>NC_079202.1:19636549-19946549 GCF_026745355.1 Beta vulgaris subsp. vulgaris
GCTCGGATTCAACCCTGAAAGGCTCTGTAACTGGAAGTTCATTGCTATGTGATGAAACGGTCTCTATGCGATTTTCATAATCTTAAGGAATAGGCTCTCAAGGGATTTCTAACTTATCTATTGGTTCTCAAAGATTTCTCAAACACTAATAATGATGGTTCTTATCCACTTTTAGCTTTCTTAACCACTAAAAATGATGGTTCTCATCCACTTTTGTCCTAGTATGATGTTGGAGAGAATTGTAACTACTTAAAGGACCAAAGCCTAATGAAGACTTAATATAGCTAACAAATTATTTAAACCTGCTTAAAAGTTCAGGCTATTACACTCTACCACCCTTAAAATAAGTTTCATCCTCGAAACTTCATAACATAAACTCATAGATCAACCTTAATTATCCATATATCACGCACTACAACCTCCAATAGTCCGTACTAAATTTCTATGAAAACGTTCTCAATATTCCCAACAAATAGATTTCAAATATCCTCAAATTCAACTTCGAGTTGCATACTCTTATTCCCAAAGTTTTACACAAATCTACACTCTTATTCTTATTCTATAGCTCAAAACTTGAACTCTAATTACCCAAGTAACTGTAACGCCCCGAAAATTCGTAACCTTAATTACTCATAATTGGCAGCGAAAACAAAACTTAAGTTGTGGGTTATGGGCCCACAAATAAAACAATAGCCTTAAAATGGTCTCTAAAAATATACAAACTCTCAACTAGAGTAATAATGATTACTCATAATTAGGCCTGGTTATTGGACAGGGTTGTCCAATGGCATAAGGGTCAGGCCATCATTAAAGGGTTTTATTACCCTTTATTCCTTAATGAACAAGGCTATTATTGGGTTTTAGATGAAAAGGGCCTTTATTGGGTCTTATTGGACAACCCACTTTAAACTACTATTGTCCATAAAATCAGTAAAGGGGTCTCATTTTCCCCCCTCTCCTCTCTATCCTCTCTCCCCTCTCCTCTCTCTTTCAGTCGACAAAATTTAGGGAAATCCTCACTAGCGAATACGAGCCTTCGAGAATACAATACGCTCTTCGAGAATACGAGCCTCACCAGCGAATACAATAGGAGGGAAATCCTCAATAGTCTTGAGAATAACATCGACTTCATTTTGATCAGGGTATTTAGGCAACTGTAAAGCCTTCTTTGTCTTCCAACTTTCAAGGCTTCATTTCTCATCAGACTTCTTAACAACAGGTGTAGTAGTAGTAGCAGTAGATGAAGCAATGGGGTGGTTTTTGTCGGCGGTTTCGACGGTGGAGATGGATCGGGGTTTATGTGGGAGGAGAGAGAAACTGTGTTGGTGAGTTGTAGGGGTGGATGGTAAAAAACCTTGATATAGGAAGAATGGCGTTGCTTGAAAATTCCATTTTTTTGTTCTTGTTTTTTTAGATGCCGATTTTTGTTGTGGTTAGCCGAGAAAATGAAATGAAGGAGAGAGAAAAAGACATAATGGGAATGGAAGGTTTAGGCTGAGGAAAGAGAAGAGAGAGAGAAGTGGGGTTTCTCAACATAATGGGTAGCTGAGACTTGGGCTTAATGAACGCGAAAGTTGGGCAAAACAAGTTCAAGTGGGCTTGACCCGCTAATGACCCGCTTTAATTTAAGCCTGACCCGCACCCGACCCTGACCCTTTAGACCCTAACCCTGACCCGCTATGGACTATGACCGACCGTCAACTGACCCGCCCCGCTAGTGATCCGCCCCGACCCACCCAATAACCAGGCCTACTCATAATACATAGTATAATAAAAAAAAATCCCAAATTATACAGAGTCACTTCAGCATAATCCATAATATCACCCTTGCATATGCTTTGCCATACTTAAAATAGAAAACAAAACATCATGAGCCAAGGCTCAGTAACATACTATTCTAACAACGTAAATTCATTTCAACTCATTTTATTTGAAAACAGGAAGAAGAGAATATCGCAAACATCATTTTATAAACATATAACTTGATAATAGAAATCCAACCATTTTGAGATATTATCCTTTATAATCTTACATCATTTTTAATGGTAAATTGGCATGTACAACATCATAACATCATAATCATTAAACCGAAAGGCGGCCACAACAAATGTGGCACTTGTGGTGCCAATAACATTAATCCGAAAGGCGATCACAACAAAGGTGACACTTGCGGTGCCCATAATATTAATCCGAAAGGCGGTCACAATAAAGGTGACACTTGTGGTGCCCATACCATATATAAATTCGAAAGGCGGTCACAATAAAGGTGATACTTGCGGTGCCAATAACATATATAAATCCGAAAGGTGGTCACAATAAAGGTGACACTTGTGGTGCCCATAACATATATAAATCCGAAAGGCGGTCACAATAAAGGTGACACTTGCGGTGCCCATATCCGATAGGCGGTCACAACAAAGTTGACACTTGGTGCCCATAAAGTACTGCCAAGAACCGTCTTTCACTTTCATTTATCATGTTTCATCATTTATATATATACGTCATAAAACATCTCTTAAGCATCATGAAAACCAATTATATCATAACAGTATCGTAAACATCAGTTAGCAAAACATTTCACATCCCGCAATCTATAAACACATATTATCAAAATATTATGTAAAAGCGTCATAAAACGTAGTTGGAAGGGGAGTGCAGGTGCTAGTAGTAGACGTTACCTCGAGTCGCAATCATTATACTTGATAGCTGGGGGAGGCTTGTAATGTCCTTTTTTCCTTTCTAATCTATTTATGAATTAACAAAGGACGACTTATTAATATATTCTATTCTAAATCTTTAAGCTCCACGATCCATTTCTATCATATGCCCATTATAGGAAGTACTTTAATATAACTTAATAGTGAGTTTCTGAAATTAATAGTTATGAAACCTCATTATCACCATTTATTACTTAAACTATAGTTCTTGAATTTAGTAACTTGGTTACTAACTTATGTGAAACTATTTAATTAGTAATAATCACCACTTATAAGATTCATGGAAAATCATGTTTAATGACTTGAAGGTATGATTATATAACTTTCATATTTTAATTAGACTTTTAATAGTTAAGTGATATCTAACTCATTGTTAAACTCTAACTTGTATTAGTGATATTTCCTACTAGTTAGTGTCCATGTATAAGTGACTTACGTAATTTACAACTTAAGAAGTGATTTTTATTTCATTAAGCTAAAAAGTGGGACTATAATTATAAATTAAGATTATTAACATTATACTTAAAATCCAAGTGTACTTAATTAGTATTACTGTATAATACATGACTTAAGTTATAACTATGTGAGCATGAAACTGTAATTTTATTAATCAAAAACACCATTTATGTAGTTAAGGTGTAGTAATAGTGACTAGTTAAGGTTGTATGATTATTTCATAAAGTAAAGTGGACTTTATAACATCAAGTTAATTAACTAAGTTCAATCAACTTGATTTATTAAACCTACTAAGTCCCTATATTTAAATTAGACTTGCAAGGTTAGAAGTACAGTTATAAGTTCATTAGCTAATATGGGTTCTAACTATAAAACAAGATCACAAGTTAAATTAGTTTAGTTAATTAGCCTAGCAACTCAATTACTAATAACATGAAATGGGTCAAGTAGATTAATTGATAAGCCTAAAGTAACAAATAAACTAATGACTCAACTACTTCTGATAACTTTCCAAAATAAAGAATAGGAGGGAAAACTATATATAACTTACTGTATTACAACACAAAGCAACGAAGGAGGGAAAGGTGGTCGGAGCTCCGGTGAGCGGGTGGCGGTGCAACAGTGAGCTGGAAGGCAGACATGCGGCGCGAACGTGGCTGGCAGCAGGTGTGGTGCGGCGGCAGATCAGGCGGGCGCAGAGAGTGCGGCGACGAAGAGAGGAGGGAGAAGAGGAGGAGGGAGAAGGAAGGGAGTGTTCGCGCAGGCTGTGGAGAAGGAAGAGGGAGGGGGCGCACGCGGCTGGTCGGCGCCGGCATAGGGAGCATATGAGTGGTGGTGGTTGTCGGAATTTATGGAGGTTTTGTTTGAGGTATTTTTCTGATTTTTGGGTGGGAATGAATAGTGAAATCAGCAAACTATTTATAGTTATCATAGGAGCAAAATTCAATTAAAATAATAAAGGCTTAATGGTGAAGTATACTTGGCGAGCAAGGAGTTCTAGAAGCCTTGGGGAGCAAGGTCATATGCTTGAGGAAGAAGATGAGTTGTGTGGATGGTGAATTTTCTTTTTTTGGAAAATTTCTAATTCTTTTGCTATTACTAAAATATTGACTTTTCCTACTTTCTTTTAATCTATTACAAATCTAACTTAGCTGATTTTTGGGTGGGAATGAATAGTGAAATCAGTACACTATTTATAGTTATCATAGGAGCAAAATTCAATTAAAATAATAAAGGCTTAATGGTGAAGTATACTTGGGGAGCAAGGAGTTCCAGAAGCCTTGGGGAGCAAGGTCATGGACCTTGAGGAAGAAGATGAGTTGTGTGGATGGTGAATTTTCTTTTTTTGGAAAATTTATAATTCTTTCGCTATTACTAAAATATTGACTTTTCCTACTTTCTTTTAATCTATTACAAATCTAACTTAGCTTATTTTATTAAATACTTGATTTTATTTTGTTTCAAATACATTAGAGAAATGATTTAAATTTTAAACAATTTATTTAGCTAATTATCAATGTTAATCAAGTTTAAATTTTCGGGATGTTACAGTAACAGTCACACATTCCCAATGATCTTTTACCCCGCTATGTGGCTAACTCTGCGCACTGTTGCAGGGTTGCTCTGATACCATTTGTAATAGCCCGATTCCCGAGCTGCTAGCTAAACACACTTAAGATTCACTAATTAAATATTTACTCGCAGCGGAAACATAACCTATAAAATAATCTTGGACCTATGGGTTATGGGCCCACAAAACAAAATCCTTTATATAAGACTTCAATTATATAGTTATTCAATCTCAAATTCCATGGCAAAAGAATAATCTATATTGTAAATAATTCTAAATAAACTCTTCTATATACAAACTTAAATCTCGGACTTTATCCCATAATACACAATTAGAATCATAACTTTGCTCTCAACTCCATTCTAGCTTCCAACACAATCCTGCATCAAAATAGACTCTGCCACCCACCAAGTGACAGGCCACAGAAATGACAAAACAATCAGCAAAGCTGAGCACACACTGTGTAATAGAAAATACAAGTTAAGGTGTATTTTGAAAACTAACGCGTAGTTATAATAACAAATAATCACATTCAACTCAGTACTATAGTTTCACAAAATCAAATCGTTTGGCATGAACGTGAATGGAGAGGGGTACCACGCAGTACAAGCTGTCTCCAAACTATTGAGGGTCGTATAACACCAGGAATTCGCCCTTCCCGGAAGGCAACAGTTAGAGACTACACGCCCTAATTCGGGTGCATGTTCACGCCTCACTTTCATATTTATAATTTAAGATGTTTAATGATTCATACTTTAATCCTTAATACTCAACATTCTTATCAACTCATCTTTAATACTCAGAACTCTTATCAACTCCTTTCAATTACCCTTACCTTGATAGTTGAGAAGATTTAGGATTTTCATACTTGAAACTAGTTTTTAATGTATAACTTTAATTGAACATAACCAATTATGTCTTAGATACTTAATACTTAGACATACATTTTATCGAGAGATTACTAATTATCCATTACTACACAAGTCCATGTACTTAGCACATTCCATTTAGAAGCATAATCGTAATGACTTAGTGTATAAGTGTTGTTTAGGTCAAATAAAACATCTCCAATGAACCTTAGCATGCTATATCCATCTTATATACTCCATATACACATAATAAAATACACATCATAAGTAAATTCATTTCGTAAACATGTTTTACACTAGAAAGAAATAATCACCTAACTATAGTTAGGGAAATCTCTAGGATGAAACTAAACCAAGTGTGTACCTTCACTAAAGATGCTTAACTCAATGAAACTTCTTAATCCAATTGCTTATCTACTCCTACAACTTCCCCTGAATATGTAAAAATGCTAAAGACTAGTTTAAACAAGCTATTAGATATGAAAACTAAGCTTAAACACAAGAGGTGTGATCTGTTGAACTTACAACAACTTATGTGATCTTTCAGCAAGGTTTTTTATATGAGTTCAAGGTCTAAAGATTGAAAACAAATCTTGAACTACTTGGTATGGATGTTAAAAAGAGTTATATGTAAAGAAAAGTGGGTGTCCAAGAGGAATAAATAAGAGAAAAGAGACGCAAAACCCAGAACAAACTTTTATAGTCTATTCTAGCGGTACCTAGGGAGGAGAGAAATGGGTTCTGGGCAAGGTCAATTTTTGGGTATTTCTGGGACTTTCTTGCTTGAGGTTTTATCCTTAGGTGTATGCTTACATGCATACAAAGAGTTTTGAGAGATCGACACTTAAGTAGTTGCTAAGCAGCTTTCTTTGAGCATAGGTTTAAGCTGTAATTTCAGCTGGCCAGTTTTTTACTATGTAGGCAATTTACCTTATTGAATCACGTAATTCATGGGCATAAATGAACATTTTAAACCTTAAGACATCCCAAGCATGTCATATATCAAGTTTGGTTAGGTTCTAAGCTCGAATTCAACCCCGAAAGGCTCTTTAACTGGAAGTTCATTGCTATGTGATAAAACGGTCTCTATGCGATTTTCATAATCTTAAGGAATAGGGTCTCAAGGGATTTCTAACTTATCTATTGGTTCTCAAAGCTTTCTTGAACACTAATAATGATGGTTCTTATCCACTTTTAGCTTTATTAACCACTAAAAATGATGGTTCTCAACCACTTTTGTCTTAGTATGATGTTGGAGAGAATTCTTACTACTTAAAGGACCAAAGCCTGACGATGAAGACTTAATATAGCTAACAAAATATTTGAACCTGCTTAAAAATTAAGGCTATTTAAGAAATCATTAAGAACACTAGCGATTCAAAGAAAATTATTATTTCTCCCATACTTTATTTCTCATGAGTGGCGACAAAAAAAAAAAAACTATTTGTAAACTCATGTATGGTGTAGATGATTTTCATTACTTGACACTTGATAAGAGTAAATGAAAACTAATTGTAGATAACGTCTTTTGTAATTTATCAAACAAGAACCTTTTCTACAAAAGTTAGCATAACAAGTTTCAAATTCTTGGCCCCTTCGTCAAAGCACATCATCTCCGTAGATGAAGCAAAGACCCAAGTATCTTCATCATTATTCCTCTCTTTAGCATTTGTAATTTCTACCTTCAAGCAATATATTTGTTTTGATATTATGCAAAAGCTATATTTTGTCTAAAATGTTAAGTTAGTTGTCTCAACTAATTCTATCTATCTTATAGTAATCTCTATCTTCGAAAAATGTATTTGTTTTGATTTTATACATAAGTTATATTTTGGTATACTAACAAGTTAAGTATTTCATATGATTCTATCTAATCATATCCATACAAACAAAGATCTTAAAGAAAAAGAGATGGAATATCAATTACGTAAATTACTATTATATGAAAAATTTGTCCAAAAAAATAATAATTTTATACATCAATTTTTGTGATAAACAAAGTTTTAAATTTTTTGTTGCCAACTTAACACCTTAAAAAGAATATTTGTGACCAACAACCTTAACTTGCTTTAATGCACTTATAAAACTTTTCCGGCATTGACTTACGCCAGACTACCATGTGCAAGACACGACTGACTTTTTCCCCTCTATTTCCAACGTCTTCTCTCCATTCTGACACATAAATACCCACCATTTTCCTTCTTGAAAGTAGACTAAAGTTGTCTTTCGCAATCAAATTCTTTTTAAGGTCTTAAGTTGCTTAGAAAAATTTTAAAATTTTTGTCGTAAAAAACGATATATAAAAGGTATATTTTGGCAACATTTTCATTATTCTATAGGTCTTTTGCATGTCATAAAGGGTACATAGTTCTAGTTAGATGCCAATACAACCAATAAAAGGAAATTTTGTACTATGCATTGGTGTAATGACTTTAGTTTTTTTAAAGTGAAAAATCATTCATGATAAGAAGTCATACGACGTAAAAATAACATATAAATATTAAATTGAGAGGAACATAATTTTATTCTGGAAAAAATACAATCGTTAAGTAGATCTAACAATGATGAATACTCTATTTCACATTGTTGTATTCACTATTCTGATGATTACAAATACTTAGTCGTAGTTTGTATAGTTGTATTTTGCAAATTAAAAAACATAAAATCCCAAAAAATATTGTTTTATATTAATTTTTACATGCTAATATATATTCTATCTTGTGGGCCATGATTCCTAAATCGCGGCAAAATATACAACGTGGAGAATGTGGAGTGAAGAATAAGAAGTTGCTTCAACTATTTCAGAGAAATACTTTGTTCGAAAATTGTAGATTTTTCAAGCATTAAGATTGAATATTTACTTTGAAAGTTTTTCTGTAATTTTCTTCTTCTCTTTCATTGCGTGTCATTTTAATATACTAATGTGTTGGTTGAGTGAAAAATTTCAGAGTATCCTTGTAATCAAGTGAGAAAAAGAAAGAGAGAAAGAGAAGACTTCGTGTGAAGTCAAGTGAGTGTCACTAGTTCAGGAGGAACTAGGTGACTGGGTACAAGTTCCTAGTGGAACAGAGTGAGGTCGAGCAATAGGTTGTATGAAGTGTCATTTGACCTATTTTAATAAGAGAAGTGTTGAGTCAAAAGTACTTGAGGTCAAGGTTTTTCTTCCCATTGGGCCTAGGAAGTTTTCCTTGTAGGTTAAACTTTGTGTGTCATTCTCTCTTTTCTTTAAAGTTATTTCAAATTCCGCAATTTAGTTTAAAATTTCCCACAACTACAATTCATCCCCTCTTGTGGTTGATCTAGTGTTCATACTAGAATAACAATTGGTATCAGAGTCTAGTACCTCTAAAAATTAGCTAATCATGAGAATCTTGTATCTGGCACCATGAACACTATGGGAGAAAATTCAACCCAACGTCCTCCTATGTTCAATGGAAAGCATTATCCATACTGGAAGAAATGCATTGATATCTTCACTAAAGTAGAAAACTATCAAGTATGGAGGGTTCTTGAACTTGGCGATTTCAAAGTTACAACAAAAAATGAAAAGGATGACTTAGTTCCTAATTATGATTTTGACAAAGATGATTTTAATAAAACGGAGATGAACAAGTGTGGTCTTGGTCCTCATGAACACAACAGAGTCATCGGATGCAAGACCGCAAAGCAAATGTGGTAACTCCTTCAAATTACTCATGAAGGAACAAGCGAGGTGAAAAGGTCGAAGATTGATATGCTTATCCATAAGTATGAATTGTTTCAAATGAAGCAAAAGGAGCATGTTCATAACATGCTCACTCGCTTTTCGAACATTATAAACGAACTTGAATCTCTTGGAAAAGTCATTACTCTAGAGGAACAAGTTCGAAAAGTTCAAAGGAGTCTCCCACAGGAAGTGGATGGCTAAGGATAAAATTCTATTGGAAACAAAGTATTTCACCACATTTAATGTTGACTGGTTGGTTCCTTGATGACCCATGAATTGCATCTAGGAAATCACGAGGGTTGAACCTATGATACCTAAGGCTCTTGCTCTCAAAATAGAAGATCAAGAAGAGTCAGAGATAGACGATGAAGAAGCCGCAATGATCGTTCGAAGATTCAAAAAGTTCTTCAATAAGAAGTACAAGGGGAAGGTCACAAGGAAGCCTACAAAGTTAGATGTCATAAGTGTGGAAGCCTTGATTACTTTATCAAGGAGTGTCCTCAATGGGAAACCGAGAAAGGCAAAGGAAAAGAATAAGGAACAACAAAAACTTTTTCGAGAACAGACATGAAGCGAGCCATGGTTGCAGCATGGGGAGAATCTGATTCAGATGATAATCAGGATCAGACTGAAAAAGAAATTTCTCATCTATGCCTCATGGCTAAAAATGAAGATGAAGAGCAATCATCAAACACCAAGGTATGTTCTAACACCATAGAATTAAGAAGAGCTTACAAAAGTTAACAAAAGCTAACTTGTAAAATTACTTTTGGAAACCTTAGACGACTATAAGGCAATTTGTGAAAAAAATGAACAAGTAGAAAATGCCTCAAAAATCACTAAGAAACATTCAAATTGGCTAAACTCATTAAAATCTTATACTGACATTGGTTCTTTGATCTTTTTGATAAAAATTGAATTATTCAAGAAGCTTCTGAGAATGTTAAAAATTCGAATTAGTTATTGCATATGGAATTGGTAGAATTGAAACTATTTGTTCCTGAAAGAATAGGTCCTTCTATAAGCACTAGAACAGATTTCAAAAAATAAAAATCTGATTATGAAAATGCTTTCATTGAAAACATGGTACTTAGAAAGGAACAAGCTTCCTAATTCATTGAGCTGGATACAAAAATATCAAAACAAAGGAAGGGATGACCTTGATTTCAATCACAAAAAGAAAAAAAATATGTGGATATGCCAAGTAGCAAAATATTTTCTTACTGTAGGAACAATGGACACATAGCGTGATACTGTTTCGCCAAGGAAGAACGTATTGAGAGGAATACTTATATTGTTAAACAGGTTTCGAAAGGTTAAGAGTGATTCAAAACAAAGGAACCCAAATAATATTGGGATCCTACCACTGACTAGTTGTTGTGGACGCAGACTGAAGTGAGGGGGGTGGGGAAATCTGTGGTTCCTCGACAGCGGTTGTTCTAAGCATATGACTGGAGACAAATCAAAATTTCTCTCACTTCTAGTTTACAATGGAGGAACTGTGACCTTCGGAGACAATATTACAAGTAAATAGTAGCAGTTGGTAAGATTCAAAAACCTTAGTCACATTCCATAGATAATGTAGTTTTACTCGAGCGTTTAAAACATAGTTTACTTAACATCTCTCAGTTTTGTGATAAGGATAATATAGTGAAGTTTACTATTGAGTCTTGTGTAGTCAACAATGAAAGTACATGAACTAAGATTCTTTAAGGAACAAGGAAAGGGAATACTCATATGGTAAACCTAAACCTTGTTCCTAGGAACAATCTCACATGCTTGAGTGTGATTGAAGAAGATCCTGCTGTGGCACAAGTGTTGCGGTCATGTCAGCTTGTCACTATTACATAAACTAAGTGGGAAAGACTTAGTGATTGGGTTACCAACAATTAAGTTTATGCATCATGGTGTTTGTGATCCATGCATAAAAGGCAAGCAAGTGAGGTCCTCATTCAAATTCAAGAAAATGGTAAGCACACAAAACCCATTGAAACTCATTCATATGGACTTATGTGGTCATGTACGAGTCCAAAGTAAATCATGTAAGAGATATATATTGGTGATTTTAGATGATTTCTAGATATACATGGGTTACCTTTCTTAACCTTTGGAAAAAAGATTCAACGAACTAGGGGTTTTATATTGAAACATTTGAGATCTGACCATGGTAAGGAGTTTGAAAACTCCAAGTTTGATGAATTTTGCAGCAATGAAAGATTAGATCATAATTTCTCAGCTTCAAGGGCACCACAACAAAACTGAGTAGTTGAACTAAAGAGCCGGACCTTGGAGGACATGGCTAGAACAATTATTATTGCAAGTGTTCTTCCAAAGAACTTTTGGGTCGAGGCAGAGAACACAACATGCTATATCATCAACGGAGGCATGCTAAGGCCAATCACATTGAAGACGCCCTATGAACTCCTTAGAGGAAGAACACCCAATATCTCTTATTATTGTGTTTTTGGATGTAAATGTGTTGTACATAACAATGGAAAATAAAATTTAGGAAAGTTTGATGCTAGAAGTGATTAAGCTATATTTCTAGGATATGCTTCAAATAGTAAGGCAAACCGACTCTACAATAAAACAACAATGTATGTAGAGGAAAGTGTCCACCTCATTTTTTACAAGACTAATTCTCTGCAGGAATCAAGTTATGATGATATCTTTGTGATTTGATTGACTCGACCTGAAGAGTCAAACCACAATGATGAGCAGCTAACCCCTGCAGGTAAAGAAAAGAAGCATGTTCCTGAACTTGATAACCCTATGCTTGATCCTCAGGAAGAACAGGCAGAAGATGTAACTCAAGAAGAAGAAGGAACTCATGAGAATAAAGAAACTCCTATGACACAAACACCTCAAGAAGCACCAGAAGGAACTACAACAATAAGAGATTTGATCCAAAGCCTAGGAAACACCAAATTTCTCATCCCTTAGAGTTAATTATAAGTGATATTGAAAAGGGAACTCAAACAAGATCCCAAATGAAGAATTTTTGTGCTTTTCATGCTTTTCAATCTATGACAGAACCTAAAGATCATGTGCAAGCACTAAGAGTGGCTAATTAGATAAATGATATGCAAGAGGGACTGAATGAATTTCAAAGAAACAAAGTTTGGCACCTGGAACCCAAACCAAGGAACCATAAAGTAATTGGACTGAAGTGGGTCTTCAGGAACAAGTTTTATGAACATGGAACAGTCATAAGGAACAAAGCCAGAATTATAGCCAAAGGGTACAATTAACAAGAAGGTATTGATTTCGATGAAACTTTTGCTCCTTTTGCTAGGATAAAAGCTATTAGAAGTTTGATTGCTTTGACAGCCTTTATGGGATTTAAGTTGTATCAAATGGACGTAAAATGTGCATTTTTAATTGGCTTTTTATTAGAATACGTTTATTTGGAACAACCTCTCGTATTTGGAAACCCCGATCTTTCAAATCAGGTCTATAAGCTTGACAAATCTCTTTATGGGTTAAAAGGAGTTTGGTTACTCGTTCTAGTGCTGAAGCAGAGTACAGGGCGGTATATCATGGTATGAGTGATTATCAAAATTCTCTCTTTCTCATGCCTTCGTTAAAGGAAAAGTTGATGTTCCTTAATTCAAAAGGAACAAACATATTAGTAGTCCAAATTTATGTTGATAATATTATATTTTGTGCTACTAATGATCTTCTTTGTAAGGAGTTTGTTGATCTGATTAGTAGTAATTTGAAATGATTGTGATGGGATAATTGAACTTTCTTGTGGGCATGCAAATCAAGCAAACCGAAAGAGGAACAATGATCCATCAACAAAAATATGTAAAAGAACTACTAAATAATTATGGACTAGAACAATCCAAAACAACCACACCCCCATAGGAACATGATCAAAGTTAGATGAAGATACAAATTGTAAGTGTGGAAATGACAAGAAATATAGAGGTGTGATCAGTTCTTTACTATATTTAATTACCAGTAGACTTGATATTGTTTTTAGTGTTGGTTTATGTGCAAGATTCCTATCAAATCCCAAGGAATCTCACTTGACGACAGTCAAGAGAATTCTTAGGTATATGAAAGGAAGTGATGATTTGTGTTTGCTCTATCCTCATAGTGATGTATTTGACTTAATAAGTTATTCGGATGTGAATTATGCTGGAGACTTGGTTAATCGAAAAAGTACATCAGGAATTGTCCAGTACCTAGGAACAAGCTTCGTCTCGTGGTGCTCAAAGAAGCAAAATATTATTGCCTTGTCAACTACAAAAATCGAGTATGTGGCTGTTGCATCATGTTGTTCCCAAGTCCTATGGATCAAGCAACAGGTGTGAGATTTTGGTATTAATTTTAAGTGTTTTCCTATATAATATGATAATACTAGTGCAGTCTACATCTCCAAGGAACCAATAGTCCATTCTAGGGTCAAGCATATACATATTAGACATCATTTCCTTAAGGAAAATACTGAAAAAGGTCTAGTCAAAGTTGAATTTTGTCCAACTGAAAATCAAATTGGTGACATTTTCACTAAACCTCTTCCAAGGGAAAAATTCGAAAAGATTCGCTTAGAGTAAGGGATGATTAGAATACATTGAGTATGCTACTTCTAATGACCTCCTATGTTGCAAGACTACTCTAAGTGACTAGCAAAATCTTGTGAAATTATTCATACAGTTTACAATCAAGGTCAAGGACTCGCGTTAGTCTTCATAATACTGCCCTTACTGTGCAACTAGTGAGTGAACTTTAGTAAGGCTTGTGTATATTCAGCTTGAACATGTAACATGCATGAGTTCATTTTATCTATTTTTATTTTTTATTTTTTCATAATTTCGTAAATATCTTCTTTACATTCTTTTTCTTATTCCACATTTTTTTCCTTCACTCATCTCCCACAAAGTTTTATTTTTTTATTCAATGCAACGTTTCACCAAAGTCTAAGTTCAAAACTTAATAATCACAATTCAATAAATTAAGAGAAAGAGAAGCACCGTCATAAATTCTCTCACAAAAACCCATAAATATATCCCCTCACAAAACCTTCCATCACATTACCAAAATTTTACACGACATTTTTACTTTTTACCCAAAACCATCAAACTCTATAAAACCGCTCAAACCCTCACCAAAACCTCTCAGAGGCAAATGGATGAATGTATAATAACACTAGAGCTCATAAGATACAAAATGGAACAACATCATTCCCTGACCTAAGCCCATGCTAACTAACAAAAATTGAGCGCAGAAGGAGATAACCCAGAGGGGCATCTCATCTAACCCAAACACCACAGAATGCGAGCAAAGAATTAGCACTAAGCCAAAAATTCTGCATTTCTTCTCAATCCTTGCTTCGCTAGAGCATCTGTCACCATGTTTGCTTCTCTATTTTGTGAATGATTGAGAGGTTAGCCAAGACCTCCTAGCATTTCGGATGAAATTCAGAGAAAAGTGTAAATTCTAAGGTCCCCGTGAGTCTTCATTGCATCATCTCACATCATTGCAAGAATATGGCTCAATAATGATGACTTCATTTTTTATTATGTCACTTGCAAAGTGATTTTTATTGCTTTAAGGATTTCAAAAAATTTCGCTGAATTAATCTCCATTAGAGGAATTGGAGATGAGAAAACTGGCATAAAAACACCCGAATTTGCTCGAAGAACGCTGCCCACCGCAGCATGAGATATTATTGGGTCAAAGGATCCGTCAACATTCCATTTCAAGGAACCCAAAGGAGGAGGGACCACATGATTTTACTACTGACAAGAGAGCAAGGATGCGACAAGATGCAAACCATTCGAGACAAGAGTGGGTTCGAATTACCTCAGAAGAGGAGTAAGGGAAGTCATCTTGCCATCCTGTAATCCACTATGAAATTCTCAACAACACAAAATCTTAGAGATCTTTTGGAACAAATATTGAATTCCTATAAATTCTTGTATTACACTCTTTCCATAGTGACTAGTTGTGGGTTGTTAAATCTTTGATGACAAGAAACTTGATGAACAAAGTTCGTGAGATCCTTTGCTCGTACTTGAACCGGTAAAGTAATTATCCCCATAGGATGAATAACTCCTCCCTCAAACTCAATGAATGGGTGCTGAACGGGGACCAAGTTATTCTCATCAAATTTCAACCTAGACAAATAATAATCTGCACTAATGATATCCGTCAAACTTCTAGTGTTAATAAAAATCTTTCTTACCTTTAGAATTGCTATCTTCATTTTCACAACTAGAGGATCATTAGAAGGGGTCTTCAACTTCCCCAGTCCTGCTCAATGTAGGCGTGTTTATATTTCTCCCACGCGGGATGAACACATATTTAACTACCTCATTGTAAAGGTTATATAAAAAATTATTTTAAAGTCGTCAACAAGTCTTTAAAGGAAGACTCATAAACCTAATTGGATATGAGAAATCATAGGGCAACAACTTACGGAGCTATCCCATGTATATTTCCCACATCCTGACTCCATAGATGGTCAGTGAACCAAAAATTAAGTTCGGGGGTGAGGGTACGAGCACGGTCAGCAACCACGTTCTCCCATTGCTGAGCTCTCCTTAATATTGATTCATGTTAATTTTTATGTAACCACATAATGTTTTAAGCACCCGAAAAAAATATTAGTCTAGGTTGGTTCAAGAAACACATAAAGATTATTTTTTTATTGACTTGTTATCATGCAATCAAATTACATGGAACCTAACAGGTTGCTCAAATTATCTGATTAATATTATAACAGTTCTTTAGGTCTTTGATTAGCAGGAAGAACATGTGAGTGATGAAAGCACTAAATTAGGACAATCATATAGCATGCATGGGCATATGAATAATAAATAAAAAGGAAGATATGGGATTAGAATGTACAATCGAATGATTTTATATCAAAGATCTACATTATAAGAAAATATTTAGTAACTTCAATATCAAAAAAAAGAATTTATTGATCCTCGGGATTATATCGTGGCTTGGGTCTGCGAGATGACAACCTTTGGGACGAGCAATCGTGAAGTCTGAAGAAAATATGTGTTTTTGAATGTATGAGTTTTGTAGAGAGATTCGTAACGTATTGAAGATGCAAATTCGAAGAATTAAAAGTATGTAAAAACGGTATCAAAACATACAAAAATTAAGACCTATTTATAGGGAAAAAGAAATTACGCGTCACGCGCTGGGTGCGCCAGATGCAGGCCATGTGTGACACACTGACACTCATTGGTGCGTGTGATGCACATTGGTGCGTCTGACGCATCATACTGAATCAGTTTCATACATGTGATATGCGGTTTGAAAAAGATAAGAAAGAAAATTGCGTGTCTCATAGAGGAATGCGCCAAGGGCAGGACTCTGTGTGAGGTACAATGTCGTGTGTCAAGTGCAGATTGGTACACCTGACACAGGAGGACAAAGCTCTGCCTGAAGCACGATGGTGCGCCAGGCGCACTAGCTGGATTGTTTTGACATGCACGCTTTGACAACTCTTTTAGAAAACATGTTTAGACGATTTTGCTTTTATCTTTTGACCCTGAAATCCGATTTTAATTATGAAAATGTCTTTCAAAATATTTATTTATCAAAATAAAATAATTATCTTGAATTATTAATGATTGGGATTTTTCAAAGGATTGGGGTTTAAATGCAATTAATTATCATGGATAATTAATTGAGATTTAAAATAGGACTTTAACACTTTTCGAAATAGTTTTAGGTTGTCTTTCCGGGCTGCTCTTTCCTTGGGTCGGACCAAGTAAGACCGCGGTATTTTTCATCATCAGATCCTTAAATGGGGAGATACGATTATATGTCTACCGAAGCCCCCACTTTAACTGAGGTTCAGGAAACCGAAAAAAATTCAAAGTATACGGTGTTGGGATGGAGAACTATTCTAAACGCCATACTGTTTAATTAGAACTGATCTATATACGTCGTTCTCTGCAAAACAAGTTAGTATGTAGGACAATAACTATAAGCAATCTGATTATTTGGAGAAGAAGATGTTAGCTGATAGGTTCAAACAACTAAGATAAAGCACATAATGATGCAAAAATGCAAACTTAGACTCTCTAAGGATGAATGAGACACTATGCAAGGATTAAGGTTATGCAAAGCTAAGCAAGATGACTTGTCATGCAAGGTCAGGGTTATGCAAGACTAAGATGTATGAAATACAATGCAAGATTAGGATTTTGCAATGCTAGAAGATATGGATATGTAGAAATATAGTTAGATCATAAATAGATTGATTCATTTTCGAAAACAATTTTTTGTTAATAATTGGGGTCCACAAACGAGGTTTGCAGATTACAACTTTTCGGAAGTTTGATTTGATTTGGAGGAACCACCATGTAACACCCCATTTTTTTGGGAATATAATTAATATTTATTCTACTGAAAATAAATTATTTCTTTTAATCATTTCATATTTAATATTTTTATGTAGGAATTATTTTAAATATATATATATAAATGTTTATGAATTTAGTGGGTTAAGTTTAGTGAAGAGTTTAAGGATTAACAAAGAAAGGTTATATATCTATATAGTTATTTGGAAAAAAGAAAGGAGTCGTGTTCATATTAAAAAGGAAAGGGGGAAAATAAAAGAATAAGAATAGAAAAAAAGACAAACAAACTACGTTCATAACATTTCTCCATCTTCATTCTCACCATCAACCTCTCACAATCTTCATCACACAAAGAACACTACCACCTTCAACCTCTCTATCTTTCCGGCGCCTCAACTACAACACAACAATCTCTATCTAGCGGCAAGCGGCACCGTGAGGAATAGGTTCAACAAAACAAAACAAAAAAGTCAGATTTTCTCAAAGTTTATGAAATTAGGGTTTTTATAATTGAAATTGAATTGGAGGTTTTTGATTGTGAATGTTGGGTGTAGTTTGATTTAGTGAGATTGTTTCATGATACTCCCTCCGTTTTCTAAAGATCTTCCCACTTACTGTTCCTACAGATACCAAGGAAAATCAAGTTGTGTGGGGCATGGTGTGAGTAAAGTAGGAGAGAGAAAGGGGTTAAGATAAATAAACAAATAAAAAGGTGTTAAAGTAGGAGAGAGAAAGGGAGTAAAATTGAATTAATAATGTAATGGTGGACCATATGATAGTGACATGAGAGGGTAAATAGGGAAATTTGTTTTGCCAAATAAGGAATAAAGCAAAAGAGGGAAGATCTTTTGGAAATACCCTTAAACGGAAAGAGGGAAGATCTTTAGGAAACGGAGGGAGTAATAATGAGTTTATGAACAAGACTTGAAATTCGTAGAAATCACAGGTCAGTTTCGTAATTCATGTTTTTCAATAGTTTTCGGGCGTTTTTCGGAAAAATACTATTTCACAAAAGTTGTTCATATCGAAATTATACTCAATTTAGGATCAAGAAACGCTTGATTCGGAGTTTGAATTAGGAAGTTATGCCATTTTAATTTTCTGCTGAAATTAATAAATCTAGTTTCGAGTGTTTTAAGTTTGAATGTTTTTCCTAATGGATTTTAAGTATCTAAATATATATTATGAAACTTAGGTGTTGG
Organism: Beta vulgaris subsp. vulgaris; assembly: GCF_026745355.1. NCBI lineage: Eukaryota > Viridiplantae > Streptophyta > Magnoliopsida > Caryophyllales > Amaranthaceae > Beta > Beta vulgaris. The sequence continues at coordinate 19,655,406 of NC_079202.1, forward strand.
TTTTATATAAACTAAGAGAGATATTAGTAGTTAGAGAAGATTTTTGAAGAGGTATGTATCTCATTTTGGTTGAAAGTGGTTTGAAAAGGAGGATGTTCCTCCATTAATAGAAAGTTTTGTTGGTAAGGGAGGATGTTCCTCCAAAGATAAAGATGTTGGTTTCCGAACCACAAATTGAAAGTTAAAGGAAAGTTTATAGAAAGAGTATATCAAATAGTTTTGTGTTTTTAAAAGTTGTGGGGATTGCCTATGTGGCATCTCAAAGAATGGAACTTTATCGGGTTTGGCTCGATTTTATAGAATAGTTTGTGGGGGTACGTTGATCAGTACCTCGGACTCTGATCTTCTGCTACGGTTTGGCCGTTTGTAGGGTGTGCACACTAGGGATCTTTGTCTTAGTTTTATCCCTGAGGGCCTAGCTAGCCCAATGGAAATAAAAGTTGTTCCATTCTCTAGATTTATAACTTTGAGACTTTTAATATATTTTGTGAAAGAAAAAGGAAAGAAAGAATTTGGTTTCAAAAGGAAAAAGGAAAGAAAAGAATTGGTTTCAAAAAGAAAAAAAAAAGAATGTATACGTTTTGGAAAGAAATACAAAGAAAGGAAAATGGGTTTTATAAAGTTGTATTTAGTATTATGTTTTGAAAGTAAATGATTTGTAGGATATGTTTGTTATATCCTACCAACATATATGTTTGGCTTCTTAGTATGAAATCTTGCTCAGCCTGTTTGGCTGATACTACATGCTTGATATATGCAGGTACATGAAGATTTGCAAGTGGGGTGTGGGCTGAGAGCAACGTTCCACTAGCTTAGTTGAAATATAGTAGTTCTATTTCCGCTACACTATATATATATATATATATATATATATATATATATATATATATATATATAATATATATATATATATATATATATATATATATTATATATATATATATATATCATCATTTTGGAACTTAAGGTTGTAAATATTAATTTACTTAAACCTTTACACGTTTGGACTGTAATAGTTTTATTTAGTTGTTGCTTTAACATTAATTCAGTTAGGTAGTTATCCTTAATGGTTATTCCTACAATAACCGTGGAATAACACTTTTGGATTTCGGGTACTTATGCATGGATGTATTGACTTTTGAGCTGGATAAGGATTTTGGAGAACTTGGTTTGGTGGATTATTCATACAGGTTTATAATTTGGACGCGAATCCTAAATTGAATTTTAGGCAGTCCATATTTCAGACGGAGCTCTTCCGAATTTTCTGTAGAATTTTAATATTATTTAATTTAATTAGCAACTCGAAATTCAGGGGTGTTATATACCACATATAGGAATCCCCCACTTTGGGTAAGCGTGTCTAAAATTAGGCATCTTTAGCCTTGATTAGAAAGTAGTTGACCTGTCTTGAGCATTAAGAATCTTCATTGGGGATTCTTCTTTGGGAAGTTGATTTAGGCAAAGTCGAATATTGCAAGAAACCATGGAATTGTCAGATAGTCCTTCAGGGAAAAGGACAGTTTGGATTGAAAAATAAAAATTCAAAATTTTCACTCAAATATATGTAGGTAGGAAAAGACTTTGACAAGACTAGGTTCAGAATCAGGTCTATGTCAGGATCTAGAAAGAATATGCTCCTGAATTCTATGAAATTCAAACCATTAGACATTGATAAATTTGTTTTATTGAAACGTCTATACCTCGAGATGAGGATTCCTGCGTAACAAACCATTCACAATTGTAGATTTGATTTTTTTATTATTATATTTTTTCGGTTTTTTCACCATGTACCCCTCTCAATTTTATTTTGACATGAATGGACTCAAATTTACATGACCTAATATGAATGCATAATGGACTCTGAATGCATATGGCCCTACAATATAATGAATGCAAGTGGGTTGGATTTGGTTGATTGGATTATATTGAAGGAAGGTGTTTGAACCGGATTTAGAATTTTTGAAATTCATTTTTGAAAGCAACCCCTTGTTTTTACTTTTGTTAAGAAAAGAGGATAGATTAATTTTGAAAATATTTTTTGAATGTCTTGTATGATGACGTTTAGTAAATACTTTTGAAAAAGAGTAGAATAAAAGAGGGTGTAGGATTGGTTTTGAAAAATGTGAGTCATTCCCAAAGTATTAAAGAATGCTTCATCAATGTCAACCTTCACAAGACCGCCACCATAAGCACCTTCCTTTTCTTCGTCTGCAACTGCTACAGGGGGTTCAGTTGAATCCCATATTTACTATTGATTTGAAATTCCGCAAAAGTTTCAAAGGAATTTGAGGGAGGAAGATTATTCGTTATGAGGTGGGGGTTGGGAGGAGCATGGAGCGAGATGGAGTTAGTTCCAGTAGGGGTAAGGGAGGGGTGAGAGTGGGGTAAGGGAGGGGGGGGGGGGATGGTTAACACTCAATCTTTTTCCTCTGAATGAAGATTAGGAAAAAAACGGGTTCTTATTCATATATGAGGTTGACAAAAACCCAGTCATTCGAGTTTAGTATGAAAGAGTTAGGGTGGGAGTTGAGGTTACTGGATTCCAACTTGGGCAACCACTAAATCAAGGAATGGAGCCGATCTTTTAGCGTAATGATCTTTGCTACCACAAAGAGGGCACACTTCATGAACTCCCTTGTAGGAGAGGAAGAACTCTGAGCTTTCTTCTTCAGTAGCCATGGTAATAAAGCGGGGCATAGGGTGAGGGATGTTGATGTTCAGGCAAACACGTCCAAATTACGCTTTATCATCATTTTGAAGTGTGAACCAATCAAGCTTCATGAGGTGACCTATCTTTTGGATGAGATTAGCTAGATGGGTCCAAGAACAAAACTCATTAGGAAATAATGAAATTTTCACCGATTGATCAACATGTTGGGTAATAATACTGTTTAAAAATAGTTAAACATAGGTGTTGAAGGAATGAGCACAAAGTTGAGGCCTTAGACAAACCAAGGCCTCATATCCCGTATAGATTTGCTTAGCAAAGCAAACGACTATTAACTACATAATGTTACATAGGGAAATCTTAGATCCATGTATTACTATGTCATTTTTGGAAAAAAAATAGGATTTTTCTTGGGTTTATATTATATGCTATATTCACATTAAAGTAAGAAATAATCCATTCTAGTATAACGAGTTTCAATTAGTATAAAATTGATTCAATCAATAAAACTCTTTATCAATCAACAGAACAAGTTTTATCATGTTAACATATAGTAAACTTTTAGTAAAAAATTTGAATCAACAAAAGGAAGTTTAATTAGCAAAAAATAGTTTTATAATTCAAAATAGAGTTTGACTTTTAATTTGTCAAAAAAATTGTTTCAATTACTCTTTGTATATTCTTTTGTTCTTAATTTGATATTTTTCTCTCTAAAAAAATTTCAAACAGGAAGAACAAGAAAGAATAGAGATAGGAGCAAGTAAGTTTTAATTAGTAAAAACCAATCGTGACTTTTGATAAGCCACAAACTAGGTGAAATGATACATGGAATTAATTGAATATATATGAACTTATTGCAATTGAACATCAAAATTATTTGAAACATTTTTATATTTTTGTGTGAAATAAGTTGAATAGAGGACAAGTTAATCACACTACTCACCATTATAGATAGCTAATTAGGACTACTCGACATCACTATCTTTTTTCAGCATATTACAGCAAAAACAGTGTGATATTCCAAAATACTACTCATTGGCTAGAAGTCTACTCAAGGCATGCCACCTATCATTGAAAAGATTTTAAAGTCTAGTTTCCAAATATGTTGGAATTATTCGATTCTAAGAAGCATATCAAAAGTTATGATCAGAAGAGTAGACATGACTTCTTCTTTTTTACTGATTTTCCACTTTGCTTTCATTCAAACTTGTACTATAAAATACACAATCGATCCTTATGCAGTAGTTTGCTTCTAATCGCTCCTAATTACTCAAACTTGTCCAGTCATACTCTAATTAAGTTCTCAATACTTGAAATTCATCAAATAACACCATAAACACACGAAAGGAGTAATATTTCGCAAAATTAAGCTCATCATGAGTAGGATCAATAGCATACAAGCAGTGCATCCTTCGAAGATTGACAATAGAAGGATAGTACCATGCAACAGTCGCAAGGTCCAGGCGCTTGTCTCAGCCCCTTTTCCAAGCTCCATTAACTTGGACGACGACAGTGGAAGAAAGCGGAGAACCGAAACGCCAGAGACAAACATAATTTGACATAGCTCGTGAAGGTGGAGGAGAACATATATTCGAATTATAAGTCACCCGAGACCACCTATGGATATTCTCCATAATCAAATTCATTATATGGGTTGGACAGGGAGCAACATGGCGGAATAACATATCGTTTCGCGCACACCATATGCTCTAGAGGATAATCACAAACTGAGCCACACGTTCTTCGAGAACCTGCTTTGGTGTACCTGTATCAAACCAACAAGGACAAACAATTACTTACCCACGTCTGGACCGGAATTGAGATGCGATTTATGCGAATTGAGTCTGAAGCCCCAAATTTGAAGAATGCCACACATGGTGTGTTACTTCACAATCCTGGAAGAGGTGTTCAGGAGTTTCAAAATGCAAATAATAACAAAAGTGGGACTTCGCTTCCACCAAGATACCACGCTTGTGTAACACTGAGCCCGTAGGAAGCGCATTATATAACAACTGCCACGTAAAAAGTTTCCACTTCGGGGACAGATGGCCTCTCTATAGGGCTACCCAAAGCCTGGAAGTACTCGAGGGGTGGTCAGACGGAAGTCACCAATATGCATGCTTAAGTGTATAGTCTCCATAATGTATAGTCTCCATGCTTGTCAAGAGTATGTAATCAGAATCAGTAGGTCCAAAGCGAGAATTCGTCGGGAGGTAGGCACATTAAAAGTTGCTCAAACTCGGCCAGCATGCCATTGACCATTAAAAATAGACTCTGACACTACAGGGGGAGGTTGGTTGGGTGGGTATTGATTCTTTAAAGTTGCAGCATGGCCATGAACCTAACAAGGATGAGTTATGGAGTTTGGTTGGGCGGCGTTGGTTCTTTAAAGCTGCAGCATGACCACAGGGCCGTTCCTGAATATTATTGGGCCCAGGGCGAAATTTTTAAAATGGGCCCTTGACGCACAAGAAATTAAAAAAATTACTCAATAAATTTTTTAATGAAAAGTTTCATTATATTAAAAAAAAAACATTACAAAAAATCATGGGAAGATGGAGGGCACAACTGTGAAATGTATGCTGGCAAAAAAATTAGATGCTGCTACCGAAAAAAAGTTCCTAGATATGCTATTAGAATATGAGACGATATCAAACTACAGTCACTACACACATAGCATCTAGAAGGGTGGAGATGGAGAAAAAACTTATTTAGCAAATTCAACAACTGGATGACTAATCCAATAGAACAATCATGAACTATACAAAATCAAGATAATCTAACTAAAACAAAACTAAACAGGTCCTTACAACATTACAACAAACTCCAGACCACTAATTCAGTAAGTAATCCAAAAACTATAATAAAAAAAAACCTTATTTCTTTTATTATCCCAACACCAAGAATCTAAATCTCAAACTATTAGGAAATAAAGTTCATAATAATAGATAAAAACTAGCATACAAGAAAGAAGAAGATTAGAATTACAAACCCACAAGTATTGTTGCTTGTGACTGCAGATCCCATTAACAAACTGAGCTATTTTACTCAAGTTTTTCGTCAATTTGAATTTTATAAATGGAGAACATCATAAGTTCAATTTATATGGGAAATTTGCAAGAATTTTAGGGAGAAAAAAAAGGAAAAATCGTTGACTTGAAGATAGATTTTTGTTGCTTTTGTTTACTGAATTGTTTTGACCATGGTAATGGGGAGAAGATGAAGAATTAACGAAAAAAAATCTTAATTTCGAAATTTCTTAATAATTTCAATAGATTGGAAGTAAAATTTATGAGTAATGCATTATATAAATGTAATTTTCCCCTAGTTAAATTGTAGAAAAATATCTCGTTGTTATATTTAAAAGGAGTTTAACAGCTATATTTTGGAAAATATAAAAATTTCAATGATATTAATGGTGGTTAGAGAAAATAATGGAGATTGAATTTGGGTCTTGGAAGGAGAGAGAATAACTGAAGAGTAAAGGAGATTAAGAAGCGTTTATGGAAAATATAAAAATCTCTACTTTCTCTTTCTTCTGTAATCACGCTCCTCTTCAAAAAATTATTGCCAGTGACTTTTTTTTTAATCTACAACTGGGGCCCTTTTTAAACTTGGGCCCTGGGCCACCGCCCCTCCAAACAAGGCTCAGGGCCGGGCCTGCATGACCATGAACCCAACGAGGATGAGTTATGGATGTAAAAGTGCCATTACCAGTCCTTCGACCTAAAGCTTCCTGAAAACGCTGGCCAACCTTTAACAAAACCCTCATCCCCAAGGCATCACCTTGGGACTACAACCACGCATAGCCAGAGACAACAGTGAACCCCCATATCTCCCACATATAACCTGACTGACCAGCAAAGAGGGTTGCGAATGAATACGCAACACTGCTTCCCCAATAAAGTAGCATTCCAATCACCAACATGCCACAATCCTAACCCCTCTGACGTAGGAAGGTTAGCGGATAAGTTCGATAACGAAGTTCGACAAAAGAGCCTGAAATGATTTCTACTAATCGGGCCTCCGGAGTCCGATTGCTTATTGTAATACCTTTCTGGAAACGGAACGTGCCAACAAGTCAAACTCATCACTACGCCGTGACCTATAGGCTTTTGAAGTCATCCGAGTTCGTTTAAGTCCCGAAATCAGCATTCTAATTATTTCAGGATTTTATTATTTTCTTAATTTCGTATTAGGGTTTTGTGTTAAGTATTTAAACATTATTAGGTCATTATTGGGAGGCAATTTTTGGACTTTTAAAAATATCACAGAGTTCGTACTCTTTTCTGGTGGATTTCGGATTTTCTACAGATTTATCGCTTGTAAATCTGTTCGTTCTTGATCGAGATTAGCGCTTGCTTTTCTCCATATTTTTCGACTGCGTCACCCTCTCATGTTTATGCTTATGTACAAGGGTTGCCTTTCGATAAATGATCGCCTTGCGATAAGAGGTACCTCGCCACCTGAAATGCAAGAGAGCCGAAGAGAGTGCTTTGGTAATCTTTTGGGTTAACAAATAAAGAGACATCATATGAGACAACATGGAGACCAAGACAGTGTTAGTGAGGAGTAGTCGACTTGCCTTTTCTATAAATTGCTATGATTCCCTTTCCTTGAAGTTGCACAATAATTGCTACAAATTCCTTTTAGGAAAAACTTTTGCAACCCATAATTTCAACTTATGTGGAACTTTCTATCTCGGGTGTCCAGTCTTCCTTGTTCATATTCACATGACATGTGGTCTTACTTTTATCACATTACATATTCATTGTTTTATATGCCGAACTCTAAATAGCAATTACAAAATAAAAAGGAAAAAAAACGCATGGAAGAAGTACTACTTTATATCATATATCATATGTCATATCTCAGCCGTAGGAGTTATCATTCAGAATTTATAAGGTATATTATAAAAGGTATACACAAATTTGAAGAGCCTGGCACTAGCAGTGGCACTGTGTGACTGATTTATTAGCCTCATTTTTAGTTCCACCTTTGGTTACAAGCAATTTACAAAATGAGAAGCTGATGCAATCATGTTATAAAAAAATTTTGTTCACTCAGACCATATTAGGCCAGATGCAGAAACACCAAAAAAGAAGCTGAAAGAGTAGAGAAAAGAGGAAATTGCATCACTCGTAAACTTTGCACTCTTCATCAGCAGGGTTATCCTTGCAGAAATCCTCCAATGGGTCTCCGCTTGATATTGCTCCCTCCATTCCAGGCCACTTGTTTGCTACAAGGTGTGCCAAGTCCACCACCCGTTGGCTACAGAAACCATCAAATTACACAGTCAACCTTAATGAATAGCATAGACAAACTTGTACTCAAGTCACAGGTTGACAGACAATAAGTGGATCCAGGGTAGCATAACTTCTAAGACTAAGTGCATCAGCCACTACATAAGCTTTACAAGGATGGAACAGATAGCTGACATTTTTTTGGTCAATTGGGTTCACTGTGTGTACATATAGTAGAAAATTTGTGGGAGAACCAGCCTCCTAAAACAAAACTTACTAAGTAGCTTTCAACTGAGTATATAGGCATGATATTTTTAGCTATTTCCAAGAAGCACCACAGATGATCTTTTAAGTACGATTTTTAGTCGTTTTGCAGATATATATAGGAAAAACTGACAAAGATACACTAAACTATGTACCATCCAGCAATGATAGCCAAGATGAATAAACGAATGAACAAGAATAGACTCAACTATAATCTATGTGAACCAAAAGTTTGGATTTAATGATGTCAAATCAGGCATCTATATATTTAATATGGATGAACACAAACCTCCTAATTGCTAATGATTTTGGAGAGGAAATTCACTTTGGAATGCTATTTTTCATCCTTTACTGTGCTTTGGATGCCTAAATATTCACCTTTGACATCACTATTCACTAGCTCTGTCTGTGTTCGCATAATTCATAGTTCTGTTTTTTTACGCATCTCTTTAGTTCAATCTATTCTTCCGTGATTGCCAATTGTTCAGTCTAATTTTGTCAAATTCTCCTAAGATGAGTGATTGTTCTACTTACAAGGATAAGGTTCAGAACGTATAGGAAACTGTTAATAGAACCAAGTTCAGCAACTTTTTCGGGTTCAAACACAAACAAATTATTAGCCTACACAGTATAATAATCTCACCTGTAACCCCACTCATTGTCGTACCAGGCAACGACCTTAACCATATCATCACCCATGACCATGGTGAGAGATGAGTCAATGGTAGATGAGACATCAGTGCACCTGAAATCCACTGACACGAGAGGGATGTCGCACACTTCCAATACACCTTTAGATGGACCTGCTGCTGCTTTCCTGAAGGCATTGTTTACATCCTCAGCTGTGATCCCTTTCTTTTCAATGTTGACAACAAGATCAACAACAGAGACATTAGGGGTAGGGACACGGAGGGCAATGCCATTGAGCTTTCCCTTAAGTTGGGGTAAGACAAGGGACACAGCCTTAGCTGCACCGGTGCTGGTTGGAACTATGTTCAGTGCTGCAGCCCGGGCTCTTCTCAAGTCCCTGTGGGAAGCATCCAAGAGCCTCTATACCAAGCAAACAAAAGCAAAATCAGGATCAACCAGTTAGTATTTTTCGGCTAATAAACAGATACATAAATCTACTCTTTTCTATTGTACTTAGTTTACAGTTATTTTGAAAACTAAAAACGCAGAATAAGAAATGAGAAAAAATTGTTTTGAATTGTGATGTAGTCAGTTCCCGGAATAAACTTGAGTAGTATATACAAAAATATTATACAGTTTTTAGAATCTTAAAACCAAAACTGGCACTAATACCGAATGGTAAGTTATCAGGCTCTTCATTCCAGTATAGTAAACCATGTGTGTGATTGTTGACAATCCAGATAAGGTATGACTGAAACAGAAAACTAATATTCAACATGAATCCCATAGACAAGATTTATGACCTTACCACCAAGCTTGGCTTGGTCTGATGGTACGACTTACTCCTCATGACCTTAATCAAGTCCCACTAGGAACACTTTGGAGGTGGGATGGCGGATTATCTCCTCCCCCCACCTTTGAAGCGTCCGAAATGTTGTGATCATGTGATGGACTAGTTATCTTCTGAGATACGAGGGCCGACCCCAGACCCATACTTACATATACCTGACCCACAAAAAAATATCTATGTCCTTGCGTCTTGGCAAATCTAGAGTAGTTGAGCGACTGCTTCTAAGAGACATGAGAAGAACATGTTGGAATGGAAGTAGTGACAGAAGAGGTGGTGAATGAGAACTAGGTTGATCCAAACCCAACTCCAATTTGTATAGTCCGAGTAACGTAGTATACTATGCCATAAAATAAAGCACGACAAATATCACTTCCTTTAAGCAAAGATTCAGTAACATTGTCGTGAGTTATAACCTGGTCACCAGTGTAGGAGTGAGTTGTGGTCATTGTCCCCTTCACAATACCTGCAAACAAAATTCAAGTAGATAATATTACAATTAAGATCATTAAGTGCAAAGAAGTGTACTATCATTTGATACTGATTACAGATATCTAAGTATATATATAGTATTAATAATTACATGATAGAAAAGAGGCAGGTCCTCAAGTATGGCTCTGTTCTACTCAACTTGAACTTAACTCATTATTCTTAAACTTAACTTTTGTTTTCTGAACTTAAAAGTAAAATTATTTAACTTGACTTATTTTGGTGAATTGAACCTATTTTTGCTTAACCAAGCTTATGTCTACTAAACTTAACTTATTTATTGCTGAAACCTATTTAATACGTTGAGAAGAACACATAGTGCATCTTAGATGCATCAGAAGTAGATGCCTAGATCGATTCATTGACTGCTTACCGAATTCTTCATCCATAATCTTCACGAAAGGAGCTAGACAGTTGGTGGTGCAAGAAGCATTGCTGCATATTACCAAAAACTTCCTATCATTTCCGCATATTATCATATCCAACACTAAAAACAATATAAACTTCTAAAAAGTCTAAATAGATAGGGCAGTCGATGTCGATCAATGAATAGGAGATTTCGGGTTTTCATTTTATAAAACTTAAATATAACGATTAACTAACCTTATGATGTTTGCAACATCATGAGAGTAGTCTCCCTCATTCACACCAACAACATAGGTGGGGATATCAGCACCCTTTGCTGGAGCAGTGATGATAACTTTCTTCGCACCAGCTTGAATGTGTTTGCCAGCACCAGGGCCATCAACAAAGACTCCTGTTCCCTATGTATCACACAACAAAACCATATAAGGATTTTTTACAAGTAATGCATGACAAATACATCTATTTGGGCTAAAAGTAAGTTTTGCTTATGGTACAATGATACTCCGAATTTTGTGGCAAAAGTTGAACTTCTCGTGTTTCCATCAACTAAACAAGTCTGCAGTTTTTTGCATCCCACAAAAGTCTACTTCTGAATTTCTGATGTTTCTTTAGGCCAACCAGACAAATAATACAATTAACTTTTGGTACTTGTTATTCTGAGTCGTCTAGTTTAAGAAATGGGGATCATCTTGGGATGGGGCCATGGAGCCATTGAGGGAGTAGAAGTTTACTACTAGCTATAAATCATCTAACCACAAATTTGCATCCTTCATGTCCATATACACTACCATTAACAATGTAACACAAAATCAAAGTGATCTGAAATATAAAAATATTACCTCAATGACGATATCAATGCCAAGATCAGCCCAAGGGAGTTTAAGAGGATCCCTGTTAGACACAACCTTGATAGACTTGCCATCAATGGAAAAGGTCTCATTGTCCACAATCTTCACATCGGCCTTAAAGGTGCCTAGTATTGAGTCATACTTGAGCAAATGTGTTGCCTACAATAAAAAAAGCAACATACATATTTTATTATAGCCCAAATTATCATCTAGTAATTAATCTAGTTCTACCACCCATTTTATAAACGATAATAAAATAATGATAATAATAAAGAAAAAATTATCTCAATATATCCACATTAATGTTTGTCCATCAGGATATACTTTTGTTTATTTCTATAAATTTTCATTGTCATCCATTATCATAAAAATTATGAGGTAAAACACATATTTGGAAATGAAACTAGCTTTTAAGCTCGGCTACATCCTGAGTAATTATATTTTTTATTTATTAATATTTTACTTTAAAATAATAAAATCAAGTATCGCTTGGTTTAATACGTTGAAACTTTGGTATATATGCTTGTGATCACCGAGTCCAACTTTATACAATGCATTTTCTATTTTTTTAATTGTATGTGGATGATATGGAGTTAAACAATTTGGAAATTACCAATGGTGACTCGAACTTTTCAAGTTTCCCATTGGTGACCCTTATTTTTTTTATTTCTATTGCTAACCCTTAATTATTGTTCTACCTCCAAATGCGACCTTATTAAGCAAAACACCATTAGATCCTTTTAACTTTCGGTTAGAACTAATGTCTTGGCACGCAAACCTATGTGTTTTCGATCATTTTTTTCAATTTTGACGTCATATATGTCTCTTAAGGGCTAAAATGACACTCAATTCCTTATCTGAACAATTTTTAGACATGAAAATCAATTTAGACTTTTAATTTGATCCTCAAGGGATAAAGTGAGCCCCAAAAATATAATCGATAACATTTGAGGCACGCAAACCTAGAACTACTTGTTAGTCTATTACCACTACTTGTTAGTTGTTACTAGCTGTAGGTGTAACAACCTCTGAGGCCCAAAAACCTACCCTCTCATATTTGCAAGCAATCTAGGTGGGCTCATAGTGTAAAAATTCTTTTATAAATTCATTTACCGGTTAGTCTATTACCAATACTTGTTAGTTGTTACTACTTACTAGCTACTAAACCGGTGGCTTCATACTTGATTCTTGTAACCTGAAAACTCCCTTATATAAACTTTGTATGATTAAAAAAAACTTACACTCTTGACACCTCCGCTGTCGTTGACGACAACAACATCAAGAGGAGAGTCCTTGCGGCCATGCCAGCACCTAAGGAAGTTCCTACCAATGCGTCCAAATCCATTGATTGCCACCTTCAGCTTGGCCACTGTTTCACCCCTAACAGGAGCTGCTCCCGTAGTCTAGATAAATTATCAAAACCAAACGCAAATTATTAGAAACAATAAGGCATTATATTCGATTTAGATCTCGCAAAAGTATGCCATACAAAGTGGACACTACCAGATGATCGATTAATAAATGGGTTGGGTTACGGATGATATATTATTAACCTGAACTAACACGATTTTAGCTGCTTAAATTATACAGCACAATGTAAAGGTGAAAAGTTTAGCAGTGTCTAAATTCATCATTCTAAATTCCTAGTATATATAGACCCATTTAGTTATATGAGCCTGGTTAGTGTACGAGGTTTTCTACATTACAGAAGCCATTTGTGAAATTGTGATTTGCCAACAATAATAATAGCAAAGGTATGATGCATTATGCATACCTTGGTTGTTAGCTGGGCAGCTATAACATCATGAAAAGATGCCTCTCGGGTAAATGTAACGCAGTTGCTGGATCGCAACCCAGAGAAATCAGCAACGTCAAGTTTCTGCATTACCCATAACAATGAATATTATAAAAACCATGATTAGATCAAAAAATGAGCCAAGAGAAGAAAAGGAAAGGAAACCTTAAAGGAGCATTGAGTAGGAAAGGAGTGCTGTTGAGCAGCCTTAGTTGGAAGCCTTGTGCTTGCAGGGATTCTTGTAGGAGCAAGAGCTGCATGAGAGGCCATGATTGATTATTACTCAACTGTGGCCTGCAGGCTGCAACAACTTAAGGTTAGCTTACAGTTTCCTGCAACTTTATAGTAGCCATACTTATTTGTGTGATAAAAAATAAAGTGAAAACTATGGTTCCAAATGCATTGAGAAAATGAGTGGTGAGGATGGTATATCAACAGTATACGAAAAAGATAAGATGATATTGGGGCCTCATCTTCTAAATCTGAGCCAATGATGTCCAATATTATTTAGATAAAAATACCTCATAGGCCACATTTTACTTTTCTTGGCACCAGCTTAGACCCGGCAGATCAGTCTCAAATAGTTGATCTGGAGACTAATTCATCTATACTTAAATCTTGGCTTTGGGGATTTAGCCTTCTTAACCGATTATTCTTGTAAAATTCGACGAGCAATAGGCCAACATGAACCGGGCCATTAAGGCTCGCAGTGGACCACAATTGGATGTTTAAGCCGTCGTCTATGCTTGATACTATTCTTCCGGCCCTTCCCACAAAATACAAAGAAGATAATTGTTCAACTTACAAACTCTATTTGATTAACAAATTAGGAGCTAATACCAAGTGCTCGAAAATTACCAGGATAGCCGATTTGTAAACCAATTAAGTTTAGTAAACTTATAACCACGGGAGAAGTTAACTTGGAGTAAATAACGTTGTCTTTTAAATCCAAATATTTAGTACAAACAAATAAAGATTGAATGACTGGGCTTCAGTCACCATATTATCAGCATCTAATAAAGCCAAATTTTAGCAGTATGTGGCCTAAATGCAAAAGACAGGTCTCTATCGGATTTCATACTTGATCACCGAGAACCAATCGTCAGAAAGCAGAACTTTGTGCAATCCATTAGTCATACAACAGGAAGCAACAGCATCGTTTGTTCTTTCGTATAATAATAACCCTCCTGAAAGAATAATTGCTTAGTAAATGCATTTTAAGGACTTGTGCAATCCATTAATCATACAATAGTGCATGGTAGTCATTTTCCATACTAGAACTTCTGAAATCTAAATCTTCGGAGCTTACATGGTTGAAATAGTAACCAAACTATAAACATCCAAAATACACACAAACAATGCTCTACTTGGAATATTTTGGCACTTTATATCTCATATTAGCTAGATACAAAATCTGATAATTCAGTTCCTAGTAAATGAGGCAAAATACATTCTATCCGAGCCAGGAACGAGGTTCAACATCAAACTTCGCAAGTACACCTTGTTAATCGCTGATACAAAGTACATGAATTGAACAACATGATTTGATATCTCATATGGTAGCTTCAAGTCCTTCCACTTCATCAGCGTTCACGGCTGCTCCATTTGGGGCACCTTCAGAGCGCAGCTGAGATGACACGTCATCAATGGCGGAGTTCAACTGATCAATTTTCTCAGTCAGAATTTTCCTTGTTCTCTGTCAATCAGCAATTAACACATCATTCAGCCATGACAGAATAGGTCCAAAATGACAGTTTTCAGGTTCATTCGATGAGAAGTGAATGGAATGGAAAGACAAATCCTTAACCTACCAATTGAACCGTAAAATTGCTTTCTTCTTTTTCTGGTTGGAAGCCGAAAACTATTATATGGAATCTTCCACTTTCCAGTTTCAAAGTAGCAACTTCAAAAAGTAAATTACTTTAAGAATGTGCTCGGCCACAACTCACCTTGCTTACTTGGCCAAACAAGCCAGCTCAACATTTTATAGCCTGTTAAGGGAGCTTCATAAAACTTGAACTACTAATCTAAGCTCAGCTTTTGAGAAGCTACTTCAATAAGCTTATGCCCTATCATAATTCTCATTTTTTTAAATTGGAACCCTATCATAATTTAATTTAGCTTCTGATAAAACAAAAATCATCTTTAACACCTTTAAATTTAGAAAATTATGTATTAAAATTGGTATCTATGATAGGTCCTTTCATGTATTTCCCTGCTACGTCATCCTATAATTTTCCACAAGTTCAACAGCTAAATTTGCCCCAAACTTCAATACATTCAACTGAAAGAAGAACTTTCACCTCGTAACAGGCAATATGTCAACCACCAAATAGTTTTTCAGCTTTCAGCTACCTTTTTGCGTAATTTCACCAAAGAGAGCCTAAAGATTGTACTCACTCCATCCTCAAAATGATGATGAAATTTTCAAATTTTGCAGTCACAAGACATAATTAAAAATCTCTCATTATTTAGTTGAACTGCATCAAAATGGGTGCACTAGTGGGATCCTCAAGATAGGGGTAAATGATAGGGGAGAATGCAATAAATGATGTCTCCTTATCTTTCTTCTAGTCCCAAAAGTACACTGAATACCTTCAAGCAAGATTACCCAGCAGCACAACTTTTCATTCCATCATAATACAAAATCAGAGAAAAATAGGGGTGCAAAATGAGCATGCAAAAGGGGTGCAACAATGAGTATGAAAATTTTGATTTATTGAAAAATGAAGATATGCCACACATAAAGATAAGATAGCAACTGGGTAATGAATATTTGAAATATGACTGACAGATCCCCAAACACAATTGGACATGCCAGTCACATGGTTCAGTGAGATCTAGCAGCCTTAACCCTAAGTGAACAAACTGGCAAGGAACTGCTTTGTACTTTTACAGACAAAGAAAACCTTTATCATAAAACAAAAATAAAAATTGTAGTACAAAAGTATACAATTTTAGAAGAACTATCGTAATCAAGCAAAAGCATCCTTAGGAAGAATCAGCAGTAACCCCAAAAAGAAGGAAAAGGGGAGCAAAGAACAAGAGTCATATGAACAAATGTAGTCATTTTCAGAGCAAGGGCACAAGAAGGAATCACTTGAAACACTACGATAAAATTGCGCAATTTAAAAGGTGCACAGTGTGTGCACCCTGTTCTACTCTCATTTCGAACTGTATGTTCTTTTCACAGTATTCTCTTTTTCATTAAAACCTATCTTCTTCTAAACATGGCTCAACACGATATCAAACATGAACCTATTTCCTACCTAGTACATACAAAAAAGAACATGACTCAATAAAACATGAATTTGTCTAACGAGAAACTAATGACATTCGCATATCCTCATGAATCGGACAATACGATGTTCTGTTGTACCCAAAGAAATCTTTCTTTGTATCATTTCCCAGAAAATTGCTAAACTAGGTGGATATGTAAAAGAAATTCTTTGTTTTCCATCATTTTGACATGTATAAAAAAATATTATGACCTTTCATTTCTTACCGCATTTTATTCCATTGCTAAGATTCATCCAGTCAAAATAAAGAATCGATTCAATACATTTCTGGAGATCCGAACCCATTTTTTTTGGATCCTTCGAGAAAAAGATTCATTCTCTTCATAAAAAATCGGAGATAGAACCAATAAAGATTTCTTTTTTACCGTTCAAAATCAGTATGTTTCTTAATTTAAAAGGTTTATTCTTTGGGTTTAGTACTTAAAAAAAGAACATAACTCAATATGAGAAAAGAACACTAGACTGTTTTAATTATGTTTAAGTATAGTTCAAAGATCGATATGATATTTATAATTCAAAATGAACGTTCTTATAATTTAAAAATTATGTTCTTCTAATAGAGTATATACAAAATGAGCATAACCCAATAAGAGAAAGAACATGAAACTGGTTAACAAGAAAATCATTGAAATTTGTTGACTCCTTACTTCAAAATTAAAACTAGAAAGTATGTTCTTTTAATTAAGATTGAATCTTCTTTTACAATTATGTTCTTTTCAGTATGAACTATGTTCTTTTATGAATGGCAAAAACGGGCACATTCTATGATCTTAAGTGGTGTGTTCTTTTACCTAGAAAAGTTGTTGATATTCTTTTAAATTGATGATATGTTTCTTTTTGGGTGCACAATGAGCATTGTGCACCTTGGTCCATAATCTACGCTTTGAAAATCCAAATATGAAAATGACTTCCCACATTAAAAAGACATGATCGCAGAAAGAAAAGGCAAGTTTTGAGTTTTTTTACACAGCATGCAGTCAATTTCAAATATCAATTTTGGTTCATTAGTTCATGGTCATCAGAAATCAAAAGTGGTTGGAAAATACAATTACCCATGCATCTCCTTTCCCCATATCACGCTCAAATAAATCAATAAAGTAAATTTGTGACCCAAGAAACACCTACTACTTTAATTTGGCACCTGTACCGTATAAGTTATGACTCAGCCTCCTTTCTTAAGCAACCAAAGGCATTGCCATTGGCCTAATCCACTTCTAAGCCATAGCTTAAACTGAGATCACCGGTTGGTCTGTTAAACTTTTAATTTTGTGTGACACTCTCCCTCCTTTGTACCACCAGGAAGGCTGGAAGTACAACTGTGATGCATCAGCTCAAAAGGCCTAATGTACTCACTTACAAGAGGTGTAACAATATAAGGGTAGATCAGTAACTCTAGGGAGGACTGGCAGAAAGAATATGAGGTGGCAAAAGTTAGTTATTGCCAGAGTTTTCTTGTACAGAGGATTTTCAGTCTTCTAGAATTAAAGGGGAGTGAAGGTCCAGATTCAGGGTATGAGATTATTGTAAAAGGGAATTGATCGGAAAAGTGGGAGCCTCTCGAAAGCTCACCTTCTTTTGTATTCATTTACATCATGAATTATATTAGCATCTTCCTCTCACTTATCTTCTTCTTCTATATTCTGTTGTTGCATTTCCCATCTCCATTGTTACTGTTCTGTGTCCTTGGTGCTGTATTTTCTGTGTGCAACGTTCAGGTGGTGAATTGAGTTCATCAAATCAACTATTTTATAGAAGAGGTCTAATTTCATTTGAACGGCCTCAGAAAGATGATCAGTAATCACAACATTTGAGCTCAAGTGGGAAGCTGAAATATTAGATACCAAGGCTCCTAAAAACATTAGATGCTTATGTCGAACCCCTTTGTGCTATCCTTGGTTCCGTTGTAAACGAAAAGAACTTGAATTATCTAATTTAGTCTCAGACGAGAACTTCTAGTACGACAAAGATCTTAACTTGTGAAGTTTGGCATATGAAAATCACCTAATATAACTATCATTCTTCCATGACATAGCAGATAAAAGGCAGTGTTGCCAATCTTCTTGTCTGCGGGTCACAAACATCCATCAAAGAAATTCGAATACCATATATAATGTGAATGATCATAGAAGTCAGGACCAAAGATCTAAGCATTCGGTCAAGAACTCATTATAATTGCTGCCTTCCTGAACATGCAGATTGCACATTGCACGTTGCATGTAAATTTACATGGCTACTGCAGATTGCAGAAACAGATAAACTAGAGCAGCTGTAAATTTTATTGTATCAACAGCAAGGAGTTTCACAAATTTTTTGGCTGGTAAATCAAAGTAACCAACCATAACTGACAGTAACCTAGAACTGTGCAGCAGTACCTTGACCTAGTGTCAAAGTTCAACCCTTTAAATACCAGAGGATCAAAGCTCAGAGCCCCATCCCAAGTGCACTATAAGTCTACAACCTCCACACACTCACCCATCCCCACAGCCCTATAAAGAGCAGTAGACAACGGCAGAGGAAAGCACCAAAGAAATTTAAAAATGAAAAAAAGTAATGAAAAGCAGTAAGTCAGTTTAGTGCTATCATTTGCTAACAAAGAACAAAGGTAGTGGACTACATTTTGAATAGAAATTTGAAAGACAGGTACCAACTAAGAAAAAAGCAGTGATCATACATGTCTAACTAGTTCCAGGCACTCTCATAATTTCTCCAATGTAAAGGCCAAAGGCTAAGTAATGCCAAGCTTGAGGAAAGCCAGAACTTCAAAGATGCGAAACTCTATATTACATATTAAAAGTAAAACCAGCCAGTATCTAGCCACTAGCAATTAAGAATTTACTTGAATGTGAAAAACACTTACCTCCAACGCTTTCTCCTCATCATAGATAAATTTTGGTAGTTTCCGCATTAGATCTTTCTTGTCAGCTCCAGAAAGAGCCTTACTTATCTGTCAAACAGTGGCAATGTAGCATGTATAACTCTAAAAGTTGCTTCTACAACAAGGGATGTGAATAGAAAACCACGTCCTCTCTTCTAACACAAACAAGTTAAAGTAAATAAATCCAAACTCTGACAAGACAGCAAAGAAAGAGAGATCAGATGCACCATTCACATGACAGCCAAGTGAGAACTCCACCCCAAAAACAAGCACATAATTACTTGCCAAGCCCAAAGTCATGGACTGTTGGAATATATTGAGCATATACCCAGAGTAATCAAGTGAGGCAAAATAGCTTTAAGTATTTGCCTCTAAACATGGATTACTAGAGAAAATTCTTACTTTAGTGACATATATTACATGTACTTGACAATAGAACTAGAAAACGATCCCTCCTAGATAATCCAAGAACTAAAGGAGTAAAATTATTTGGACTAAGCCCAACACCAGACTCAACCAAGTCCGATCCAATATAGCATCATATCACACTTATTCTAGAAATTGAATTGGACTCACATTTTAGCTTTCTCAAAAGGAAAAGCTGAACAAGCAATCCTAATTATGCTCTTTCAGTCTTTCTTCTACAATGAGTCCCAACTTTTGATTAACTAGGAATTGCACCAACTTTGAGGCGTGTCAGCACATATTGGTCCCATGCTGAGGAAATAGGTAAACTTTTTTTTCCTCTTTATTAGACATGCTGCCACCAACACCCACCACTGTCACAAGTCACAACCTCCCTTTCCCAGACAGTACATATACATGCACCTCAACCAGACCCCAACCCAACCCCCTTCCAGATGCCCAACCACCTGAGAACCACTGGCACTGCAGTCATGTTGGGGAAACTCACAATTCATCTGATTGAAAGGGAGAGAAAAGGTGGGCAAAACAAAAGTAGAAAAACAGATTTTAGAGAGAATAAGGCCCAACTACTTTTCTTCCTTATCCAATTTTCATGTTAATTGGAGAAGTTTATTTCGTTTCTTTAAATAGAAAGGCCTTACTCCATTCGTAGATTAGAGAAGAAGACTTTGCTTTTGCCTCAATTTCGGTGCACATAATTTTTTTTTTATCACAATTAGTTAATGACCCAGAGTTTGGAGAGTTGTCATGTTCAAGGGGGTGGGGGGGGGGGGTGGAATATCATGAGGTCAATGAGGAGCATGTTGCGAGGGTGCAGGGGTTGAGGTTGGGATCCTAGTGGTGCTTAAGATGTGGAGTGAGGTGAAGGTGGAGGATAGTGGTGGCACTGGGTATTGTATGCATCTTGTCTCAAAGTGACTTGATTTCCAATGGACATCTTTTCATTCTCTCTTTTTGTCTTGTTTCATTATATAATTGATATGCCAACAAAATACTAGTCTTCACGTCATGTGACTAGTGCATCGAAAATCATGCAACATCAAAAGTGTGAGCAAGTTATAAATCAACAAACTCGACCAAAGGCTCACCAGGTTTCAAAAGTTCACAAGCTCACCAAAGGGAGGGTGCAACAGGACAGAATAAAACTGCCTAAATAGTATCATGTCTCAAGTTGAGCATACCTGAGGTGCATATACACAGCCAAGGGTACCAACGACTAATCCTCCCAATACGAAGCCACTAACGAAAATGCTTGCACTGTTGGGCCTCCCACCATCACTATCACAAACCCAAAAAAAATTGTCAACATGTGAAAGAAGGTTTTTGATTTTGTTCAAATAGGGATGTTCCAGTTTATCAACTTCAAATGCCTCCCAGAGTGAAGTTCATGAAACGAAGTGGTCAAGCAGAACTTATTAGCTTTGAGAATAGCTTCTTAACACCTAAAAAATGATATCACAAATTGCTTTCCAAGCTCCTATATTTCCTACTTGTTTCTCTTTTGCATAAGCACCTAATACTTGCAGGAAGGTGGAATTTGAATAACCTATATTTGTGACATGCAAATCACAAACAACATGGTCTTTCCCGCATAACAATGTACTGAAGCCACCTTGTTGTATGATATGTATATGCACATAAGAGAGTAACAGCATTACCTATAAGCAGCTTGAACAACAAGAGGTTTTTGTGCAGCCTTTCTGGTACGAAGTGGAGAGAAGCTCAAACTGGTGGGACACAAGACTCGAAGATCCGATTGCTTGAAGGAACTGCCTATAACAACCATTAAATATAATCAGGGATAACAACCGATGAACAGTAACCAACAGATAAAGACAACTATATTTCATGCTAGAAGAGTTAAGACTGGGAAATCATGGAGCACACGCATCTCCATCACATTTTAGGCACCCAGAAATGTCTCGCGCCAGCTTCAGTCAAATGATTTATAAGTATTAGAATTTCAAATACTTATGCTTTCATTTCCCATATATCTACAACTGTTTTAGTGAGTGCAATACTAAGTGCAATGCCATCCAGCTATCCAAGGACTTTAAACAAATAGCGTTAACATCAGGCTTCATCTTCACCTGCTACTGAAGATTACATAAGCTCAACGGACACGGAAACCACAAAAATTAATTTTCTCATCAAACACTCAATATGTTAAGTGACTTAGCAATTGTCAGTAAATGCTTAGTTCATTAGCAGCAGTTAGATTGCAGACGAAACACGGAGACAACTCCATCTCACATTTGTTCATGCACCTATTCTGTGGACGTGTACAAATATGATCAAAAGAGTTAAAAAAATGGTGAACTATGACTAGAAGGGACGATTCCATTTCACTGTCTCAGATGCATTTGCAATGACGAGAGAATTGTGTAAATCCAACCACGTTTTTTTAATAACGCAACCTCAATGAATTAACATGAGATGATCCAAACAAACAAAAATTGCCAAACATCTGAGGCATGATCCATTTAGCAAATATCAGGCTTTTCATCAACAATACCAACTACTCCATATGATATTCTCAATAAACTAGACATATAAATCATAGGTACCCCATATTTATCATAACTACTCCATCACAGCCAATATCATTTCCGCCTCGTGGTTATTCCTTCCTCTAGATTCATTTTGGGTATTTATGGGTGAAACTGCACCTTCATGTAGAACCCATGAAGTCTACAAATAGTACACTATGTGACCATTTTGGGCTCGGGAAAATCCGACCCATTAATCCTTGAACTTCACTTAACTAAATTCATTCATTTGTCACCTAAGCTGGCTACTTCCAGATTCCAAAACCCCCAAAAAAAGGTTCAAAATAAACTACTAACTATCAAATCAACAACAATATGTTTCAAATCAAACACACTCACATCATAAAACGAGTAAATTGATCGATATAACTCCTCATTAACTAGATTAAGCAGCAATTGACGACATTATAGTAAATGAACAGTGTACAGAAAATGCAATCAAACAAAATATACAAGCATAATAATAAGTATAAATGAGAAAGGTAATTCAAATTAATTACCAGATGAAAAGTGAGAGGGAGAGTTACGAGCCAAAACCAGAGAATTAGAAAGGGAAGACATCTTCAATGACGTTTCGTAGACGAGGAGAGAGAGTGAGAGACGGAAGTTAAAAAAAATCCGAGTACAAAGAGAAGAAAAGAAAGAGGATTTTTTTGGGGGTGGACGAAACAGATGAAAATGATGAGAGGAGAGAAATTCGATAATGTCGAAGCTCGTTGCTTAACTGCACCTTATTGTGATTTTTTTTTTTAATAAGGTAATAAGAAATACTATACGCTGCCTCACATAGTCACATAGAACTAGGGATGGCAGTGGAGCGGGTCAAGTAGGAGACCCGCCCCATCCCCGTCCAATTGGGGCGGGATGGGGTGGGGATGGGAATTAAAATTATACCCACAATGGGTGGTGGAGCGGGTGTGGATTTTACGTTATACCCGCCCCATCCCCGCCCGTCCCGCCCCACCCTCGCCCCGCATATTTATTATTAAATTTCTATTTATATACATATATTACTAACGTATTTGAAGACACTTTTGAAATGTAATAAAACATTTGCCTTTGTTAATGTATTTTAACTTTTCTTTACTATATTATATTGTGATTTTATGAAGTAGACAACTATAATGGGTTTATGGCAGATTTTTTGGTGGATTTTTTGCGGGGATGAAGTGGGTACGACGCGGGTGCGGGGGTGGGTCTAGAATTTCCCCCCGCAATGGGTGGTGGGGCGGGGATGGGGATGGAAACTTTCCCCGCAATGGGTGGTGGGGTGGGGATGGGGATGAGAATTTAATGCGGGTGCGGGTGTGGGGGTACCATCCTTCGCACCCGCCCCGCCCAATTGGCAATTGCCATCCCTACATAGAACTTAGAACCTTCATTTAGAGTTCCCCCTCAAAACAAAAAGGAAATAAAAAACCTTATTTAGAGGCCTATTAGCATTTTTTTTTTTTTTGGGTATGAGATGGGGTATACTTCTTCCGTTTTTTTTTTACACTAGTTGTTGGTCCGCGTGCTATCGCGCGTGGCCCCTCAAGGTAGCAACCATATCGACGTTCAACTAAACGGTAAACATTAGCATAATCGGATAAGATTAAACGAAGGCACTTCGACTTGGTAGGTCATAAGGAAAGGGTAGTAGATTGCATAATATATACTCCTATGCATATAGGCAAGGGTGCGCGTAGAGAAACACAACTGAAAAAATGGTCCGTATGGCTGGCAATTGTTCTTATTGTAAAAGGTTTTATGGTACGACAATCGAATCGGTGAAAGGCACGGTTAAACGTGGCATTTACGGTTATGCTTTTGTAATAACCGGCTAATTGAAAAAGTGGCATAGGAAATTTTTTGTCTTCATAGTTAATAAGGCTGAGTTTTAAAGGCAATCACTTACATAATTATTTACAAACCAGAAAAACGGTTTCCAACTCCTCCTCTTCCTACATTTGAGTGTTCTATTGTTTGCCCGAAAAAAATGCACTTTCACCAAGTAACTGTATACACACTTTCATACTAAATTAAGAGGTGTACATTTCTCTTCATAGTCCCCAAAAAAAAAAAAAAAAGGAAAGTATGCTTTTGTTCAGCATGATGGAGAAGTTAACGATCCCGCGTTCTTCTTTGTTGAACAGCTACTATTGGGGTTCGTTTGAAAGCTACAAGAAGACATAGATAATTAGAAAGAAGAAATGACCGATGAAGTAGAACAACTTGGAGCGATTATAAAAGGCGGAAATGTTATGTAACAATAGCACAAAGAAGGTTATTTTTGGAAATCCCAACAAGTTATTTGAGAATGATGGATTAGTATACTGCATCATTTCTTGTTAACGGAAAGTACGTTTATTTGGTTAATTGGAGGATCCTCAATTCATAATGTGTATTGCAAAAGTGCTGAAAATTATGTAGATTAATTGATCCGAAGTCGATACGAAATGAAAACAACGGCATACTTATGCATAATAATCTATTGTATGTACAACGGGGTTTTTTGAAAATCAATGCTTTAGGGGCTTATAAATAAAGGAATTTTTAAACCGCGATTTCAATAGGTTCAATGACTAATCTAGCAAATTGTTACCTAATTCACTAATTGTTAAACTTTTCTGGGCATTAATTAAGCATCCTCTTGCATGACACATAAAACACACACATAACAACACACTATAAACACTGGCATTGTGCTTCCGTGTGGAGTAGCTCAGTTGATCTGTGCATAACAGTCAAGTAGGCATCATATTTTTCACGCACACTACACCAAAGCAAACTTAAATACTTATGTTCGATAAGCCAATAGCTTAATTGGATTTTGAGGTTGGGTGTGGTTATGTGTAGTTATGATATTGTGCATACGAACTCCTATCATGGCTCCAATGATTTGAGAAAACCACTTAGAGGTTTGTATTTAGATTATTATCTTATAGAAATACAATTTTAAAGACTTTTGTGAAGTTCTTACCCCTAAAAATTCTTATCCCCAAAACCACCAACATAAAGTTTAACTTCGATATAGCAAAAAAACACAGTTATTTTGCGAAGTGAAACATAAGCAAAATCTATGTTACTATATTGTACTGTACTAATAGAAGAAAACATAACAGAAATCGCAGTTTATTTACCATATTGTTATTTTCATTAAAATTTCCATTTCACAGTGTTGAGATTGATGTCACACCTACAACCATCTCTTATATCATATGGTATATTTATTTCAACTCTGCATAAATTATTCTTACTCGACAATAGCAAAGACCAGTTTTTGTAGCCAACACCATGATGTATACTCTTGTACATATAACCTTGTGTTCTTGGTGTTTTCTACAAAATCCCCCACATTTACATCTCATTGTGAGATAATCCGTAACTTGTAAATATTCATTTGACTTGGCAATTTTGAGGATGATATCACAAAGGTAAAGAGAAAAATGCAAACATCATATCTTTGATACAGGATTTTGACATGAAACATAGAAATTAATACATTCTAATTAAGTCAATAGTGTACCATATACTACAGAACTATGAATTGGGTGTCTGGCTCTCTCATTACACAGTTTGTTTTTATTTAAATGTCACTTGTTAGATTTTAATCGCGTTTTAGTTAGCATCATTTGATGATTAGGAATAAGTACATGCCATATTGCAACTACTATCTCATACACAAGAAGCAAGAGTCTACGACTCACCAATACCTACTGAAAACCAAATACAGACAAAAGTCATAGAAAGATCAACTGTTAAATATGCTAAATACTTAAAATTCAAGCACATATGTATTTACTATATGGGATTATACTCTTACCTAAGGCTAATTTGCCTTTTTGTATACAAGGAAGCAGGGATGTCGGAGTCTTCATCATCATAGGCTTCGTCATCAGAGTCTTCGGTATCATAGGACTCGTTGGTATACTAATTGTCCGCATGGCAAAGATGTAATTCCCCATCACTACCCTCAATAAACATATCATATGTTTTGCTTGCTTCCTCCAATGAACCACTCCCAATGTGTCGGCCTATCGATGGCAATTTTGGGTTTCTAACTGGATCCTCTGTAATTTCTATCTGCATTTCAAATTGTTTTGTTTTCCCTTTACCTATGAGCGCTGTTTTTTTCCCTTCCCCTTTCCCTATTTCAGATTTCGGTTCATGGATGCTAATGCATTGTGTTGTTTTTTGGGTGGTAGAATTTGATTTTTGCAAGTCGGGGTAAAGGGGACCTACAAGGAGGAGTGTCGAACATTTTTTCAGCTTCTTCCATGACTTTTTCTAAGGCCTCGTACGATTCCTTGCTCAGTTTATCACTTGCTTCGCCAGAGTAGAACATTTTCCAGGCAAAAGGGCTGCTGTCGGAAATTAAGTTTGCAAGAAGTCTGCAAAGGTAAGCTTCTTCCTCTGTTCCAACAGCAGTGGCTGCTTTCTTGAGTGGGTGGGTGTTTATGAAAGATGACATTTTAGGTGGAGAATTTGAGGAAAAAGAAGAATGGAAGGAAGGTGTAGAAGATGAAGGGAGAAGAAGGAAAGGTATTTAGAGATGAGGGTTTTAAGTGACGTTGGTTTTCAATTGGGTTTTAAGGAAAGGTTCTTGATATAAGAGCTACAAGTTAGAAGGAAGGAGTATTAAGTGACTTCGGTTTTCAATTGGGAGTTTGGGTAATTGTTCATTTGAGAGATATTTGTTTTGGGGGTAGGAAGTATGTGTTATATTTTTGTGATTTATAATCATGTACTATATTGTTTTAGCAAAAAGGATAAGTACCTTATTTATAATTATGTAATATATTGTTTGATAATTATGTAATATATTGTAAAAAAGAAAAGGGTTATTTAGAGGTACATTTATGTACTGACTTGTCTAGATTGTGCAGTTTAGTATTAAGGATTTAGAGCCTTTTTTCACTAGCTTATTTTCAGTTAAGTTCAGTTCAGTTCAGTTTAGTTCAGTTCAGTTTAGTTTAGTGCAGTTCAGTTTCAGTTTAGTCTAGTTCAGTTCAGTTCAGTTCAGTTCTATTCTTTTATAACCATTTTGTTAAATATTATTATTACAAATAATATAAAATAATAATTATTAATTATCACTAATTATTATTATTAATAATTTATGATTATTAATATTATTTATTTATAACTATCATTTGAAAATATCCAAAATACTATTATTATTATTATTCATTATTATTACTTATCATTATAATTATTATGTAATATTCATATTATTATTTTTTAAATATTATTTATATATTTATTACGTTCAATCATATTTATTACGTTCAATCATATATATTACATTCAATTTAATTTAATTCAATTAAGTTCAGTTCAGTTCAATTCAGTTTAGTACAGTTCAGTTTAGCTGTTTTATGTCAAAGAGAACAGGCTTGTAATAGATAATAGTGTGCCGACTTAGGTAGTATGTTAGAGTATAATTGTTAAACAAATTTGATATATCGTAAGTGGTGCGTTTAATAAACACTTGTGTATGTTTGTGAAACAAACTTTGAAAGATTTTGAGATATTTATCGGTATAGTTGAATGACATCTAAATGAAGCAATATATATAGGCTTTGAATAGATCATTTTAAAATTGCAAGGTAATTGCTTAGTGCAATAGTTTTGGTATCAAATGGGTTTTGCAAGGGTTAAGAATGTTAGTAATTTGAGCTTGATTGAATTTGAACGCAAACAATGAAATGTCAATTTTTCTTAAATATTTGTAAAAAATGAGTATAACGATTTCATTAAAGTTGTGTTGAGTTGCGAATATGAATGTGTAGTTACCTATAGTTTACAAAGTTAAGTTATTCTAAATAGGCGTTTGCAAATAATAGTATAGTAAATTAACTCAATTTGCAAATAAGCACTCTTTTGTAGGTCTTTTGAAGTTGTCAATTTGTATAAATAGTTCGCTTTAACACTTTGTTTGAAAGGAGTTCAATGAAAAATTAACCAATTCTGTTAATTTCCTCACATCGTTAGGCAATGACCACTGTGAAGATAGATGGAACAAGATCGAAGAGATAACAAATTTCTCACATCATAGAGTTCTTAAAAGAACACCTTTGACTCCATGTTATCTTACAATACAAAAGGCTCTTGTACTTGTTAGAACATAATTTGAGCGAACATATTGTCATTAGCTTGCATAATACAAAAGATTTTGAGATAACTGGGCCTATTGCAAGATTCCTTAGGTCCTTGGCATGTATTACAAGAAATCATTTATGCCTATATGCAAAAGTGAGTTATTAGAAAGAAGCATGATTAGGTCCCAGGGGCAAGTTATAAACATGTAGCATTAGTCTATGCTAGCAAGGAAAAGGGGGTTCTAGGTGGCGGATGCAGTGGTTAGTCGCTAGACCCAACAACATCTTCATCGGCATATACATTATCAGCTTCATGTGCAGGTTTTCTAGCTGCCTCTATGCCATGATATGTGGACTTAACAGAAAGCTTTCGTTTTGGATTTGATTCATCAAGCTGAATACTTTGGTAATCCATGACTTGTGTGATAGTCTTCAATTTCAGATTGACCTCATCAGCTTCATCTTCAGGCACGACTCTTTTGAGAATCAACTGCAGCACATTGTTCAAGGAGAGGGTTGTTTTTGGGCCCACTTCAATTAAGAAAGAGGCTTGCATGAGTTTTTGGATAGCTGAGAAAGCTTTGAGATCATGCTGTCAATTCGACAATAGTGATGTTAGGTTATGCATATTTGAAAGCATCTACTTACCTAGATGTATATTTGGAAGCATCTACCTATTTAGTTTTTTGTTCTTTTTGCATGTTTGTAGGTATATGCAACATAAGCTTATAGTGGAGGTTGTTTTGTATGCTATATGGGTAAGCTAATTGAGGCATCATTAACAGGCTGTGTATAACCAAGGGAAAGCATAGATATTATACTGGGACTTGTATGAACATAACCAACAAAAGAAGCTGCAAATTACATAACCAACAAAAGATGTCTTCAACCGGTAATTTGAAAAGTTTTTCCAAATCCTTGTTGAATATTGTAACTGGGAGCGTGGCGCTTCCGTCAGAGACGTCGTAGTTGAAAGAAACTCTACATTCACCATTTACATTTTACTACGTTGAAGGAACATGTAATAGGAGTAGTTGTTAGTTTGTGTTTAGAGCAGAACTTACCTAGGGATGGAAATGACATTTTTTTGTCCACAATTAAAGCATGTGTGTGTCTCCCCTGCTGACACATCAGTTCGCTTGTTACAGTTAGAGCAACCTAGGTATGCGTGCAATTTTTCAAAGCTAGGTTCAGGGACCACTACTCTCAAGAATTGTCGTTCGTCTTGGAGTGTGTTAACAACCTAGTTTAAATTACACACATAACCACGTTAAGAATGGGTATTCAAATTAATTAAGTATTCCTATAATGTATTGTTTTCGGACTACAACAGGGCGGTCATTTTTAAGGCTATTATATTATGTGATGATGCTATCAAATAATAATAATGGCAAGTGAATGTTCAAATTACTAATGTGATAAGTAATATATCTGGCCTTTTTTTCCTTTAGTGCACAGATTGTCATGCCCTGCCTTTCTTTTGATGTGTTCCTTACATCTAAGACTCTTGTTTGCCTATCAGCCAGGGTGTCTCTGTGACGCAATTCCCTGAAAAGCACAGTCATGTTAGAGTACTA
This sequence comes from Beta vulgaris subsp. vulgaris, assembly GCF_026745355.1. Classification (NCBI taxonomy): domain Eukaryota; kingdom Viridiplantae; phylum Streptophyta; class Magnoliopsida; order Caryophyllales; family Amaranthaceae; genus Beta; species Beta vulgaris. The sequence continues at coordinate 19,685,365 of NC_079202.1, forward strand.
CATTCGTTGATGCTTTTTCTTATCAACGGGCATTTATATTGATATACCAAAGTGGTCTGTCACATGATTACTAAAGAAGTCTGTCTTTTCTGCATGTAATTTGCACTTTCTTTCGTTGGTTGTATATGTAATTAGCCATTTACAACTTAGGCCCATCAAGATATAAGCATATGTACCAATGAAACGTCAAATATGTGAATTTGAAACATCATATAAAATTTGCATGGTCCATGGCCCATCATTTTGTAGGGTAAGATCTAATTAGCATCCATAAACTTGACATAACAATAATAATATCTATAATTAGTTATGATGAACCAAAAGACCTTAACAACAACACAATTAAACTCAACAACATCACAAAATCAATTAACAAAACACCTAAAATTCAAACAACATAAAATTTGAAAAGAGAGAGAATTTATGGGACATTTTAATAAAAGGATGTCTTCACGAAACACAAATATTAATTACCATTGTGCAAGGGCAGCTGCTCTATCTCCGTTAGCCTCATGAATAATTGTAGTAGACATGGTTGATGCAAGTGAGAATCCTATAGCAAATGGTATATTAGTTAATAAATGATTGATGAACTTCTTTTGAATCCATTATTTGCCAAACTTAGCTTTAAGGCCGTTAATAAATGATTGGCATTTTTAGTAATATATAACGCACAACCTTTATGAGATGTGACTTTTAAGGCCGTGAATCCAATTATATTGAATTTTGCAACCCAAGTTGAGAGGCGATCACAATATGCCCCGGCGAGATCATTCCAAGCAGAAATGATAAGCGGTTGTTGAGTGCTGAGAAAGTGGTATGCCCACCAGGTAAGGATTAGCATAATGAGGGTTATGGACGATTAAAGAAGTATAAATATATTGATTATTTTACCTGTGGTTGGTTATAACAATCTCGCGGACAAGATTATCACGTCCTTGGGGCATTGAAATAGTCATTGCTTCTTCTTCAACATAAAGTACCACACCAAGGATATCTAAACAATGACGCATAAAGGTCAGGTTGGCTGTGTTGCGAAAAGCATAGATGTACGTACTCTAGATACCATCAACAACAATTGTATGCAAGACTACCAAATTTCTCAGAAGGATCACAGGCTTTTGGAATCGAAGATATGGTCTGGTACTCTGGCAGAACAGGATTAGCTTCAGAATTGATTGGTTGAATTACTGTCTGTCTTCCAAAGCTCATTTGGTAATCAAGTTCAGAGGAGGAGGATTTGAACTGCTCTTCTACGGGTTTTATTGGAGCGTTGGCTATTTCGTACTCCCCCTTGTACACAAAAGCTTCTTTGTAGCCTTCCACTTGATCTCCAAAAAAAAGTGCTCCTCTCATTCGATTTCCCTGTGAACAAAACGCGTTTGGGTAGTTTCGCATGTTAAAGGGGTTTTGTAACAGCCCGCACTTCCGAGCTGCTAGCTAAACATACTTAAGATTCACTAATTACAATTAACGCTTAATAACCTCGAATTATATTCACTCACCTGTAACATAATCTATAAAACGATCCTGGACTTGTGGGTCAGGCCCACAGCAAATCATCCTCAATAACCAAATAACATATTACATAATACCTTGCTCGACTCTTAAAGCAATATAATAATTTATTCATAAATAAGGATAAATAATCCCAAATACAACCTCAGAACCCTTACATCTCATTATAACCTTGATACTTAAATTCTTCCTTTTACTCCATTCCGAGCTTTCCACATACGAACCTGCAAGATCACTAACAATGAACTCTGCCCCCACCAGGACAGGTTCCAAGACCAAAATCAGGAAAACTGAGTACACACTGTCCAACCAGAACATCTTTTCAGTGGCTTAAAAACGTATTTACAGATTTAAACTTATCTTATAAAACAATTGTAATCAAGATTTTTTTCAAGACATTTGCAATCAAGATACATCGAAGTCATAAATAAAGAAGTATATAATAAATATTTGAACATGGTTTGTAATGCTACTTCCATAGAACTAATACGATCCTTCGAAGTCAACTCTAACATACCTTACGTCAATAATTCTCTCCCACTTCTGTGGATCATACACAAAGACATTCAATCCATATGATCCAAAAACCTTTAATCCATATGTATATCATAGTTAACTCCTGCATAAATTCCTTAACAAGTTCCTTGATAATCATTTCCAAAATTGGCGCATGAACTCTAAAACTTGGGTGAGTAAAACATTATTTCAGAAATTAAAGTTTGAAATAACTTTCCACAAACCACTCGAATACTCAAATACATAATCGATTTTCTTTCAGAAATCATATTATACTGGGGAAGAGAACACGAATAGAGTTGTCTTTCAGGTGAATTCTCTAAGCTTTATACAAGGGACGTCTCCCTCTTCCATTTTGTACTGCTTGCAAGACTTTTAGGTCATGACCCTCACATAACGGAGCAATACCCGCTCCAGAGCAATACCCGCTCTAACACATAATGAGCAAACCTGCTCCACAAATGTTGTTCATCACTGCTTTAGCAGCTTCTTCCCCTCATAAAACAGAATCATAAATTAATATTTTCAAAAATTCATATTCATAAATCTCAAATTGTCATAATAGAATCACTTTCGGGTATTAGATATCAATATACAAATTAAATTGTTTGCATAATATTTTAGTACGGTATCAATAAGAAATTCTTTGGCTAATTCTTTTTCAATACCGACTTTAAAGAAGCTATGCTTCATTTCCACATAAAGGATTCTCCAAAACAAAACATTGCTTACCCAAAAGATCATGTCTCCAATTTAGAGTTCATTATTCTATATAAACTTTATATCTAAAACACAAATGCTCTTTACGAAGAATAACCTTTCCATTTAATCTTATTTAGCAATCCATCAAACTTATAACCATCTCCAACATGTATTTCCTATCTTACAAAATCCATTTTCAAGGATTCGGAATTCTCTAAAGACTATATCTCAATAATATGACATATCCTTTAGTCTGAAGTTCTCTTCCTCTCCAAAACATATTCAGAATACTTACTTATAACTTTACAATTTCATATTAAATCTAATATCCCAAATGGTTTATTGCTGGCTCCAATAATACCGTTAATTCCCAATGTATACCAAAACCAAAGTAGTTTCTTCCAGAGAATGTCTAAAGGTGCTTTTAAAGAATATAATTTACTCATAATCTGAATGTCTTTTCCTCACAAACATATAACACAATAATTAGTTTTTTTTTTTGAACTTAGAGAAACCGAAAGATAAAATCCTCAAAATTTATATTAGAAACTCCTTCCTTTTGAAGACTCATATTATAGTCATAATGATTCCCATCACAAACATCTATCTATAATTCACATACATTTAATTATATATATCTCTAATAAAATATCGATTATATCTGATATCTCACTCTAGAATCAAATCCATTTATAACTTACATGTACTTGAAATAACTCATACGCCTACTTTAGTGAAAACATAAAACATAAAACTAACTAGACAATAGAACTTAACCTGCGATTTAGTTCTACCTTTGTCTTAAAACTCAAACATGTATTTCACAAACCATATAGTACACAAATCACATTTTTAATACAACATAAGTTTAACTTATGAAAACATATCAAGATCAACTTATATAGTTTATATGATCAACCGGAATATCAATAATATATTTGGAAAGTGAAAGGACATGTGTGTACCTCCTTCATTTCCCCAAAGAACGCTCGATTCCATTATAATCTTCAAGGGTCTGACATCTCTAAATTCTTTATCAATCTCCAACAATCACCCCACAACAATATAAACAACAATTAACATCCTTACTACCAATTAGATAAAGAAATTAACTTTATCATACCTTCTAACCTCTTTCATGAACTACCCACAACTTCATATTTACAAACCATTCTACTAATCCAATTCACTATATCAATCTCTAACTCCAATTAACCTCATTCTAATTCACAGAGGATACTATCAAACAACATGGCTTATGATAATTTGATTTCATAAACTAACTTAAGAAATATAAATACAATTTATAAACCTCAACCCAACGCATTAAATAAATAGGAAAGATTTAATCTTTAAGTTGAACAAACTTTTATCATATCTGATTTTCGTAACAAGATCATCAAATTGCTCTTACAAAACTCACTTGAATCCATTGAAAAGAAAACATAGCAAGTTACTTGTTTGGAACATGATATCCATCTTGATTATTAGTTCCACTATATTCTGAATTAAAAACATCTTCTCTTTAAAACTGGTTATTGTTTATAAGTATACAAATATACTTTAAACTTCCTGAAGAACAAAGATTTGGAAGCTGCAATGTAAAATAAAAGTTTGCCAACATAAATCATGATCAGCTTTAACAACTTGAATTGAATCAAACAACAATAATTATATCTTTAGGAAATCATATACTTCCTCCGTTTTTTATTAGATGTTACACTTTTCAAATCACGGACTCCTAGGTGATTTTTGGAGAGGAGAAAGATAGAGAGAATGAAAAACAAAAGGGTCCCATGTGAACATGTGATAAGAGAGAGATAGAGAGAAGTTATTACCCAAAATAAAAGTGTAACATCTAATTTAAAATTTCCTAAAATAGAAAGTGTAACATCTAAAAAAAACGGAGGAAGTATATGAAAACTTAATTGTTATACCTGATTTTGGAATTCACAAACAACAAGACACAAGAACTCAATTCAGCCAATCAACACGATGCGCACAACATCGATGGTGGTAGCTCGCCGGCGAAGAGGACCAGAAAACAGTAGCAGCACCGATGGGACAGAAGCAAAAGAAAGAATTCGTTGACAACAACAACATGCAACAGCCACAATACCAACAAATCAGGTGGCAGCAGCATCCACGAAGAAGAGGAGAGAGAAAAACGCTGAAACAGGGGCTGCAAACAACTACAACTTTCAGAGATCATAACTCCTAGCTCCGAACTCCGATTGAAGAAATTTTTGAGCCTAAATTCAATAACTCGAAGAGATCTACAACTTTGATGAAGGAACAAAGACCAAAAAATGAGAGTATGCTGCTTGAATTTGACGGACAGAACAGAGGATTGAGATATATCACCGTGAATGAATAAGGAGGAAATTGGGTATGAGACTATGAGTTCCTTCTATCTTTAATGAGGAGTTGTGAAAATTTGACAACAAAGAAATAACGTGGCATTCCCAACATAAGCCACAGAAGGTGCAACATTTTTTTTAAATTTTTTTTATCCTTTCTCTTTAAAAACTCAATTTGTTTAACAAAATACATCAAGGTATACTAGAATATCATGATTAATTTAAAACAAATAACTAGCTTTTACTTAAACCTGCTTAAGATATTTGGGCTGTTACATTCTACCACCCTTAAAGTAAATTTCGTCCTCGAAATTTAGAAATATAAAACTTTAAATCATTTCAAAACGAATACATCACATAAAACATTTTCACAAAAATTTGCTCAGAACTCATAACGAACTATAATATCTCAAAAGAAAAATTTCCTAACTTTTTCTGCAGTCTCAATCAATATAATTCAATCTTTCTCTTATAGCCACTCAAATCTAAAACCCAATAGACTTTCCACTTTTGCAAATTTCATAACACTCAACCTTTAATTTCTCATTTTCAATTCCTAAATTTTCAACTAACTAATAACCCAAATAAATCAATTTCAAACATTCCCAAATATCCTTCTTAATCAATACTTCCTCCGTGTTTTTATTGATGCTACATAGAGAAATGGCACAAGTTTTAATAAAGGTAGAGAGAGAAACATTGGGACCACTTTTCTCCCCATTAATTCATCTTTTAATTGCAAAGGGAGGAGGGACAACCTGTTGTATTAGTACACTAAAAAGGGAGGGGGGAAAATTGGGAGGGGACCAACTGTACGCACTTTTAATTGAAATTCCCCAAATTTTTGAATTTTCCCACCAAATTTAAAAAAACACAGTAGCACTACATTTTGGGTCCTTATAAAAGCTCACTGTATGTATGAAAAATTACAACTTCAAAAAAAATCACTGACAACAAGGAAAAACAATTACACTCTGTAAATCACTCAAGCACACACTTCACACTCACTGCACACACTGCACTTAGGCATATTTAAAAAAAAAACAGATGGAAGATGATGATTTCATGGCATATCTAATGGCAAATGGTGTTGGAGATGAGTATGACATGGCTATGGAAGAGCTGCTGGCCCTTGAAGAACTGCATTCAAGTAACAATTCAAATTCATGTGATGAAGCTAACATATCAGTGGATGAACTTCTATCTTGGAGGAGGCCATTAACAGATTCAGTGATGATGATGATGATGAACCATGGTATGTCTCTGATACTGACTCTGAAAATGAATTTCAATATGAAATTGATGAAGAAACTTTAGAGCAACCTAGTGTTGACACAACAACATCAAACAAAAAACCAATGATTCCTAACAATATAAGGGCACAAATTGCAATTGAAATGTTTGAGGCTGCCATAAATTTCAAACTTCCAAGGGGTTTCAACATGTTTTTAGCCGAAAAATATGTAGTGCACAGGTCAACAATAACAAGAATATGGAGACAAGCCAAAAATCAGAAACTCACTGGTGAAGAGGTGAATGTGTCACATAAAAAATACAAGTGTGGAAAGAAGTATTTAATTACTGATGACATGCTTCTAGTTGTGCCTTTAAAACAGAGGACAACATTAAGGTCTTTTGCTGCTGCTTTGGAGGTGAGTCCTTCAACAGTTTATAGGCTGGTAAAAAAGGGTATCATAAGATCCCACACAAATTCTATAAAACCAAAGCTCACAGCTGAGCACAAAATTAAAAGGCTTAAGTTTGTGATGGGCAATATCATACCCAGGACGGTGAATGAGGGACCCAAATTTGACCTTCTATAAAACATGATTCACATTGACGAGAAGTGGTTTTTTATGAGTAGGATCACTCAAAGGTTCTATCTTCTCTCAGATGAAGAAGATCCTTATAGGGCATGTCAGTCAAAAAGTCACATGACTAAGGTCATGTTCATGGGTGCCATTGGTAAACCATGGTTTGGAGAAAATAGGGAACTCATTTTTGATGGAAAAATTGGCATTTATCCATTTGTAGACAAAGTTCCAGCACAGAGATGGAGTGCAAACAGAGACAGGGGCACTATAGAGACCAAAGCCAAGCAACACATCACCAAACAAGTCATCAGAGAAATGATTATCAACAAGTTGTTACCATCAATAAAAGAAAAGTGGCCAGCAAATAGGTGCAAAACAATATGGATACAACAAGATAATGCCAGACCACATATATTTCCAGATGATGCAAAGTTTTTGGAAGCAGCAAGAAAAGATGGTTTTGATATGCATCTTGTATGTCAACCAGCACAATCCCCTGACCTAAATCTTTTGGATTTGGGATTTTTCAAAGCAATACAGTCAATTCAACACCAACAATTCCCAAACACAATAGATGAGCTCATTGAAAGTGTAGAGGAAGCTTATAATGTTTATGATCCTAGAATCATAAATTACACATGGTTGCATCTCAAGCTTGTTATGTTGGAAATCTTAAAGGTTAAGGGTGGAAACAACTATAAGAATCCTCACATTGGCAAGAAAAAATTGGACAGGTTGGGGCAATTACCAACTGTTGTTCATGTTCCATAACAGTTGGTAACTGACACAGTCAAGTTACTAGATGAAGGAATTGTATGTGGGCCACCAAATCCAGATGAAGAGCTCATGGCAGAGTAACTAAGAAGGGTGACAATGCAAGGAGACAAAACAAAAGAAGAGAAGAGTAAATGAAACAACAAATGGTGATAGAGGATATTGGAGGGAATAGGTAAAAGTTTTTGTAAAGATTGAAAGTTATTCTAAAGCAACAAGTTTTTGTAAAAAATGATAGTATTACAACTTTTTGTAAAAGAAGATAGTATTACAACTTTTTGTAAAAGAAGATAGTATTACAACTTTTTGTAAAAGAAGATAGTATTACAACTTTTTGTAAAAGTTAGAGGGGTAGGTGAAAGTGTTGTAAAAGAAGATAGTATTACAAGTTATTGAAGGACTTATATTAGTTTTTAGTTATAAGTTGTTCCACTCACATAATAACACACAAAATGCATATAACCAATTTGAACTATGCAACTCTGGACTAATAGAAGAAATATTAAAAATTCATCATTTGACTTGTTTGGTGTGCATGTAACTTAGGACTCTAACAAAACCAATGCATACAAGCCTCTCAGGAAGTCCCTTTTCCACAAATAAGCATAAAGATAGTTCATCACAATCAAGATATTACTTCAATTATGTGAAATGCCTCATCATTAAGCACATAAGAGTAAAGTCTATGAGTGGTACTAACATATGCAATCATTTAAGTAATATTTTGTCATCATTGAGGCATGCATGCTCACACAAATCTCCCTCAAAATATCATAGGGAGATGCATTCATGAAAAATCAGAAATTTGCCATAAAAGTCATCATATAGCTCAATCCAACACTAGCCCAATAAACAACATATGCATCAAAATCAGATTTTTGTGGGACCTTTTTAATCATAAGGTAAAGAGTCGTGATAAATGCATAACATGAAACAAGTAACCATTTCAGGATACTTCTTCCAGACATTGGTTAATTGATGAAAAATGTCAACTAAAAAACCAATGTCGGGAAGAAGTCCCTGAAGATGCAGGTAACTTTTCATATTACAACTCTCATTCACATTTTCATATTGGAAATAAAGAATGTCACAAATTACCCTCATTGACTTGTAGAATAAAAATTGTATCATCATTTAATGATATTGCATATGGAAAATTGGGTAGTAGGAGAACTATCAGGAGAAGTATGGCATGCTCATCATGTAGGACCAACCTAAAACTAACACAAAACCAACACATGAATCATCATTTCATAGCAATGCGCAAATTCATGAATCATGCATATATGTAAGCAACATCCAATTCCCACATGTAACCGACAATAAGCATCAGGTACAAACTTAAATAAGAGAGAGTAGTTAGGGACTTAGCTCCTGTTTAGTTACATCCATGATGTTTTTTATTTGGGATTTTCCAATAACAGAGATTTGCATGAAATTGCATCCAAACTCCTCTCTTTCTTTATTTTGGCAACCCTTTTAGCAGACTCTGGATGCCTCTCTAAGTACAGATCATCCCATTCTTCCAAGACATAGGGAGGAGTTTCTGGAACATATAGATAATCAATATTGTTCGGTTAGATTAGAGTTGGGAAATTCCCTGATTCAAGCCAAGCATCTGGATTGGTATCAAAATCATCCAAGATTTCAGCATCATCATCCAAACAATAACCAAGCTCAATAAGGGACTTCTCTTTTTGCTTCTGGGAAGGCGGTGTTTCAGGCCACTTTAGAGCATCAGTGTCCAGCAGAGGAACAAACCCAGTGAAGGGTGGGATGGACTCTAGCAACGAGGGAGGAGTGTGGAAACTCATAGGCAACCAAGCAAAAAATACACCAATAAGAAGCTGAGTTGAACAACAAAAGTTACACCAACAACAACCAACAACAACCAATAACATCAGCACAAGCATCCACCAACAAGAAGGCAATAAACATCAAACCAATAATTTAAGCCAACAACATCTATAACGAATAATTATTTCTCAAAAAAAGAGTAGAATATGAAATTAGTTTTTTTATCTCACATAAAAATCCTACTTTCAATTATAAGAACCACCACCCGATTTTAACAAAACAAAAAAACACCATAGAACAACAAAATTTTATAAATAACCACGAAATTTTTTATAAACAACAAAATTTTTATACGGAGTAACCACGAAAATCTCGCCATCACAATTTTTAGGTTTGTAAATAACAGATCTAAGTCACACCATACCCAAACAACACAACAAATGCAAAGACAGAAAGAACTAAATCACACTAATAACGCAGGAAATAAATAAATAATTTTTTTAAAAAAAACAACCTTAATTTATCAACATAACTGAACAATAAAATTAAAGAAATCAAATCGCAAAAAAAAATGGAAGTGAGAAATAACCTATTCCAAAGTTTCCAAGGTCAGATCTGTAGGTAACTTGCTGTGAAATTATGTTTAGACACACGAATTTGAAGTACCCACAACAATCAGATGCGAAATCATGAAAATGTAACCCCCAAACGAGTCCTAAATCGTGCTGGTAACTGATAACGTCAAGTAGAAACACGTAAACACGAAGGGACTTTGCAGAAATAATGAAGATAGTGAGAGATTCAGAGAGATCTGGTGATGCAAAGAGAGAAAGATAGAATCGATGAGAGAGAGAGAGAGAGAGATCTGATGAGAGAGAGAGAGTTAGAAATTTCTTAAAACCCTAGGTGAGAGACTGAAGAACACAAGGAAGAACTTCCCAGAATTCTCTAGAAATAGGGACGTGTAGTTTGAAAATCTGTTGACTAGAGTTTAATGAAGTAGAGGTAGGTATGGGAATTGGAGGGAGTAATTATAATCATAAAAGTCACTAAATGAGGGTAGGTGAATTTTTAGTTGGTAAGTAGATGTAGTTATTAAAATAGTTAAGATATTAAGTAAGGGTATAACAGTAAAATTTAGGACAAATAATTTGCCAAAAAAAGTATGTAGCATCTATTGTGATAGTTCCATTTATGGGAAATGTAACATCTAAAAAAAACGGAGGAAGTATGTCATGATATGGAAATCACGACAACTCCGAAACAATCATGCTTTGATACCACCTGTAACAGCCCGCACTTCCGAGCTGCTAGCTAAACATACTAAAGATTCACTAATTACAATTAACGCTTAATAACCTCGAATTATATTCACTCACCTGTAACATAATCTATAAAACGATCCTGGACTTGTGGGTCAGGCCCACAACAAATCATCCTCAATAACCAAATAACATATTACATAATACCTTGCTCGACTCTTAAAGCAATATAATAATTTATTTATAAATAAGGATAAATAATCCCAAATACAACCTCGGAACCCTTACATCTCATTATAACCTTGATACTTAAATTATTCCTTTTACTCCATTCCGAGCTTTCCACATACGAACCTGCAAGATCACTAACAAGGAACTCTGCCCCCACCAGGACAGGTTCCAAGAGCAAAATCAGGAAAACTGAGTACACACTGTCCAACCAGAACATCTTTTCAGTGGCTTAAAAACGTATTTACAGATTTAAACTTATCTTATGAAACAATTGTAATCAAGATTTTTTTTCAAGACATTTGCAATCAAGATACATCGAAGTCATAAATAAAGAAGTATATAATAAATATTTGAACACGGTTTGTAATGCTACTTCCATAGAACTAATACGATCCTTCGAAGTCAACTCTAACATACCTTACGTCAATAATTCTCTCCCACTTCTGTGGATCATACACAAAGACATTCAATCCATATGATCCAAAAACCTTTAATCCATATGTATATCATAGTTAACTCCTGCATAAATTCCTTAACAAGTTCCTTGATAATCATTTCCAAAATTGGCGCATGAACTCTAAAACTTGGGTGAGTAAAATATTATTTCAGAAATTAAAGTTTGAAATAACTTTCCACAAACCACTCGAATACTCAAATACATATTCTATTTTCTTTCAGAAATCATATTATACTGGGGAAGAGAACACGAATAGAGTTGCCTTTCAGGCGAATTCTCTAAGCTTTATACAAGGGACGTCTCCCTCTTCCATTTTGTACTACTTGCAAGACTTTTAGGTCATGACCCTCACATAACGGAGCAATACCCGCTCCAGAGCAATACCCGCTCTAACACATAATGAGCAAACCTGCTCCACAAATGTTGTTCATCACTGCCTTAGCAGCTTCTTCCCCTCATAAAACAGAATCATAAATTAATATTTTCGAAAATTCATACTCATAATCTGAATGTCTTTTCCTCACAAACATATAACACAATAATTAGTTTTTTTTTTAACTTAGAGAAACCGAAAGATAAAATCCTCAAAATTTATATCAAAATCTCCTTCCTTTTGAAGACTCATATTATAGTCATAATGATTCACATCACAAACATCTATCTATAATTCACATACATAATCTAAATTCATAATATCTCTAATAAAAATATCGATTATATTTGATATCTCACTCTAGAATCAAATCCATTTATAACTTACATGTACTTGAAATAACTCATACGCCTACTTTAGTGAAAACATAAAACATATAACATAACTTATAGACAATAGAACTTAACCTGCGATTTAGTTCTACCTTTGTCTTAAAACTCATAAACATGTATTTCACAAACCATATAGTACACAAATCACATTTTTAATACAACATAAGTTTAACTTATGAAAACATATCAAGATCAACTTATATAGTTTATATGATCAATCGGAATATCAATAATATATTTGGAAAGTGAAAGGACATGTGTGTACCTCCTTCATTTCCCCAAAGAACGCTCGATTCCATTATAATCTTCAAGGGTCCGACATCTCTAAATTCTTTATCAATCTCCAACAATCACCTCACAACAATATGAACAACAATTAACATCCTTACTACCAATTAGATAAAGAAATTAACTTTCTAATACCTTCTAACCTCTTTCATGAACTACCCATAACTCCTTATTTACAAACCATTCTACTAATCCAATTCACTATATCAATCTCTAACTCCAATTAACCTCATTCTAATCACAGAGGATACTATCAAACAACATGGCTTATGATAATTTGATTTCATAAACTAACTTAAGAAATATAAATACAATTTATAAACCTCAACCCAACCCATTAAATAAATAGGAAAGATTTAATCTTTAAGTTGAACAAACTTTTATCATATCTGATTTTCGTAACAAGATCATCAAATTGCTCTTACAAAACTCACTTGAATCCATTGAAAAGAAAACACAGCAAGTTACTTGTTTGGAACATGATATCCATCTTGATTATTAGTTCCACTATATTCTGAATTAAAAACATCTTCTCTTAAAACTGGTTATTGTTTATAAGTATACAAATATACTTAAAACTTCCTGACAGAACAAAGTAATTTGGAAGCTGCAATGTAAAATAAAAGTTTACCAACATAAATCATGATCAGCTTTAACAATTTGAATTGAATGAAACAACAATAATTATATCTTTAGGAAATCATATATATGAAAACTTAATTGTTATACCTGATTTTGGAATTCACAAACAACAAGACACAAGAACTTAATTCAGCCAATCAACACGATGCGCACAACATCGATGGTGGTAGCTCGCCGGCGAAGAGGACCGGAAAACAGTAGCAGCACCGATGGGACAGAAGCAAAAGAAAGAATTCATTGACAACAACAACATGCAACAGCCACAACACCAACAAATCAGGTGGCAGCAGCATCCACGAAGAAGAGGAGAGAGAGAAACGCTGAAATAGTGGCAGCAAACAACTACAACTTCCAGAGATCATAACTCCTAGCTCCGAACTCCGATTGAAGAAATTTTTGAGCCTAAATTTAATAACTCGAAGAGATCTACAACTTTGATGAAGGAATAAAGACCAAAAAATGAGAGTATGCTGCTTGAATTTGACGGACAAAACAGAGGATTGAGAGATATCACCGTGAATGAATAAGGAGGAAATTGGGTATGAGACTATGAGTTCCTTCTATCTTTAATGAGGAGTTGTGAAAATTGGATAATAAAGAAATAACGTGGCATTCCCAACATAAGCCACAGAAGGTGCAACATTTTTTTTAATTTTTTTTTATCCTTTCTGTTTAAAAACTCAATTTGTTTAACAAAATACATCAAGGTATACTAGAATATCATGATTAATTTAAAACAAATAACTAGCTTTTACTTAAACCTGCTTAAGATATTTGGGTTGTTACAGGTTTGCTTCAAAGGGAACATCACATTTTCTTGTGTAGTACCTGATGTATTGGGCATAGAAGATGGCCCTCTAACGGTGCTTATGTATTATCAGATTTATATGTATAAGTAAGTTTAAGTGTTCCTTTTGAATGAGGCATGCTACAAATAATGATATTGTGACATTTGCTAAGTGGGAATTACTATGAATTAAACTCGGGGTGGATGATATCAATGAGTAATCAAAATGAATGGTTGTGCGTTATTGGATAAGAAAGATAACAAAGAAGTAAGAGTGTCAATACATTATCATCTTCTAGAACAAGATTTTGGTAAAGTATGCCTTTTTTAGGAGAGACCTTAGCCCGACCTTTTTCAATTATCTTGACTTTGACTTTGTAAGCCTTGTTGTTACTGTTTAGTTCATCTAAATAAACACGTTCAGGCTTCATCTTGTAATTCCTAATCAAATGAACATGTAAAGAGTGAATATAATATTAGGGGGGACATTTGAGTATTATTTGCATGACTATTTTTCAAGAGAATGCTGGCCGAATGCTAAGTATGAAATAGGTCTAGTGAAAGGCATAATACATCTATTAGTTAGTTAATCTATTGTTTAAGCATTGTACCATTTAGAATAATTACCTCATATAGTAATAAACTGTGAGTTTTGTATTAGCGAGATTATGAAGCGTAACTATCATTTACCACCTAGACATCTGGTAGATATATCTATAAGAGTAATATTAGTGTCTATATTGATAATATAACCATTATTTAAAATGCTGAAAAATAATGTTCACGTTGCAAATGTGTTTAATTACCTTTAAAACACTTTAAATTTGTTAATCTTATAGTAGTTGTTCAAGGTCCTTGGTTAGTTTGTTTTATAATTTTTTATACATGAAAAGAGAGAGTGAACTTTTTACAATCAACAACAACATGTATTAATTAACTATAACATGTATCACTACAATAAGGAGTTCTAAAGCAAAGCACAAGAAAGAGGCATCAAAGATTATTTAAGTTGTTAGTTGGGAATATTTTAGGCAACCTGTGCATTAGATGCATGGCATATTATTTGTTATTGTACTCAAAGCAAGATCGTGAGGGCATTGAATAGATTCTATGATGTGATGCCAAGAATGTGTGCAGCAAACAAACATAGAAAATTTGAGCATATCTACCAAAAAGAAGGCAAGAAAGAAGAATGTAAGTGAATATACCTTTTGAGCTCGTGTATGTAATTGTCAGATAGAATGAGTTTGGTGGAGAAAATGGAAGCTGTTGAGCAGCCTCTAATCTTGTTTAAGGATGGAGAAGTTCAACTCCTAAGGTGATAAAGGCTTCTCCAAGCTGTAGATATGTTTGTACAGGTTAAGTTGTGGTATTAAAACAACTAGATTTAGTGGGTCACAATGAAACAAAGAATAGTACATGAACAACTTGTTGAGTACTTGTAAAGCTGAAAAAAAGGATGAGCATACTCTTTACCTGCTACAACCATACCATAGTTAGCAGGCTAGTCAATCAACTTTTTAGATATTACTATGTGATTGTCCTTCAAAGATTTTTGTGGATTTCTTCTTTTGAAGGACTATCCGGATTTCTAGGGGTAATGGAAGTTATTTTTAGGGCCATGGAAAGTACACAACGGTCAAGGCAAATAAAATAATATGTTTATGCTTTAAAATTGCACCCACTTAATGTTGATAGTCCAGACCATATATCATAGCTTGTTAATTTATAGGTGTACATTTTCTACTGTTGTAATAAGTTGGTGTTAGGGATTTTGGATAGAAATAGTGAATTATGATGTTCTTGTAAGATTATAGATTGATGAAGTGTACAAGTGGAATAAGCAGAAGTGATTAAAACCACACAAAAATATAATAGGACTAAAACTCTGACAGCAAGAATTTTAAATGGCAAAAGAAATTTAAACTCTTAAGAAACAACATAATTAACTAAGGAGAGGAATGCTTGTTCTAGTTGGTTATGAGGAGATTTTGACCTTAAAACAGAAGATTATGTCTCATGTGCACATAAATAATCTTATTGTGCACTTAAATAAATTATGGCGACATTTTAACTGTTCAAAACTAATATAATTAAGCTTATGAACAATCACAACTTGAAAATCAATGATATACCCAGAATAATAATATAAATTGAGACACTGAAACAAATCAAAACATAAAATAAACCATAGCCTACATTAATTCACAAGAGTGAGAAATTGGGCTTACTTTTTGAGAATTCGCTTTTTTTTTCTGCCTCTTCTCAATTTCTTAGGCTTCCTTCAAAGAAAAATAATCAAGATACAACAATAAAAGCTTAAATAATAAGTGAAGGCAAGAATGAGTCAAAGATACCTAAATTCTGAATTTTTTAGCAATTGAGAAAAGCAGAAGCCATCTTTTGTGTCTACACTATTCATATACCTAGCCATCTTTTGTGTCTACACTGTTCATATAATTATCCGAATGACCCACCTTTATGTGAATCTATTCCAAGGAACATTTTATGCAATGTGTTTATTCTGTGTGTCTGCATAATTCAGTTTTTGCTGTGAGTTAGTGCACAGAAACATGGGTGGAACGGGTTATAACCTCAAAAATATAGGTAGTTAATAAACCATGACACACGTATCAATACATGGCAAAAATGCAAATATCATAGATTTTGTTCTTTGTGGTTGCATAAGCTACAACACAAATTAATATCTCATCAATTATAACAAAAGTAATGATGGTAACATTATCAAAAGGTGCATGTACAACCACATTTAGCATTACAGAGGAAATGTATCAAAAGCAGACCCGTTATCATTTAGGTGATCCTATGAGTCTCGTTGATGCTTACTGGCATCTGCAAAAACCACAAAGGCAAGTAAGCATTTGACTGACCATGTGAACATAAGTTTGTTTAGTTTACAAATTAAATTATGGAAGGTGTCTGAAATTCCTAGTTGGTTGTTAATCTCGGGAGACTAAAAGACTTAATGCAGGTTACATTTGAGCAGTTATCGAATATATTTATAATGCAGAACTCAGTTACAGGATTTGAGAGAGGACATACCTGTAGATGTTGAACATTATATAATGCCAGCCATTTTGAGAATGTCATAGGATATCATGTTCTTTACATAGGTCTGAGAATGATGTTGTGGATCATTTTTTTGAAATGACCTTAACGTTGCGTCGCTTAGCATGTGACAGTGCAACATATGTTGGCCATGTGAAAAACATGGTCGAGGGAGATAGACGAGAACTTGTGATAGTGTTTGCCCTTGGGACTTGTTAATTGTCATTGCAAAGCTGAGTTTGATAGGAAATTGTTTCCTTTGAAATTAGAATGGATAGTTTGATGAGACCGTTGGTCGCAATTTAATCTATGGTATAAGGACGTGTTCTCCTTTTGTGGTGGCCGGTTGTTATAACACATTCAATTAAGTTAGGGAAGAAACACTTGCATATAAGACGTATTCCATTGCATAACCCAGCATAAGGCAAGATATTACGGAGTAATATGACTGGGCAATTTTCCTTCAACACAAGTTCGTGTGGGCTCATTCCACCAGAACAAAGCTTGTTTATAAACTCAGTAGGATATACTACACAATTATCATCAAGAATTGTATCAAAACTCTTATAAATGACAGCTTGTCCAGGGAACTTCTCTATAAGGACTGTATTAATTGAATCAACATCATCATTCATGGGAGTTAATATTGCCCTTGTTATGAATATATCTGTTGTGAATATGTTCATATCAAGTTTAGGGAATGCCACTGAGGTTATCTCATTTATAGGATCTTCATTTTCCCCGGGGTTCCTAACAATTTCAGATGGCAGTAGAACGAATCCATTTTCTTCAGTCTGTAGTTCTCCATTCCCTAGTGAAAGGAGGAACGATGAAAATGTAGGGTCTTCTCTAGCTCAAATGTTCTCTGTGAGCCTAAATTTGATAAGTTTAGGCCAAAGCACTGAACTTACTAAGCTAGCATTTACAGCTTCTCTTTGTGATTTGTCGGGCACAACGAGCAATACTTGCCGAAAGTCTCCACCAAAAACAATGATCTTACCTCCAAAAGGCAGAGTTGCATCACACAGGTCTCGGAGGAGCAAATATAGTGACTCGACATTTTCTTTCCTTGCCATTGAAGCTTCGTCCCAAATGATCAAACTTGATGCCCGTATTAATGCAGCTAGCCTACCCTGTTTAGGAACATCGATCACAAGCCAGTGAAGCATCTGAATCAATGGGTATCTTGAACCGGGAATATGCTGTTCTTCCAGAGGGTATGTTAGATGCAGCGATACCTGAAGTGGCAGTAGGGAGCACTATCTGATTCATTAAGCGAACTTCAGCATAGAGCGCATTGTATAAGAACATTTTGCCTGTTCCACCAGGGCCATCTATGAAAAATGCATCAGGCTTTCCCTGTTTAACATGGTGGATTATTGCATCAAATGCTTTTTGTTGTGCTGAGTTGAGTTTTGAACGACAATCAATGCAATCTTGGGGTATTGGTGCATCTAGTGCATCGGCAATATCCTTTGTCCTCCGAATCATCATCTTCTTGACCTTGTAATGTTCCAAGCAAATGCTTTAAGCGACTTGCCCATGGCTTCCAAATATTGCTCAATTGCTCTAGCGGTAAGATGCTAACCTTCTCTGGGAAATTAGGAATTTTGGCTAAAATCTCTGAGAGGGCAGCATAGTATTTTAACCACAATGCATTTGGGTCACTTGGTTGGCAAAAAATCAGGACAGTTGAGAAAAGGCGACGGATAGCAGGAGGCATTTGTACTTCACATGCCTCAGCTAAGCACTTATCAATTGCATCATCTTCTTCTAGCAACCTGAGCTTAATGGCTGCTTCTTGAAAGGATGCACATCTATACCCGTCAACTGTTAAAAGGTCTTCAAATGACCGCAGCCCTCGTACATTCAGAAGCAACAACCTCAAAAAATATATTTCTCCCTCTGTTGGAGTTACAAATGTGAGCCTACCAATGACAATCACCTTATTTTTTCTCTTAACCCATTCCTTTGAAGAAAGATCCCACC
The DNA here is from genome assembly GCF_026745355.1 of Beta vulgaris subsp. vulgaris. NCBI lineage: Eukaryota > Viridiplantae > Streptophyta > Magnoliopsida > Caryophyllales > Amaranthaceae > Beta > Beta vulgaris. Next base: position 19,704,336 of record NC_079202.1, read on the forward strand.
TATAGTGCTCTGTGAATTCGCCATATAAATAACTTCGTTCACCTTCAATTGTGGCATTGGCTTTAAAAAAAGTTGTAAGGGGAGTTCGCGAGCGTTTGTCATTCAAAACAACGCTATCAAGTTGTTCATAAGGCCTTATTTGGACTGTTTGCATATTAGGTAAATGCACTGGGAGGGGCATGACAGATGGGTGCATTTCAAAAAGGTCAAATCCAAAAGTGCGCCATGAAGCTTCACAAGCAGAAACCCACCTCCCTGACTGGTAATGCTCTATCTCATCAATAGTGTCAACCTCACCTCTCCGCACAACATTGAAGGAGATCTTGTCATGCCCCTTGTAAACGTACTTATATAAGTACTTCACTGCTTCAATTGTCGAGCATACTTCTACGTCTAAATGACAGTCAAACAGGGATGAAAGATAAGGGTTATATGGTATTACCCATCTGTTATCCAATGTTGCTTTGCGTATAGAAGCACTGTCACCAGTATCCCATCTCTTGTACATCGGATAACCATCACCATTGTTTATCGTCTCACTGCGAAACTGTTTTGGGTATCCATACTTGCAAGACCCCTTGCTCTTTAAATGCTTCATACATGCACATTCAGGGTTCATGTGGCCACACGGACCATGCATCATGTGATTAAGAATATGTTTCTTCAATGCTAGTAGCTTGGCACGAAAAATCCTTGCAACCAAATTTGGACGACTCTGAGCTTCTTCTCCAACAGCCAACTCATTCTTGATCTCTGGCCAATTTACATTGCATGTCATTGTGATGAACAAATCAGGCTTTCCATAGCGCTGCACCAAACACATTGCATTTAAATATCTCATTTTCATGTCTCTAGGTCCTCCGAGGAACGAAGGTGGCAATATGACTCTGTGGACATTAGCTGCACTGTTTTCTCCGCTTTCCAGTGTATCAAGTATGCCTTGGTATAGATCTGCTCTGATGGTTTTTTGATTGTAGCGGAAAAAATCCAACCGCGTGTTTTCAATTTTGACATACATGTCCACAATATACTGCTGCAGGCATCTCCCAGCTCTTAGAAGCATGTTATAGGTCGATGTTGGAGCTTATACGCATAATATTCTCTGCATGAAATTTGCTTTTGAAGCCTAGATCGGCCTTGAGACACACCTATTTAATAAAACTCATAAGAGATGTTGGTACTTGATTAATACTTAGCATGGATACATTACAAATGAAGGAAATAAAAAAAATAAAGGGCATACGTGAAGCTTCTTCCATTAGCAAGGCCTCAGCAGTGTGCACAGCACAAGAGGCAACGGGGTCTTGTTGAGTAGCTATTTGGCTCCGACCTCCATTTGACATTCTTTTCAGTCCTTGGCTCCACCCACAATCCCCACATGGGAACAAAAGGGGATATTGGAGTGGATCATAGCACCCATAATAGTGCATGATCCTATGCGAGGTATTAGATCTTCCAGATACAACTATATATGGACTATTAGACTGGCTCGAGGAAGTGCTTTCTAACCATATGGCAGCCACTTCATCAGATGTAGGGGAATTATAAGTGCGTTGGTCAAGCACAGTATTTTTGTTTATAAGTATTTCAGTGTCTTCATTAATTTGGATTTCCTTCAAAGATCGGAAAAAATGGGCGTAAGGGTTTTTTTGGTGATATTAATGAGGATATCTATCATATCTTGTCTTAATTCTGGGAAACAACCAGCACGATATTCAACTTCATGTTGGGCATCATAAAAATATAATTGTAAATACTTGGGATTTTCATTATTAGGCAGTAAATTAGGTATAAAGTGATACAGTTGTCCATGCAATTTAAAGACATATATTCCTTTTTGTGTTTCTGCACCATAGTCCCCCCCCCCCCCAAGTGAGCTAAAAGCAAACAAGTTATTGTATATGCGCGCATATTTCCTAAAATGTAAGGCATCTTCTTCCAAAGAAGTGAAAAGCCTTACAAGTTCGGGGGGATATTCATTAGAAACCAAATCAATTTCTCCATCACCACAACAGAAATGCAATGATTCATATGCAAATTTAATTTTTTAGCACTACATTTTGGGCAGAGGTTGAGGCAATTTGAATGGTTCTATTGGTAATGGTTGCCCAATTACTGCAGCAGGGACTTCTGATGTTTATACAGCAATAATTAGAAGCAGATCATCTTAGGGTGTGCATTGAATCTAATTTTGGGATGTATGCATACTTACTTTCAGGGCTTATTATGGGATGCCTTGTCCGTGGTAATTTAGCTTGTCGAGTCCTAACGTCTCCTGTACAACTATGGAATGCACACCTAGGTGTAATTTATTTACAATGTTTTTTCATTAACAGACCAAGCTCACTAATCTGACATTACCTAGTAGAACTGATATTATGATTTTATATAGAGTTTTCTCCCCTATTTATGTGCTAAAAGTTATGGTTATGGTTCTCTTAGGAGCCATTTGGTACTAACTCTCTCCATCTAGTTGTGGTTTGCTGTTTTGTATTGGATTGTAGGTTTTAGGGAGCTATTACCTACTTTATATGATTGCACACTGGACTAGAGAGGTTGGACGCTGAGTTTTCAGATCCCGAGGACGCTTTCCGGGACTTTGAGCAAAGGAAGAACAAGAAACGAGCTTAAACTGATCGGCCCGACAGGATCAGGCGGCCCAGCCGATCGGGCGAAGAAGCAGGTTCTATGTTTTTGTTGCGGGCCCGATCGGGCGTCAGACGCCCAGTCGTGATTCGGTGTCTCGCCCGATCGGGTTACCTGGCCCGACGTTGGGCGCCCATGCCAGCTGCTGCTACCTACGACGTTATCAGACCGCCCGATGTCATCGGGCGGGTCAGCCCGATCTCATCGGGCGTCTGGGGATTTTGGCTTTTTCCTCCGCTTTGGAGCCCGATTCCATCGGGCGTCTTTGGCCCGATCGGGCGACTGACGAGACGCGGGTTTTTAATGAATGCGGGCCCTTTTTTCGAGACTTTTGGCTATTGTTTTAGGGTTTGTATAAATAGGAAAAATCAGAATTATTAGGTTTTTTCTGGTTTTTATTATTAGTTTTCTCTAGAGAGTGTTTCAAGAACCTTAATTTAGTGCTTTGTGATTTCGATTCAAGATCAAACCTTTTGCTTATTCATAGTTCAATATAATTCGGTAATCTTTCTTCATTATTTCTTTATTATTTCTTCCATTGTTAATTAGATTATTTTCTTAGTTATTTGCCATGTTTCAAAGTATGAGTTTTTATATAACTTTTGTTATCATTTTCATGATTATGAGTGAGTAGTTCTATATCTAGAATTGTGGAGATCTATGTATGCAATGAGGGATTGATAGATTAGTTTGATTATCTTGTATTTCAACTGTTTCCTTTGATTGATTCTTCATGCTAGGATTATAAGTTAGGCCTGATTTATATTTCTATTGTTGCAATACTGAATCTACTTCGAGAGGAGAGATACCGTATAGGCTTTCAATTATTAGGCAAAGTGACCCTTGACTATGCGAGAGCGGCTGGGTGATCTTTGAGGGAGGTAATGTTCGAGAGAAATTACATGTGCCAGACAGTTGACTTACTAGGTGGGTATTATTTATCCCTGATTTCCCGAATTGTATGCATAGTGATCCATGATTCTAGTACTTTATTAATATATTTACACCTTCATATTTAATTCTGCTATCTGCTTAGTTTAGTAACACAACCATTCATCTGCTTTCGTTAGTGTAATATTAGACTTCAGATACGATATTATAACTTCACCCTGTGGATTCGATCTTGACTTCCCTGACTACTAGTTAGTGGACCTTAGGTTATTTCTGATTAGGTGATACGACTTTAGCCTATCAAGAACCAATTTGAGAGAGAGCATGAACAACTCTCATGCGTTTGCTAGCACGCGGATAACTTGTAAATTTATCTGCCATTTATGATGAAAGGATTCAATTAGTCGACATAAAGATGAAGATAGAACCTTAGAGATATGCAAAGTAAGATACAAAAGGTCCTATGGATAAGAGAAGTGGCAGCGTAAAACAAATTACCCATGCTATTGTTGAATAGGTTGTATTTGTTGTCAAGTGATGAACCTTAAGTGCAGTGTTATACCTATATCACATGTATAGTGATCAAAGTTGGCAATTGTATTCTTTAAATCAACCAATTATCATGCTGAAAGGTAAAGGCATAAAACCCTTCCATTCAGCTAAACCACATACGGATTGTTTTCTCTTATTGGACTGCAAATTCGGGAACATTAACTATTAATTAATGAAAATTAGGGAGACATAATATGGTAATTAGGTCATATGATTTTCTGAACGGATAGAAGCACAACCATTTCATTTAGCTAAACAGGAAATGGAGCAAATACCTATAGAAAATGGAATTAACATATTTTTTTTAAAAAAAATTACCTCAACTGGATCTGAATGATACTTGTTGTGCAGACTGTAGTATATAGATCATCTTTCTGTGTTTACAATGTCATGAAGACAGACATTAGAATAGAATCTGATATGTTTACAAGAAAAAGAAGGTAAAGCAAAGATGTTAGTCATTAGAGATATCCATCACAGCACAAGACCATTGCCATACAGGAATCGTGGATAAATAAATGCACACAGTTGAAAAGTAGATTTAGAAAAACAAAAGGTACAAGCAAAGTGCAAAAGTAGTGCCATTTCATAAGTTGTGGAGAAATACATCTTAGGCTACAGTACATAGACCCAAAAAGGCGTGACAGTGTGCTCACATAGGTAGAAAACATAAAAGGCAACATTCACAACTATTATTATCAACGACGAACAGCTAACAACCCTATTTTACAAGAACTTAATTAGTACACGACATTATAATGTAAGCACTCTTACACGCTGGTAGAGGTTTTATACCCTAGGTATGACAAAAGGGAACTACATAAATGTAAAAGGTTAGTTCCTAATAGGATAAGAGTGGCTTATATATACATATTAGATAAACTTAGAACGCTTGAAAACAGCATCAAGCTCTGGTAGAGTCATGAAGTCAAGTGGGAGTTCAGTTTCAGAGGCAACAACAACAGATGGATTTGCAATTATTGGATGTGATTTGCGTGTTTTAGGAGGGAATGGAAGAGATACAATGGAGGGTATTTGGAACGCAACACCTCGAGGAGTGAGGCAATCCTGCTCTACAAGAAGTAGAGAGGGTTCTAGACTTTCTTTGATTCCCTAAACACGATCCTTCTGGGCCATACAACATTCCCTTGCAAGGGTGCACATCAGAGCATCAAACTTAAAAGTTGTAGGACTGTAGTTTGCATCAACAATTTCCAAGTTGTAAGTACTGAGCAAGTAGAAAAGCGCCTTCTTTGCAAGACTTTGTTTTGTTGCAGCAAGTGTAGAGCAACAATCACCAAAGATGCATTCATATCCAAATTCACTTTTTGGGAGTGTCACTGTGAGCCAGGAAGTGTATTGTTCAGGGTTGTGCTCGATTGTCTCAATAGTAGTGCATCGAATAGTGACTGTTCTAAACACAACTCGCAAAATTGACATGAAATCAACGCACACATACTTAGAAGCACCCCATTCGTTGTCAGACAAGGGTTCGTGCAAGGTAATCTTTGGTAGACCCTTCCCAACACGATATAGTTCTGCCCGTTTGAGGTTGTACAAGGCAGCACAACGGTCAAACATTTGTCTCTTAATAGAGGTCACATCTTCAACATACACTTCATATTTCTTGATAAGGTCACAGACAACTTTTTGTGCGGCCTTTTCGTACGACTCTTCCACCTTCCAGCCTCCCCGCCAACATAAATGTAGGCTATTGGACCACAATCTGCCTTAACAGACACACATACATTGTTCTTAGAAGCATATACAAACTGATAAATCAGATCAAGAAAGTGCAAAGCTGTGGTTATTTGCTCCAATAAAGGGTGGAAAGGGATGACTACTTGTGTAGGCACTGGATCCATAACTTGTAACAGTGGAAAGGCTAATTATTGGTTTGACAAGAACAAGTGGATGCAGGGTAACTTAAGCATGATAAGCCTATGCAAAAAAACAGTAGACCCTACGTACAACAATAGGCCATAAACTAATACAAATAAGAGAAGGCATCCAGTATATATATATTACACCCCACCACCCTCCTTCTTTGTGAAAATACAAAATTAGCATTGAAAATACTAATACAAATAAGAGAAGGCAGCATTTGTTTTTTTTCCAAAAAAAGCAAGAAGACAAGTTATGACATTTCTTTCTGCACCACATTTTAGCTCATAAGCATGTACTAAAAAAGCCTACAAATGTGTAAGAACATTAGAGAAATAAAATAAATGACCATCCAAAAGGTAAAAATTATGAAGAATAACTTTTCTAAGACATGTAAGCATAGACAAACAGCTACATGTACTTCACAAAGAAACCAAAGTAGTTGATCTCCACTTTTTCCAACAGTCATGCACTAAAAGCATAAGTTGCTCTTTCAAAAATGGCATTAATATCAACTATGACATTCCCCTTTAAGGAAACCTTGAGGTAAGACTTTAATACTTTAAACAGTATAAGGAAAACAACAAAAGACAACAAATCTACACCAAGTAAGGCATAGTAACATGATTATTGCACTTCGAAATCTACCAGATCTAAGGAAAGTAAAGCTAACATGAATGACAGCATCAAGAAGCAATAAATCTAAATAATCAAGCATAACTCTTAACAGAATCATTTAAATATCATGTATATAATTTTGTAAAAATTAAAATTATGAAGCTTAACTCTTAACAAGAGCATTAAACTATCATGTATTTTTTTTTTTTTTGCAAAAAAGCTTACATACTTATACTTTTTTCTAATCAAATATACAGAAGACATTGTTAATTTTAGTAATCTACCAAATAAAGCAAAGTTTAGATGCTTATACTTTTTACTAATCAAAGCTACTTAATTTTACCATTTCCACCAAAAAAATAGTTTAGTTTAAACCACAAAAGAAAGAGTAAGGAAACCAAGGGTTAGTATGATCACCCCACCTTAGTTTTTGGAGTTGGTAGAACAAAGAAATGAGGAAGTTCTATATAAAAGAGGTATTTTTATTTCTTTCCAAGAGCAGTTTAAAAGTACTAATAGTACTAACAGAGCATTCCTATAGTGTGTAATTGTGGCAAGGAGGCATAGAGGGGAGCACATTTTGTGGGAAGTACAAAAAAGGCACAGTAATTTTAGTAATAAACAGTAACGCCTCAATAAATTTAGGGTGAACAATGTTTGAATTCGCAATTCTTAAAATTCAGGATGTTCAATATTAAGGCAACTAAGCATTCAACTGGTACTAAATTTGCAATTAGAAGCCATCAAGAGAAGGAATTAATTTTGCAATTTGATTTGAATAACAAACAGTAACAGCTAACCTATTACAATTAAACAATATTTATTTGATTTCGCAATTTGTAAAATTCAGAATGTCCAATATTAAGCCAACTAAGCATTCAACTGGTACTAAATTTGCAATTAGAAGCCATCAACATAAGGAATTAATTTGGCAATTTGATTTGAAGAAGATACCTTTTTTCGATTGTATTCACATCCAGAACTGGCTTTAAAGTATTTAACTGTGCAATTAATTTTCCTAGGACAGATGAGCATGGCAGAACCCATGGTTGTGTTAAATAACCACACGCGCTATTTTAATTTTCGTTGTTCTTTTTTTGGGTTTGACAGAAGAAATATGTGCGAATCGCTACCCTTTTTTAAATATGTGCGAATGATGGTGGGGGTGATTTCCCGGCGAAGGTGACGATGGTTAATCGCCAGCACTAGGAAGTAAGAGAAGGAAAATGAAGATGACAAAGGCAGAAGGAAGCAGAGGAATGGAAATGGAGATGGCGAAGGTGACGTGGAAACTTTCAGGTGATGAAGAAGCCACGTGTGGATTAATGGCAGGCCAGTAATTAGAGGAAGTTGGGAGGGCTGAAATGTCATTTAACTATTACTAAGCTACAATAACTTCACTTCCCACTTTTTGATAGGTATGGAAGTGACCCATATTACCTTTTAAGAAATCAAAATAAGTGATACATAGTCATTTTTGGTAAAAGTTGTTCAACTTTATTACACTATTGTCATTCATTAATCACCCACCCACTTTGATATACTCCCTCCGTTTTTTTTAGATGTAACATTGGACTTTTCACATTTGCCGAGGCACAACTTTGACCGATAATATCTCCAATTGTATAAAAGTAAAAATTATAAAAAATATATATTTGGAAAGTGTATACCGTGACGAATCAAACAAGATCCCACATGACTATATTTTTTCTTATGTATAAATAACAATTAGTGGTCAAAGTGTATTGGATGAATAGTGCCCAAAGTCAATATGTTACATCTTAAAAAAAACGGAGGGAGTATTTACTAACCCTCCACCTAATCCATTAAATTTCCCCCAACCAAGTTTATGACTCCCTCCATTTTTTCCACCCCAACCCATCAGCTACTCCTCTTCTGATATTATCACCCTAATTCTTTTCATCTTCAAACCCTAACTCGCTCAATTCAAGAACTCTAAAAAATTCGACTACATCAAATCTCGAAATTCTTGCTTCTCTCATCTTTTGTTCTTCTTCCTCTATTGTTTCTTGTTAAGAACCCTCAAGTTCCCCCCAAATTTCGCTAATCTTTGACTTCTCTCTTCTTTTGTTCTTCTTCCTCTACTAAAATTTGGGAAGAACCCTAAAAATTTACCCACAATCTTGCGAATCTTTGACTTCTCTCATCTTTTGTTTTTCTTCATCTACTGAAATTTGTGAAGAACCCTACAATCTACCTCCAATTTTCGCGAATCTTTTGCGTCTTGTGTTGTTGCGAGTAACCCTAAGTCCCCAATTTTTTTCGATGGATTCGTGGAATACTATCGATTATGTTTTCGATTTTGATATTGTTGAGGCCTCTAAAGCATCTTGGTTGTTAAGGAAATTAGATTGGCATGAACACAGGTCTTCTTATACATCTACTGAGATTCTTGTTGGTGTTCATGGTTCACAGGAAACATCAACTTCAAAGTTTCGATGGCCTGATGAACTTGAAAACCCCTCAAAACATTTTTGTTGAGGCTGCATATGGGTTGTATACGAAAAAACTCGACTTTGGCGATTCTTCTATGTCCTCTACTTCTAAGTCTCCAAAAAAAGGTGAATCAGATCTGTCTTCTACTGTTGTTAGTGTTGAAACCAAAAATAAAGACAAAAACAAATGAAAATTGTGTTCTTCTTCATGGATCTGTGGGTGATATCTTCTAACTCTTGCCATTCTTTTTTTAGCTTATATCTAGATTTCTTTTTTTTGCATGCTTTGAGTGTGGGATTTTGCTGCTGGGCCGATTGGCAATATCATGAGATTCTTGTTGTTTTATGTTATTTATGGTTGTTGTTTTGTGAAAATATCATCTTTGTTTTGCCTTTATGATTCTATAAGTGATGATCTACTCCTAATTTGTCATGTTTGTCCATAATTATGGTATTCTTTGAATTAGGGATCCTGTGGTTTTTATTAAGCATGTTGATTTACGTTCATTTTTATGGAACTGTACAGTTCATTTATGTTGAGTTATGTTCATTTAGGTTGCCTTTTGTTCATTTATGTTGATTTAGGTTCATTTCTATTTATTTTAGGTTGATGTATGTTGAGTTATGCTGAGTTATGTTGATTCATGTCGATTTAGGTTGATTTATGTTGTTTTATGTTGATTTAGGTTCATTTATGTTGATTTAGGTTCATTTATGATGATTTATGTTGATTTAGGTTCATTTATGTTGATTTAGGTTCATTTCTATTAATTTTAGGTTCATGTATGTTTAGTTATGCTGAGTTATGTTGATTCATGTTGGTTTTGGTTGATTTATGTTGTTTTATGTTGATTTAGGTTGATTTATGTTGATTTATGTTCAATTCTATTAATTTTAGATTGATGTATGTTGAGTTATGTTGAGGTACTTTAGATTGATGTTGATTTAGGTTGATTTATGTTGTTTTGTGTTGATTTATGTTGATTTATGTTCAAATCTATTAATTTTAGGTTGATGTATGTTGAGTTATGCTGAGTACTTTAGGTATTTGTTTATTTCAGTTTATTTTAGGCTAATGGACAGTTGATTTATGTTCATTTTTGGTTCATTTATGGTGCTCTGCAGTTTATTTAGGTTGATTATTGTTGATTATGTTGATTTATGTTAATTTTAGCTGATTTATGTTGTTTTATGTTGAATTTTGTTGATTTAGGTTGATGTTTGGTTCTATACAGCTGATTTAACTTGCATTTGGTTGATTACACTTCATTGTATTCATTTAATTGCTTTGAGTTCATATATGTTGATGTTATTTCGTTTTGTTTGTTGTGAGTTGATATTTCATTATGTTTCAAATAAGGTTTTGTGATGTCATTGTTTTTAGTGTCAGTTTCCTCGATGATGAAACACTTTATTACTAAACATATAGCTAGGCTAAACTGATTAAATATGCCACCATCTGAAGTAGGTTGTTGCAATTATGAGGCCAAAAGTGATCTAAAGGTTGTGAATATGACTTTTTGTTGCATTTGCATGAAACTATATGGATTGAGAGGTTGTTTTTGTGATAACCTCTATGAAGAATGAGGTCAACAGCTTTATATACTTGCATGAAGTCATTATGGCCTTTGTGATTACTAACCTTCACCATTACATCACCCTCATTTCATGTTGTGAGGCTATTAAATGTTGTTTTTGCCTTTGATATGTATGTCGATTGGGGACTTTCTGAGAGGACAGACCAAAAGCAAATGTTTTAGCTTTAAAAAAACTGCCCAATGGAAACCAAATGATGATGGAAAAAGATAGTCTTCATCCATTTCATACACACTTTACAAAACGTTTACTTTATTTTACAAAAAGTTGATTTTTTTTTTTACAAATAATTCACATTTTTTTTTACAAACAATTTACTTTTTTTTTTACAAAGTGTTTACTTTTTTTTTACAAAAAGTTGGTGTTTCCTATCACTAGTTTCTTTAAACAAACAAAAAATATTTACAAAAGGCATCCTTTACTTGATGATAAGGCTATTATTGAATGCCCAAAATATGTGGCGTTGTTGCTGCCTTAATGTACACACAGTGTAATCCATGGTTCCAAAATGTTGTTGTTGCTACCATACTTGTCACTGCCTTACTGCTGTCTATTCTTGAGTAGTCCTTTCTTGTAACGCTCAGAAATTACCTAACCATAATCGTCAGCGGAAGCATAGATTAAGCCAGTGGGTTATGGCCCACTAATAAAATAATAGCCTAAAATGGCCTCTTAATTATACAAATGATCATGTTTAAGCAATAGATACTACCCATAAATACAGAGTATTCTAGATAACTTAAATATATACAGAGTCGCATTAACTCAACCTTTTCGGAGCATCCTTGACATAATTGATCCTGGGCTATCTTCATAATACCTGAATGATTTCATAAAATAGAGAAAAGAGAAAACACAGAAAATAACCTAAAATGAGTTGAAAACTCAGTAACTTCACTCCAGCCCGTGAAAACGGTTTTAGTTCGTAAACATTTTCATGCACAAACATATATCACATTATATTGATAATTGTTCGGAACTACTATCAGAAAACGTCATCGTTGAATAATATGCTGACAAGGAACATTTGCATGATCTTAGTTCATTGACAAGTACAAGTTTTGGACATATCATTAACATTATCATATGACCATTTTGGTCTGTGTTCATTTGTATATCGTAACATAATTCCTCCACCTGTAACTTAGCCATTTGTCAGTTTAGTTTATAATGTCAAGCCAGCAGAACCATCCACTTTTACAAACTTGCATATATTCATATTTCCGAACAACACCCATCAATGATAATCAGGTTTCATAAGTCATAACGTCATCGTTCATTGTATACATAGCCATCATTGAATCGTATCGTATTTCATCATGCCACATAAGTATTGTAAAACATAATCAGATCACATAATCGGCATCATATACTCGTATTCATGCGTATGAGCACATATAAAACATCACATATAACGTATACGGACATACACATATTTGCTGGACATAAAAGGTTACACATAACATATACAGGCATGCATGTATAGATGCTAGACATGAAGGTTACCTCATACGCTATTCCTTTTCTTACTCCTTAAGTATCGTCATAACTTAGCCTCCAAAAATCGTCATACATATATCCTCCTCAAAACATAATCAATAATTAGGAAAGTACCTACTACAAACATTTCTTACCTATCTAATTACCCATAAATTATTATCGTCATCATAATACTTATTTATAATATAAGTTTAAGCATGAAAAAGATAATTTACATTGTCGTAATTTTCATACATATATTGTCATAACTTAGTCTTCAATACAAGTTTAGCCCAATATAGATGAATATAAGTTAAACTAGATGGTTTAATTAAATTAACAAAACTAAAATTTTCGTTTTTTATAAAAACAACCGAACAAGTCAAAGAATAGAATAAAATAGGTAGTTTAATTAGGAAAATCAGTCTTAATTAAACTCTAATAGCCCAACAATTAACTAAGTGGCTCAAGTAACATTATAAAAGCAGATTCGAGTCCAATTAGTATACATGCAACACTTAGATTAAGTTGGTTCAACTAGTGGAAATCAGTTTTTAGGCCCAAGTTAGACTAATTAACAAATGGTAGTAAGTGGGCTTGCATTATAGAACTTGAAATCGGATTTTTAGAGGGAAAATAAAAACAAAAGGTGTTATACCTCTCTCGGAGCAGGGGACGAACAACACAGGGCAGAGGCCTCGACGAGCTCCGGCGAGCGGTGCAGGCGACGGCACCGGAGTTTCGGCGGCGGAAATAGACCAGCATCGGCGTCGATATTCGGAGCTCCGGCAGCAGCAGAAGGCAGGAGCAGCAGCAGCGAACAAAATAGAGGTGCGTGCAAAAGAAAGAGGACAGAGAGAGCAGTGACAGCTGTAGGTGCGGTGTGGGTCGCCGGCGAGGGACTGACATGGCTCAGTCTATGAAAGGGTGGTGGTGCGCACAGTGGTGGTGGCTCAGTGGTGCCGAGAAGAAAGAGGAGTGAGAGGAGAAAAATTTTGTGATTTATATGGTTTGAATTTCTGATTTCAAAGGTTAGTTCCTCTGCGTATTTATAGACAGAAATCTGGTGACAAAAATGAAGGTGGTAGATGATGAATGGTGGTTCACCATAGGGGAGGTTAGAGTAGGGAACAAGGAGGGAAGTAGTGGGAGATGGTGGTCGGTTGACCGTGGTCTTCTTAGGGGGGGTTCCTCCTATTATTTTTATTTTTGTTTTAATTCCTCTTGGTGACTAAATGTCAAACTTTGACACATTAACAAGGGTTGGATTTTGCTAGATTTGGGCTTCAAACATCTATATTGGATCTTAGCTAGAAATCTTCAACTCAAAAATCATATAGGAAAAACAAATAGGATTTTCTTATTAAAATTCATAAACTATACTATAAAATCATTTATCATAATAATATCATTTATCGTAATTGTAATACCCCTCATGATTGCTTTAAAGGGATTTAGCAAGCTACTCATTCTAACAAGATGCATCTTTCTTTTAGGGAGCTTATTTCCTTAGTTACTCCACAGTTAAGCGTGCTTGGCTGGGAGTAGTCTTGGGATGGGTGACCTCCTGGGAAGATTCTCAGGGTGCGCAAGAGAGGACAAAATGCGCCGGAAGAACTTGTGTTGGTTATTGAGGACAGTTGTTGGCCCTAGATGCGCATTACTGAAGATATACTCGACTCCGTACGGGTCGGGGTGTTACAAATGGTATCAGAGCAACCCTACGACCGCGTGTTGGGGCGACCCTAAGGCCGTCATGCCGAATATTAGGAGTCCTCAAGCGCCTAGTGGGGGGATTCTGGGGCTGCATTGTCATATGGAACGACCCAGAGGTCGTCAGACCGAATATCTGGAGTTTCCGGCGATCAGTTTCCAGACTGGGGCGACCCACAGGTCGTTGTGGCCGAATATGTGGAGTCCTCAGGCGCAACGAGGGCGTTGCTGTTCTCAAGTGGGGGTGTATGTAATACCTCTCATGATTGCTTTAAAGGGATTTAGCAAGCTACTCATTCCAACAAGATGCATCTTTCTTTTAGGGAGCTTATTTCCTTAGTTACTCCACAGTTAAGCGTGCTTGGCTGGGAGTAATCTTGGGATGGGTGAGCTCCTGGGAAGATTCTCATGGTGCGCAAGAGTGAGGACAAAATGCGCCGGAAGAACTTGTGTTGGTTATTGAGGACAGTTGTTGCCCCTAGATGCGCATTACTGAAGATATACTCGACTCCGTACGGGTCGGGGTGTTACTTTAATACTAAAGTAAATATACTTATTTTAGAAAATAACCTTCATCAGAATAATTTCGAAAAGCTTTAGGACGTAATTATGCTAATAAACATAATTAGTAGTTAATAAAACGAGCGTAAAGCTCGAGGTATTACACTTCTGTTTAGCTTTAACTTGCATTGAAATCAGGATCTGCCCCAATGATGATGTCCTTGTTCAATTCATTGATTGTGTCAGTTACCAACTCATATGGTAACTCAATATAAGTTGGTAAAAGACCCAATCTGTCAAACCTTTTCTTGCCTTTATGTGGATTTATGTATGTAGTTATTTCCACCTTTCACTTTAAGAACCTCAAGCATGATATACATCAAATGTAGCCATGTATAGTTAATCAACCTTGGATCATATACATTGTAGGCCTCTTCCACACTTTCCACCAACATTTCAATTGGATCTGGAAAAGTTTGGTGTTTAGTTGATTGAATTTCTGTAAAAACCCTAAGTCTAGCATGTTCAAATCAGGATATTGAGCTAGTTGACATATGAGTTTAATTTCAACCCATCTTTATTAGCTTCTTGTATAAAGAGTGGGTCATTTAGGGCAATGTGAGGCCTTGCATTATCCTGTTGAATCCATATTTGCTTGCATCCATCTACTGGCCATTTCTCCTTTATTGCTAACAACAATTTAGTGATTATCATCTCCCTTATTGTGTCCTTTATGATGCTTTGCTTGGCTTTGAGTTCAATTGTACAAGCTGGTCTATTACGAGACCATCTTTGAGCAACAACTTCCTCTACAAATGCATAGATTTTCCAACTTTCCATCCCATAAACATCACCTTTGTAATGAATGCTTTTGATTGACAAGCCCTATATGGATCTTCCTCCTCTGACAGTAAGTAAAGTCTTTGGGTTACCTTGCTCATGAAGAACCACTTTTCATCTATGTGCACCATGTTATATAGGCAATCAAACCTTGCCTTTTGTGTGACTGTTTTTGGGATGCTTTGAGAAAGAATGGATTTCATTCTTGCAATCTTGTGTTTTGGAGTTAATTTGATTTTGATTGAATTTGTGTGGCACCTTAGTATTACCCTCTTGAGTAGTCTATAAACAGTAGAGGGACTTACTTCTAAAGCTAAAGCAAAGGACCCAAGAGTGGTCCTTTGCTTTAATGGAACCTCCCTCAATCTGGTTTCATCAAAAATCTTGGATTTTCTACCATTGTTACCAGAGTTCCTATTTACAACATTAACCTTTGCTCCTATGTTTTTCTAATTTTTGCAAGTCTCCAAAGCCTAGCCAAAGTTAACCTACTAAACCCATATTTTTGTTGTATGGTTGTTGGTTGACCTCTTGGAAGAACCATGACTTCATTTGCACATGCAAATACGTCAATGATCATTTGCCTTCTAACATAGTTTGGTACATTTGGTCTCTTACCTGGATTGGTCTCTTATTCTGTGTTATGGACATCTTCTATAAACTCTAACTCATGCTCTTCTTCATTTTCAGAATCCAAGGAGTAATACCAGACCTCATCATCATATTCTTCATCCCTGATCTAATTCATCTGTTTCTTTATAATTATAAGCAGCAATTCATCAACACTTTGTTGTCCTTCATGGATGTTTGTTGTTATATGTTCTTGTGCATCCATTTCAAGATCTTGTAGCAGCAACAACTTTGCTTCATCTATGTCCATATAGTCCTCTTCTCCATTCACGCCCATCAGACAAGCTTCAAAAGCTTCATCCATGATGTGACTGTGCTGTGTGTGCAAGTGCAATGCAAAAAAAAATTTGTAACTGTGATGTGTGTGCAAGTGGCAGTATTAATGTGAAATTCTTTGAGAAGAAATTTTTGTAAAAAAGTTTTTTTTGTGAAGTCTGTGGTTGTGACTGAGATTTGTAATGAGGAGTGTGAAAAATCTAATGGTTTCTATGTCCACTTTGCTATGAATATTGACTGTTAGATTAATTTTGGAGCCTAGTTTAAATGAAATTTGAAAATTTCATTTTGGAGCCAAAAATGAGTTGGTATTTTTGTTTGAAGAAAACCGGGTACCCATGTGCTTTTGGAGACCACTTACCTTTATTAAGTTTGCAATTGACTCTTCTAAACATGTGGTCCCAACTTTCTCTCTCTAGGTGCATTGGTTTCTTCCCACTTTTGCTCCGTGTCACTTATTAAAGAATGGAGGAAGCATTAAGTATTTCTTTTCTCAATTAGTTATTAATCGATGATAAAAAAATTATTTAAACAGACATTTATAATTAATTTTAACTTTTTAAAAATGTTTTTCCTAAACTAATGTTTCGTTGGTTTTTTTAATAATTCAAATATAGTATTGAGAGAAGAAAATGTAAAGTAGAAAAGACAGTTGTAGCTACTGGACAACGAAATGGATTTTGGAATTGGACATCGTCTTGAACTTTGGGACCGCACTCTGTATGTCGGCCTCAAGCTCCTCGGCTAGGCAACTATATATCGTTTCTTTTTTGGGGTCAATATCCGCAATGGAGTTCATCCAACGATACACAAAACCGAATAAAAAAAACCTTATTTAGAAGCCTGTTAGCATTTCTTTTTGTACGTTATAGGGGTGTTTATATTAACTATTTTTTTTTCTCAATTAGTTATTTATTAGTGTTACAAAAAAAATTATTCGAACAGACATTTATAAGTAATTTTAACTTTTGCAAGACGCCTTTTCTAAATTAATGTTTCGTTGGTTTTTTTAGTTATTCAAACATAGTATTGAGAGAAGAAAATGTAAAGTAGAAAAGACAGTTATAACTACTGGACAACGAAATGGATTTTGGAATTGGACATCGTCTTGAACTCTGGGACCGCACTCTGTATGTCGGCCTCAAGCTCCTCGACTAGGCAACTATATATCGTTTCTTTTTTTGGGTCAATATCCGCAATGGAGTTCATCCAACGATAAACAAAACCGAATAAAAAAACCTTATTTAGAAGTCTATTAGCATTTTTTTTGTACGTTATGGGGGTGTGTTATATTAACTATTTTTTTCTCAATTAGTTATTTATTAGTGTTACAAAAAAAATTATTCCAACAGACATTTATAATTATTTTTAACTTTTTAAAGACGTTTTTTCTAAACTAATGTTTCATTCGTTTTTTTAGTTATTCAAATATAGTATTGAGAGAAGAAAAAATGTAAAGTAGAAAAGACAGTTGTAGGCTTGTAGTTACTGGACGACGAAATCAATTTTGGAATTAGATATTGTTTTGAACTCTAGGACCGCGCTCTGTATGTCGGCCTTAAGTTCCTCGGCTAGGCAACTACATACCGTTTCTTTTTTGGGGTCAATATCCGCAATGCAGTTCATCCAACGATAAACAAAAACGAATAAAGAAACCTTATTTTGAAGCCTCTTAGCATATTTTTTTTGTATATTAAAAGTGTTGTGTTGTATTAACTATATTTTTTCTCAATTAGTTATTAATCAGTCTAACAAAAAAAAAAATCGAAAAACATCTATAATTATTTTTAACATTTTAAAGATGTTTTTCCTAAATTAATGTTTTTTTTTGGTTTTTTTAGTTATTCAAATATAGTATTAAGAGAAGAAAATGTAAAGTAGAAGAAAGCTAATGCTCAAATAAAGTCAAAAATTTGTGTCCAATCGTTAAATATGAACTAGTTTTTTATGCACGCTATGCGTGCGGCGATATTTTAGGTGAAATAATTATTCAATAGTAAAACAAATCAAAAAACGAAGGTTTCGTATCTAAGTTCACCTTCATTATGTGAATAATAAAGAATTTAATACTTACAAATAATATTCAAAAACACTGTAATCAATAAGTATAAGTAATGAAATTGCATCCTTAACTTATGTTTTTTGTCAAAGCTCTAAACAGCCCAGGGACCATGAAAAGAGACAAAGATAATGTAGTCATTTCTCTCTCTGATCTCTCTCCAATTCTTAGCTACTCCCCCAATTTCCACCCATCTCTCTCCGTTTCACGCAATTATTTTCTCTCTCAATTCAACTAAAACAATGAATTCCTCACTTTCTTTCTCCTTTATTTTCATCATCTTCCTCAATATCCCCCAAATCAAACCACAAACACTCGAGTTCTGCGCATTCTTAGATAAACCTCTCAATCTCCGATTTTGTGGACTTCAAAGAGAAGCACTGAGCTCAGTGAGTTCTCGCGCAAGTTCAGCTTTACAGTCATCGAGTCCACTCTCTTGAGACCTTGGATTATGATATCGTCATCATTCGACCTCGATTTGACAGTCATGGCATTGCTCTTCATGTCGTCGATAAGGTATTTTTGAATATCGAGTTGATGGGCTGAAATTCAATTATGCGCACAAATTTTTGATTTTAATATCTGGGTTGAAGTATTTTTTTTCTCAAATTCATTTTAGTATCTGGGCACAAAAAACAATTCGAGTTAAAAATTATTTTCTCAATTATTTTAAATTTATGGGCACAAATTCAAAGTTATTTTTGACGATTTTTTTCTGACCAATTCTGATGTAATTTTAATTTTAATTTTAAATATATTTGAATGAAAATTTACATAAATTGTAATTTGATTTTTTTTTTTAAAAAATCTAACATAACACATGTTCGTAAGATTTATTGTAATTTGAGTTTAAATTTACTCGAGTGTGGTACATATTCTTAAGATTTACTAAACATAAAGCATTACACATACTTTTATTTTCAATAACGAACTATGTACCTGATTAACAATGAAGTATACGCAAGTTTGAGAATGTCGTGAAGCTCTAATCTATGAGGAGAACTGATTTTTTTTTTGGAGTTTGTGTTATGAAAAAAAAAATTTGAGTTTGAATTTCAGTTGTCTTTGTAATGAAAATAACATGTGTATTTTTGGTAGTAATGTTTGGTAAGTTCTTGATGATTAATCTTTTTTATTGGCAAGTTTATGTGATTGATCTTTGTATGAGTTGATCGGGTTTAATGGAGATTTGATTGATTTTTTTTTGGCAAGTGTATGTATGGAATTGGTATTTAGAATAACTGCTAGTGGTTGTATTTGTAATGTAATATTTTTGTTGTGGAGGGACAATTAAGTAAATATGTAAGGGGACACCATTGCTCCCCCTTTCCCTTATATAATAGAGATAAAGTAGACGAGTTTGATTTATATAATAGAGTATTATCAGTATAATTAGTAATATGATATTCAAGTTTTTATTTTTTCTTCTGATTGTGCCAATCAAATTATATTGTCAATTTAATTTTTTATTAGAGTTTTTCGCGCACATGTAATAAGAGTAAATCATTCTCCTTGATTTAATATTTAATTGAAATTTCAAATTTAATTTCGTTTAGCTTGTTCATATATGAAAAGTAGGAAAAAGAAAAGATTATTTTAATATACATGACAATTTAAATTCATTAATGGTACATCGGACTTTTTGTAAGATCGAGGAACACCATCTTCCTCCCTCCTACACATATATAATAGTGATTATAAGCCATATGCCCCTAATCCCTCCTTCTCCTTGAATCTCGAGCAAATATTTGGAACAGGAATTGAACCTAAACTTCATCGTTAAGGAGAATGGAAAATTCACCAATTCTTATGACTTATTGTGACTTGTGATTGTAAAATGTGAATACTGAATAGACGACCAAGTACTCAACGATCTAGGCTTGTTGTATATCCTATTGTTTTGTTTATATAGACAGGATTCAATCTCACTTTTTTGAATATCATCTCTATAAGACTTTGTTAATTAAGTTAGATGGCACCCGCTCTAAAAAAATTATGATAATAGTTCCTCCAATTTATATCTAGTTACAACTTATTAAGAAGGTGAATGGTATTTTAGGAAACTCGTGTAGTCGTGTTAGAGGTGAAGTATGAAGCGTTTGTTGATAGCGCTAACAAGTGAAGGAATAATAGTGAGTTTAACCAGATATTAATGGTTATGGCGTTGACTAGTGATCAATAGACTTTAATGGGTTGATTACTTGATTCCAAAAGAATGGAGGGAAAAAGACAAAGGTGTGTGTTAGTTTTCGGGGTTAATTGTTTTTCAAAAAGAAATGAAATGTTCACTTCATTAAAAGTGGGACCCATCGCATAAATGAATGTCTCAGCTAGTCGTTGATAAACTTGGTACACGCAAAAGGGAGTCATGACATAATTGGGCCTGCTATTAGAGAACTTATAGTTAGGATTTATTAAAGACAATCACTCATAGTTGAGGCTCATAGTGTCAATTTTCCCTTTTTTGTAAAGTTAAGATGAAAATCACCTTACAAGTGGGAGGCAAATTGAGGATCCCTTGTAAGGGGGGAGATTGGAAGGATAAAGATCATTTAGAATTAGGAACAGGAGTCAAATAAATTATGTCACATAATAGAAAGATATCCTCTAACCAATTAGGCCAACCCTAATTCTACGATTTTTTTAATAAGGTAATATAATATCCTTGCATAAGTGGAGGAAAATTCGAGGATCACACTTTGCAAGGGGTTAAAATCAAACTTTTGTCACATGCATGGAAGAAGCTCCAACCAATAAGGCCTACCTTGATTCTTACAAATATGTGACTATCATCTTAGTTGGCGTCCGTATTTGTACGGTCTTTTTTTATTCTTTCTCCCTCCTTTACTTCTTTTTCCTCCGTAACCACCACCTCCTACCGACCCCCCACCCCACTCTATCCACCAACCCCACTCCCAACAGCCCCCAACCCTTGCAGCCCACCTCACCCCACCATGCCAACCCCACCCCTATAGCCCACCCCTACCTCTTCAGCCCCCACCCCTCCCTATACCTCCTGCTAGCCGCAGCCCCCCACCATCCACCTCCTTTCTCCCTTGCTGACCCCCTATCCTCTCTCCCTTCCCTCCCTCGCCCCCACCCCTTTTCCTTTCCCTTCGCTCCGCCCAATCCCCCAACCCCTCCGTTGGTAGATCCTCCCCCCATGTGAAGTCCCCACCCCTTCTGCTTCTTCTTCTTCTTCTTCTTCTTTCTCCCTTCCTCCTCCCCTGTTATAAGATTTCTTGATTTTTACAGGTATTTGATGGAATCAATCAAAATTTTATTTTAGGTAAAAGTTGGTTAAATACGTACTAAAAAAATCTGAAAATTTAATACTTTTAGGTAGAATTTTTTTTAAAAAATGAATACAAAATACAGATCAAAATACAGACGATGTTTAGAAAATACGGACGGTAAATAATAAACCCCAAATGTAAAGATTGATGCCATGAAATATACATAAATTGATAGAAAATACGTATAAATTAATAAATAGATATATAATATGCATAAACTAATATGAAATATTTACAAACTGAATAACTATGCATAAACTGATAGCTATACATGAAAATGAACTTGGCAAAAACTTGTTTTAATAATTAAAATGATTTCAACCAAACAATTACACAAAAATTGATAACTGTAAATGTAAAATGAACTTGGCAAAAACTTGTCTCAATAATTGAAATGGTTTTACCCAAATTCGAATTAATTTATTCTAGATTCGCTTCATATATTTTTTTTTAAAAAATGAAATAAAATAACAAGAAGATTCCTTTCAAGGGTTTTGGAGACAAAGTAATCATTTGCAAGCTTTAGGAAAAACGTGGGGTTGGTGCTCCACCATGCAATAATTAAAACAACTTTTGCACAACAAAGTGCATTAAAAAAAATTCTACTCATGTGATTATTGGCAATATCAGATAAAGGCAATGGCAGTTGTACCACTTCTAACAACTTAATTCATGATCTTAATAACCAAACTTATCTGACATTCAGACTCATTTATACAGTTATACTTAAAATACAATAACAGATAACCATAGGTAACATATATATATATATATATATATATATATATATATATATATATAATATATATATATATATATATATATGAGGGAGAGATGGTAGCTCTCTATAATACCATCCTGAATTATAGGATATTGTTTAGGGTTCGAATCTTCATCCCAATAATATATTGGATATTTAATTTTGGGTTATTTAGCCTTGTACATAGCCTTTGAGCTGGTGTGCGCTGCACGCTAGTAGCCTAGCAGGAGTTGGTCTTCGGACCAATTATCTTTTCTAATAATAAAAAAAAGTAACATATGTATATTCGTTTAAACATTAAGAAATTTTTTTACTATAGCTTCTTAAACATCTTTTGTCCTTTGAGAAGTCTTAAGTCTAATATAAAACTGTCTTATCATAATTTATAGTAGGATAACTTGTTGTAAAGGGATCACTTATGATACGAGTGACCCCTTTAAGACATGAAGTGACCCATTATCTAAAGATCTCCTTTAATTCGTATAATGACCCTTTTAATGTAACACCCCGAAGATTTATAACCTTAATTACTCATAATTGGCAATGAAAACGGAACTTAAGATGTGGATTATGGACCCATAAATAAAATAACAGTCTTAAAACGGTTTTTAAAAATATACAAACTCTTAACTAGAGTAATAATGGTTACTCATAATACATAGTATGATAAAAATCCCAAATTATATAGAGTCACTTCAGCATAATCCATCTGGAGCATCTATGTCCCAACTGAACTTGGGCTATCTTCATAAATACTTGAATAATTACATAAAATAGAGAAAAAAAACATAGAAAAGTAACCTAAAATGAGTGAAATACTCAGTAACTTTACTATAGCCCGTAAAAACGGTTTTGGTTCGTAAACATTTTTTCACACTGGCACAGACAACGTCATTGTGGTTATTGCTCGAAAATACTAAAAGAAAACATAACATTGAATAATCTACCGGCAAGGACCATTTACGTGATCTTAGTTCATTGGCAAGTATAGGGTTTGGACAGAACATGAATATTAACATTCGACCACTCTTGGTCCTTTACATCGTAAAGAGAATTCCTCCACCTATAACTTGCGCATTTACCAGTTCAGTTCATAACTCCAAGCCAGCAGAACAATTCGCATTTTATGAAACTTGCATATATCAATATTTCCGAACAACACCCTAAATCATAAATAATATACATAAGATACACATCACTTTCATAATTCACATATAACATTCATGATATCTAGTGATGGCCACTGGTGTGGGCTGGACGGGCCGGACCGCGGGCCGTAGCGGGCTAGGATGAGATTTCAAGGCCTAGGACCAGACCGTGAAATTCATGGGTTGGGCGGGCTGGTTCGCAGGCTGAAAAATCTTGGCACACACCGGTCTGTTACCAGTTTCCACGGTTCGAGAGACGATTATGGCAGTTCGTGGGTCTAGCAGGCTGGCGGACCGACATGAGAATTGTTTTTCTCAAAATTATTTAACCGTTAAAATTATTCATTATTATTACATAAATCTTTAAAATGAATTAAAATATATACAATTATTAATATTAATGAATAATTTCATTATTTTAAAATTTGATTGAATTATATTAATATATGCAATTTAATTAAAATATATACAATTTGATTAAAATATACACAATTTGGTTCAATATTTACTTGGAATGGGCTGGTCCGTTTCATGGGTCGGGCTGTACCGATTTCGTGGTCCGGGTTGGGCGGTTTAAGTAGCGGGCTTTAGTGGGCTGGGCTCAAGAAATCTGGCCCACAACCCACCCACCAATTTCACGGTTCGAGTTGGGTTGGATTGGGCTTTCACGGGCCACGAGGTGGGCTGGGCTGGATTGGCCCGCACTGCTGGCCATCTCTAATGATATCATATACATCACACTTTATAGTATATCGTTACATGATTAGTATCACATGGTCATACATACATATATACACGGACATACACATATTCGTTGGGCATAAAATATTAAACATGATATATACGAGCAACCATATGCAATGCTAGACATAAAGGTTACACAAAACGTATACGAGAAATCACATTTAATAATGCTAGACATAAAGGTTACATATAACATTTAACGGGAAATCACAAAGGGTGCTATATATACATAAAGGTTACCTTATATACTAATTTCTTTCCTTGACTCCTTAAGTATCATCATCTCTTAATATCCAAGAACCATCATCCATAAACTCAATAGTTTTCTTAACCAAACAAATAGATTTTTGGCTTTCATGAACTATGATTAGAACAAAGAAGAGGAACATATAACAATTAGCAGCAACAACAGAAAACTTCCAGAAGGTCTACCTCTTTGCTCCAAACTCCAAATTGATTGATTTTTGTATCTACATTCAATAGCTTTTTGAGATCTACAATTTTCATGAAGGAAGTATATGCAAATTCTAATTGTAAGAACAAGATATTGGAGAAAAATAGTACGATAACCTAAAATCAAAGGAGAAAGAGAGTGGGTATTTAGGGCCATTCATGGGTACTCAACAAAAATAAGTCACATCAATGGAAATTCAGATTTTTATTTGATGGTATAAATGGAGGTTGTGGTTATAGTTTATAATTTTCAAGTGGGTGAGAAATGGTGAAATTAACTCACTGTTTATAGTGATTTTAGGAAGAAAAACTCCATTAAACTAATGAAGACTTAATGGTGAAGAGTACTTGGGAAACAAAGTCTTTTAGAAGCCTTGGAGAGCAAGGAGATTGAGCTTGAGGAAGAAGATGAAATGTGCGGATATGGTGATTTTCTATTTTTAGGAAAATATCAAAACTATATACTATATTATAATAAGTAAGTATTGCCACGACAAACATTACTACTTTGAAATAATTAAAGTAATTATCTTTTAGAAAATAATCTTAACCATGATGGTTACGAAAAAATTTAGGACACAATTAAGCTAATAAACATAATTAGTATCTAATAAAACGAGATTAAGGTTCGGGGTATTACATTTAACTTACAAAATAATACCAAAAATGTCTTGGCCTAGTAATTAAGATTGAGGTGCTATGCACGATAGGTCAACATTCGAATCCACCTTCCCTTCTTTGGACTGCCTTCGTGGCTCCAATAATGGAGAAAAAAACCAAAGTAATCTTTTTAGGGAATAAAATGATATATAAACTTACACTAATTTTATGTTAAGATTGTTTTATACAAAACTTACTATTTGAAGAAATATTAATCAGCCAAACCTCACATCTTACATATTCTCCCTCGTATTAGCTTATTAATTATCCAAGTAAGGCTTGACCTAGTTTTATTGATTTAGCTTAATGATTTTAAGGTCATGGGATCAACCTCCACTAAGAATTCTTTAAGGTCACTAATTACTTTACCATTCTTCCCTTACTCCTAATGAGTCGAACTTGCAAAGCTAACTATGTACACGTTTAGTAAGATCCCCATATTACCTACCTAAAAATAATATTAATCAAACTATTAACTTTTACCTTACATAAAAAAACTTATTAACTTTTTGCTTACACCCAATTGAAATTTTTTTATCATCTTTTCATTGAAAGAAAAAAGTTGTTAACTAACTTTTCTTAAAAGATAATTTTTTTTAATAATATCAATTAGCAAGTGACTCGGCTACTCTGACTCAAGATAATATCTTAAGACGTAGGGCATGTTCTCTTCGGCATAAAACAGTTGAACTGAACTGAACTGAACTTATTGGAGCTGAACTGAACTGAACTGAACTGAACTGAACAGAACTGAACTAAACTGAACTGAATTGAATGGAAATTGAATTGAATTAAATTAAATTGAATGTAATAAATATATAAATAATATTCTAAACAATAATAATATGAATATTAAATAATAATTATAATGATAAGTAATAATAATGAATAATAATAATGAATAATAATAATAATAATAATAATAATAATAATATTAATAATAATAATAATAGTATTTTGGATATTGTTAAATGATAGTTATAAATAAATAATAATAAGAATCATAAATTAATATTAATAATAATAATTAATGATAATAATGATAATTAATAATTATTATCTCATATTATTTGTATTAATATATTAATACTTGATGATGATATATAATAACAATAATATCTAAGAAGTAAATTAATATTACTATTTTAATAATTAGATTTAATAATATAAAGATATTTAGTAATAAAAATAATGATTGGGTTGGACCGCGAAAATTACATCATAAACCGTCTTGACGCGATTTGATTGGTTTATGGGCTAAAAAAAATGGGTTTATTTGTGCTTTGACCTAAACCATGTTCCTCCTAATAATAATAGTAATAATAATGAGTAAAGCTATAATAAATAAAATAATATATAGAAAAAATAATAATAATAATAATACTTAATAGTAATGATATATATTTAAATAATAATAATAATAATAATGATAATAATAATAATAGTAATAATAATAATAATAATAATAATAATAATAATAATAATAATAATAATAATAATAATAATAATAATAATAATAATAATATGAGTAATTAGTAAAATAAATTATATCAACATAATAAAAGAATTGAGCTGAGCTGAATTGAATTGAACTGAACTGAACTGAACTGATTGGAGGTGAGCTGAACTGAACTGATGAGAGCTGAACTGAACTAAACTGAACTGAAACTAAGTTGGGGAGAACAGGCCCGTAGTATGTCCATGTGGCGAGTAATAAGCATGTATTATGATAAATATATATTAGCCCAAAAAGAAGAGTTTAAATTGTATAATATTATGCATATAAATGAATACGGTTTTTTCACCAAGTACTCCCGAGTTTTCAAAAAATTCACCTGGTACCCTCCAAGTTTTCAAAATTCACCTGGTACCCCTCAGTTTTGTGTAAATACACCCAAATACCCTACTGTCATCCTTCCGTTAGAGCTCCGTTAGACCAAACTTAAATTCACAAGGTACCCTTAAATATAAACATTTTTCACCAGGTACCCCTAAATGTTACCAAATACAACATGCAAGTTAACAACGGCTAGTTTCTGATTTTAAAAAACTAGCCGTTAGGTGCCTTTACTAAGTTTATTTATATATTGCGGATCCCCCTCTTGACATCTTTAGTAGTATTCTCTTTTTACCATCTCTCTAAAATGAGTTCTCTCTCTAAAACATCATCCTCAACCCAAGAGTCAACATATGTTCGGGTTCCAAATCGAATGTGTAGATGTGGGAGGAAATTTGCAATTAGAAGTTCTGATTCAAGTTTAAACCCACAACGATTGTACTTTAAGTGTGATGTTTGTGACACTTTTAGGTGGTGCAAAGGTTGGGTGGAGCAAAGTGGAGGCATCCATAATGAGGCACAGAGCATGGGAAGGTCAGAGAATGAAAATATGCAAGAAGAGTTGAAGAGATTGAAAAAGAAGCTTAAAGAACAAAGGAACTTAGTTAGGCTTACAATTAAGTTAGGTTTACTTATGGTTGTATTGCTTGTCATTGTAATTTGGAAGTAAGTGATGTAATTTTGGGCACAATAATCAAAAAAATTTGCTTAACATAATTATCATTGCATCCAAAAAATCAATGTAGCTTTACAAAAAACTGGTTTTCCAACAAACAATGTAGCTTTACAAAAAACTGCTTTTAGTTAATTCCCCAAAAAATTATGTTCAAAAGTTGCAAATGTTAGTATGTTGCTTAGGTGGCCTTCCTTGCTCTCTTCTGTATCTTCTCGGAAGTGCTAGCCTCACCCTCAGCTTGTGGCCTTGATTTTTTTTCCCTGCATCTCCTTTGCCACATGTTCTTGCATTATGGCCCATCTGCTTGCACTTGCTGCACTTCACAGAGCTGTGTCTCTTGGCCTTCTTAGCTTCATTCACACCTCTCTTCCTCTGTTTTGGAGGTCTGCCAGCACCTCTTTTCTTGTTTGGAGGATGAATCAGTGGGAGGTTGAAATCTGGCCATTGAGATTGATCAGGCATGGGGTGGATATGCTCAGCATAAGTTGCCTTGTAAGCTTCCCCCTTGTAATAATCAGAGACATAGGCCACAGGGTCAACTCTCTCATTGTACATAACTCTCAATGCATGCTTGCAAGGGATACCACATCCTTGCCACTTGCCACACCCACAACTTAACCTAGCCAAGTTGATTGGGAAAGTGACATTACCATCTGTCACTTCAAACTCCCCTCCTCCACATGATGTTGCATGGCAGAATCTAGAATCCCACTCCTACTTTCCAGCACCTTTGTAGCATAATCAGTGAGTTGCCCAGGCTCCATGTCAATAGCCTTGTCAAACCTTGCACCAATCCTCTTCATTGACCACACTCTTATAGCTGAAAAAAGTGAAGCAAATTGTTAGAGCAATAATAGTACAAATCAAAGGAAAATTGAAAAGAAAATAAAATTTGCAATTGTATACCTTGAAGTAGGTTGAGCACAGGTAGATCTCTGTGAGCTTTGGTGCAGGCATTGAAACTTTTCACAAAGTTTGTGGTGTTGTGATCACAACTGATTGTTGTGTCAAACATATGCCTAGACCATTGCTCTGTGGTGTTATCTAGATAGGCAGCAGCATCTTTATCATGAGCCAATATCTTCCCCATTG
Organism: Beta vulgaris subsp. vulgaris; assembly: GCF_026745355.1. NCBI lineage: Eukaryota > Viridiplantae > Streptophyta > Magnoliopsida > Caryophyllales > Amaranthaceae > Beta > Beta vulgaris. Next base: position 19,733,143 of record NC_079202.1, read on the forward strand.
CTTTGTTGAACACATATATGTTGTAGGCATTTGCTGCAATCCAGAATACTTTGTGGAAGGCTGATCCACTCCAGCCAATGTTCTTGCAATTCATATATAAGTGCTGGCAGCAGACCCTCCTAGTAGCCTTGGGAAACACCCCATGCACAGCAGCATCAACCCTCTCATCCTATCACTAATGAAGCACCAATCTTCCTTGTTGCAACCTTCTTTTTCAAAGCACAACCTTAAGTTCCTAAAAAAGTACTCCCATGATTCTGTGCTCTCAGTATCAACAATCCCATATGCAATCAAAAAGATTTCATTATTACCATCTACACCTAGAGCAGACAACAGAATCCCCTTATAATAGCCACTCAAGTGTGCTCCATCAATGCCTATCAAAGGCCTACATCCCCTTAAAAAGCCCCTCACTTTTGCTACAAATGAAAAAAAAACAGGCCTTGAAAGTTGGAGCTACCTCACCTGTGTTGCCTGTCCATGATATAAGGGCATATGACCCTGGGTTTGTTGACTTAATCATCTCAGCATATGTGGGGAGTAAGCTATAAGCCTCAGCAAACCCTCCATAGATCTCCTCCTTAGCTATTGTTTTTACCTTGTAAAACAACCTCTTTAACTGTCACCCTAAACTTCTCCTGAACTACCCTTTACAAAGACTCAACAGGTATATCAGGGGTTGTTTTAATGACATCCAACAGCTTCTTGCACAACCAAGCAGAAGAGACCATGGGGTTCTCCTCTAACCTCCCACAAGTGGTATGTTCCCCCTTAATGGTCTTAATGGCCCAACTGATTTTATCAGTTAATCTGGAAGCATGTAACCTCCATTCACATGCTTCCATTATGCAAGCACCTGTAAACCTCTTATTATCAGCTTTCAAAACAAGAAGACCAAAGCCTTCTTGGATGCAAAAATCCCTCAGAACCTCCAAAAACACTTCTCTGGTTGGGAAGATCAAACAGGGCTCTAGTTTAATGGACCCAAATGGTTCTTCATTCCATATCTTACCATTCCTATACAACCTGTCCATAGTTGAGCTACCAAATAAGAAATCCTCAAAAGCCTTCTCAGAAACATCATCATATGCAAATGAGTCCTCATCCTCATCCACAATGAAATCCCCAAAGACATCATCATCTTCTGATTCATCCTCCTCAGCAATGAAGTCTTCATCATCACTTACTGATTCATCATCTATATCATCATCAACAAAGACCATCTTCTTTTTTCTCCTTCCACTGCCTTCCCTCCCAGTTCCTTTAGGCTTAGGGACATAGGTGCCCTCCCTCTTAGCTGTGGTTTTAGGCACTCTAAAACCTGAGGGCCTAACCTTCTTTACCTTTCCTTTCACCACAGAACCCTGGTCAGTTGGGGTGGGCTCAAATGGGGTATGCTCAAATTGGGTGTGTTGTGAAATAGGTGGTGATTGGGTGGGTTGTGTTTCACTGGGCTCAGATGCAAAGGTTTGGGTGGGCTGTGTTTCAGTGGGCTCAGAGGGGATGGTTTGGGTAGGCTGTGTTTCAGTGGGCTGGGAGGGGGTGGGTTGAGAGGGTGTGGGTTGTGTTTCATTGGGTTGAGAGGAGGTGGGCTGAGTTTCAGTGGGCTGGGAGGGGGTGGGTTGAGAGGGTGTGGGCTGTGTTTCAGTGGGTTGAGAGGAGGTGGGTTGAGAGGGTGTGGGTTGTGCCTCAGCGGGCTGAGAGGGGGTGGGTTGTGTCTAAGTGGGCTGAGAGGGGGTGGGTTGTTTAGGGCCAGCCTTCTTGGGCCTTGGGGTCAGTTTCTTTTTCTTGGGGGTGGCAATGGTTTTTTTTTCTTGGGGTTCTCTTTGTGTGTGATGTTGTTTTGGGCTGATCATCATTTGTTTTAGTAGTTTCAGTGGGCTGTGAATCATTAGTGGGCTGTGTTTCAGTGGGCTGTGAATCCTTTGTGGGTGTTGTTATTTTGGGTTGTGCCTCACTTGGGCTGGGGTTCTCTTGGGTTCCATGCTCAGGTTCAGGTTGTGAAAACCCAGAGATCATTTCATCAGCATCCTGTGTTGAGTATACTCTCATGTACTCAACAACATCTAGATCAACAGACAGCACAGGAACCTCAATAGCAACACATAATCTAGTAGCATATTCATTCTCCTCTTCCAACCTCCTCTGCTCTTCCTCTTCTTCTTGTCTCCTCCTTTCCTCCTCCTCTTGCTCTCTCTCCCTCCTTAATATCTCTTGTACTCTCCTTATGTTCTCAAGCTTCTCCCTTTCCTCATTATCTTTCTTTGCAAGAACAGACCTAAATACATGGCAAGGGTCTGCAGTCTCCTCTACCCATACCTCAATGGTATCCATGCCTAAGCCCCACACCCAGACTTTCATCAAGTCAGAGTCAGTCCTCAACTCCATTTTCTTCTTAGTCCTAGGATTCTCAACTAACACCCTAAATAATTTAGGCAAGTACACATTCTGCTTTACTGATTCTTCTAGAAAATCCTCAAACAATCCCATTAAATGACACAAATCAGTGTCTTCTACCCTAACATCAAAATCATGACTACCAAAATGCACCAATAACCACACACCAGCCATCCTAATAAGCACATAAGATCAAAATCAAAAAGAAAGTAAAGAAAACCTAAGTACAAAGCACAATTATACATGCAACTGATTTAACTTGAAAGAAAACAACCACAAATCACCCTAACTTACTAAAACATGCAGAAAATTATACATGGAAGTGATTTAACTTCAAATATATTTAGGCTGAAGAAAATGAAGAAAAAATTTACCTTTTCGCACTTTAAAAACCGTCGCTTTGCAATTTTTCAAGTTCTTCGCAATTCCACAAAATCGCACTTTTCCTTCAATCTTCTGATCAGATTCTTCAACTTCACAGATATCTGACCCAGATAGCTTCCTAATGCGCACCAAATTGATGTGAAATTTTGAGAAATATCCCCAGTTTTAGGGTTCCATGGATGAACCAAAACAGAGGAGTGGAAGATGAGGGGACGAATTTTTTGGAAGTGAGCTAAAGATGTCTGACAAGAGGTTACCATTATGGCGCCACAAAATTAATGGCAAAGTTGTAAATTTGGCCTAATGGAACACTAACGTCCGTTAAGTTTAAGGGTATTTGGGTGTATTTACACAAAACTGAGGGGTACCAGGTGAATTTTGAAAACTTGGAGGGTACCAGGTGAATTTTTTGAAAACTCAGGGGTACTTGGTGAAAAAACCGAAATGAATATTGTACTTGAACACTTGATTGACATTCAAGGCCAACAATATAACTTTTTTTATTATTAAAAAAGTAATACGATTGTAGCAGATTGGTGGATAGAGTAGAGGACAAGTTCAACTCTTTGTATGAACAATATTGTATTTTTATAACGATTTGTATGAGGTTGATGTGAGTAGAGTTTACATCTATAAATAATTTGAACATGACTATATGCATGCATGAACATCAACTTTTTTAATGTAAACAAAATCTGGGAGATGCTCGAGATAACTAACATTGGCGGATCCAACGTGGGTTCAGTGGGTTCAACTGAACCCACGCGGATCCGGGGATGAAACTTTAGTTTAAAGAAGAAGATTTATAAGAAAGCGCGCACAATATAATAAAATGTCATGCGTAATGGCTCAGTGGTCTGCCAGCGTAACTTTTAAGAAGTTGGTGTGCTTGGTCGCGGGATCGAGTCCCCTGAAGCATACGTTTTTTCCTTCTTTTTTATTATTGTAACTTGTGTTTTTTTTTCTTTGGCTTTTCTCCCTGTTTCTCAATGCTCTTTTTATAATTATTGCAACTTATGTTTTTTTTTTTTTGGTTTTTACCCTGTTTCTTAATGCTTCGTTTTCTAACTTTCCTTCTCAATTTACAAATGTTCCCCTCCCACCAAGTACTAATACCTTATTTCATTCCTCCTTTCTTTTCCCTTAATTTTCTTCAAATTTCCTTGTTTAAGCAATTAATTATCGATAGCATTAATAATTTATTAGCAAACTATATTACAAAGAGCTTATTGTGAGTGTTTTTTTAATTATATATGTTAGATTTTTACTTTTTTTTATTATTAATAGTATTTCATATTTTTTTCCTTTCACCTGTGAAAGTTATTAGAGTTTTCTATACTTATTTTACTTAAAGGGAACATATCAAAATATATCAATATATGTTTAAAAGAAAGAATTTTAATTTTAAAATAATAGTTGTAAATACGTATTTGTTGATCTCATTGAAAAATTAAAATTAAAAATTACCAACTCAAAATAAAATCAAATAGTATAAGTATCATTATTGCATGCGACATATAAGGCTAGTTTTGTTTCTACATTTGAATAAGTTCGAACCCACGTGTCGCAATTCCTGGATCCGCCACTGATAACTAATACTATCATTTTCTTGTAGCTTGTCTTTCTATTTATAGAGTACTAGTTGGTTTGGTTATTTTTTACTAACTTGTAGATGATTCACATGGTTCGAGGAAATATAGATGATGTCAGAATAAAGGATCGTCAACAAGGGCGTACGATCATTCGTGAAGTCCCTCCGAAGATGATTCCCAAACAATTCTTGCGAGAGCTGCAGAAGCGTCTACGAGTAAAGCATCGTATCCATATGGTGAAGTATGGTCATAATTTTTTTTTCATATCACTCTATTATGTGGTATGATGAGTTAATTTCAATTTTCCATGGGTTAGACTTCAGTAGTTTAAGATAAATAAAACATGTCTTTTGTTTCCAACAGGTTAGTTATGGCAATTTTGGTATTGACTCCCTAGAATATTTTGGCATTTGGAAATTTTGCATTTTTTTTTTCAAGAAATTCTATTTATAAAACAAAAGGATTTATATCAACCAGAGAATATTATTTGATCTTATAATTAATTTTAGAGATTAATCAAAAATGAAAAAAGAAACAAATAATGATATGTTGCAATATATGTTTAAATGAATAACTGTAATTATTATATTTGTAGAGACAAATAAAATCTTGAATATTAATGAATCTCCTACGACTATGATTTCTGAATCAATTTCATGATAATGGTTAATAGCGATGATCTACACTCATTGTAGAATTTTCAAATGGTCGGGGTTCAAAATCTCTTACTTCCTCCGTTTTTTTTAGATGTTACACTTTTCAAATCACGAACTCCTAGGTAATTTTTGGAGAGGAGTGAGATAGAAAGAATGAAAAACAAAAGGGTCCCATGTGAACATGTGATAGGAGAGAGATAGAGAGAAATTATTACCCAAAATAAAAGTGTAACATCTAATTTAAAATTTCCTAAAATAGAAAGTGTAACATCTAAAAAAACGGAGGAAGTATAAGGATTTTGATTGCATCTTGAAAAATGTAATTTCAAAGATAATGACTAGTAAAGTAAGTAGGCAAATGTTTCAATTTTTTTTTCACAAGACCCACAAAGAAAATTGTGCACCTAAAACATTAAGGGTTTGTTGGACATCATTATTTTATGATATGTGGTATAATGAATTAAAATTTAGTCAGATTTTTATTGATTATGTCAATATTGAAAACTCGAAACTAATTTTTCTAATTTACATATTTTTATCTTTTATTTTTAAAAATTTCAAAAACTGAAAACAGAAAATGATAACAAACAGGCGCTAAACTACTTATTTGCCTTGTGTGTGAAGGTTTTATCTATATATATCTATAATACTAAACGTTACATACTTACATGTTAAAGTCTCTCGAGAAAAATATCTTCACATTCTTCCCCATGTTGGGCTCTTGCTAACTATGGGCATGTTTGGCAAAATTAGCGGTTACAGTAGTTGTAGCTGTCGGCGATTAATGCTTAAATTAGTTCTTTAACTACAAGTGTTTGACAAAAGTAGCTGTTGAAATTGTAAAAGACGATGAATAACATTTATTCTAATGTGAAATGAACTACTTCCTCCGTTTTTTTTTAACATGCAACACTTTTTTTTTGCATCAACTCCAATGCAAAATCTGGGTAGGAGAGAGGTATAGAGGAAAAAAAGAAAGGGTCTCATTTGATTGGATAAAGATAGAGAGAAAAGAAAAGCAAAAGTAAAAAGTGTTGCAAGTAATTAATTATTTTCTTTTAGGAAAGTGTTCCAAGTAAAAACACGGAGGAAGTACAACAATTTCATATGTTCTTTCAATAGTTAAATTCAAGATTTATTTTTTCAAAGATGTTACACAAAAAGGAATATACGACTTTTTAGATGCTCAAAGAAATGTATAAATCTAAGAAAATATTCAACCCTCGAAAAATTTATATTACCAATTTTACTAAAATACTTGTAAAATATCTTACATTGAAAATAAATATTTAAATTACATCTTTGCTATTGTAAAATAAACATTGAATTGTCATAAAATAAAACAATTAATAAACAGTAAAAGGAAAAAGAAATAAAAAACATTGGTTAATATCTACTTTATGATATTATATAGTTTTTACTAGTATTCAGACCCGTGCATAATGCACGAGAGTATTTATTATTTTATTACATATTTAAAGGAAGTCACATAAAAACATTGACTTAACTTCCCATATTACACAAATCATAAAACATAAAGTATGAGTGGTGATGAACAAAAATTACAAATGAAATTTCCAAATCAATTTATATGTTTGCGAACACTTCCTTGTAAACTCCATTTGACGTATTTGCACGCAAACAATGTTCTTCATCAAACAAAAGGATCTTGAGACCGTTTTTGCTCGTAACTCTAGAAACGACAACATAAAATTGTCCATGGCTAAAAACATGTATTGGAAGATACATATATATACCTACAGACAGAGTTTGTCCTTGACTTTAATCTATAGTCACAGCAAAATAAATCATTAATTAAAGTAAATTGTCGTCTCTGAAATATGATAGGAAATTTAGTTAAGGCAAACGGGATTAGTGTCATTCTTGGAGTAAATATTTTTTCCTCCAACATTGCTTTCGAAAATAACAGTAACTTCTCGTGCATCGTGCATATTGGACGGGAAATGTTTTGTCTTATAAATTGAAGATTTTAAGAAGTTTGTGCTAAAAATCATAATGGTGAATTAACTTGTGATTTAAGATTTCATAATTATGTATTGAGATTATTTTAGAAACTGACTTATAACACGTGTGTTCAGTAGCCATGGTGGATCACATGACCCACCTATATGTTTTAAAAAAAGTTGACAGAAATAGTATTTGCTCTGTTTATTGCTTCTCATAGAGTCTCAAATAAAATCAAAATTTGCACCACCAACAACACTCAGTCATACGCTGCTTTCAACAACCACTTATGGAAGTCTTATTCTACCTTCTTGCACCATCGATGCATCATATTTGGCCACCCAGTGGTAGCTGTCCACTTAGCCATGATTTTAATTTTATACCGGTACAACTGCATGGGGAGTTTTTTCTTTTATAAATTTAAGATTTTATGTTATTTTCTCTAAAGTCAGGGTGAAAATATTTAACTCGTTCATCTGTCAAATAGATGATATAAAAGTTAGGAATAAAAAAATAAGTATATACATAAATGTAAATTTTAATTTGCTATTAGATCTGTGCAAATTGCACGGAAAATTATGTTCCATAAATCTAAGATTTTATGTTATTTTTCGTAAATCATTGTATAATAGTATCTTGTGATTTAAAGTTTTATAATCATGTATTTATTTACTTTGAGAATTGCTTATGACCCGTGTGTTTAGCAGTTGATGTAGTTAATATCATTGTGGATCACATGACCCATTATAAATCTTTTAAATAAATTGATTGAATTTTTTTCGCTTTGCCTACTAATTCATTTAATTTAAAGGATTAGATTAGATCATACATTTTGACCACATCTCGTACTCAGTCATTGAGCCACTCTTGTTCCCGCTAACTACAATCCCTCTCACCTTCCTATCTTGCTGCCTTGCACTACCATTGCATTAGGCCACCCAGTGAACATGTACTTTTTTTTGCCATTCACTTTGCATAAATTTTCTATTGATTTTGTAATTTGTTGATGAGTTTTTGTTAATTTACAAGGAGGCAATGTATCCTAATAAGTTTTAATTGATAAAATTAGAAAATTTAGATGAGTGTGGTGAATAACTTGAAGTTATGGTACCAATGTACGCATTGGCTTGAAATTAGCTAATTAATCTTTAGTTTTATATTTGAAAACTCGTGTTTTGAGTATCTTGTATTAGTTCGTCTTTAATTTTATTATGGTCTTTTTAATGAAAATACATTTTTTATGAATATGGTTTAAATTTCGGAAAATTAGATCGGAGTATTACTTCTAGAGTGACACTTTTTATGAAGTTTTATATTCATGCATTGATTATTGATTGACATTTTGTTGTGGACGTTGGTGACTCGTCAGCTGTAAAATCCTGGATCCGCCACTAAATGTGTTATATGATTTTGACTTATAACTTTTTTCGAATCATAAGTATAATATCTCTCATATTATTTTTTTAATATATACTTAATTATTTGACTGATCACCTAATTAACTCCTAACTTTATTTAACTTAATAGTTGCCTTTTTTTCTCTTGTTGAGACTCAAAGAGTTCCCTAGTAATATTGTTTAACTAACATGACATATATGTGACAAAGAAATCAAAGTGCATGAAAAATATCTTATGTTTTTTTTTCAGAATGGCCCTTGATCACGCATTAACATATGATAGATCCTTATAATTTTTTTATTTTGGTAAATGAATTATTCAGAAGAAAAAAAGTTATATTTTCAAACATAAATGTTTATATGTAAATCCCAATTAACTCCCTAAAACACATACATAAATTATATTCTCTTATTGATTGTTTCCTTTTTAGTCAATAAGCAATACGTCAATTATATAATATATGCAAATTATTTCCTTGATTGACGGAGCTACATAAGCAAGTTATGATTTATTTTTTTTGCATAATTTGGAACTTGGCTTTGCTCAGTAAACGAAGTTCAATCTATATGATGATACATCCTTCCCTGGCTTTGCTCATTATATCTTATAGATTGAACTTCGTATACACATTCTTCCAGAGTTGAATTCTCCCACATTTTGATTTTCGAACATTATAATATAATTTATTATTAACTAATATGCTACGTCTCACATCATATAAATTATAACATAATTTTGGATAATATAAAATACTTGGTACTAAATAATAGGCAAGATCGTGTGTATAATAATATAATTAAAATTATTATATTTGTTCGATTTAGTTTAATATCACATATAATATATAAGTAAGAAGCTATATGCTTTCCTAATGCCTCATAAGGATAAAGGCCGATTTATTATCAATTTTGCTCCTAATTTTAAAATATTATTATACTTTATTTATGAAAAAATGATAAATATCATAGAATATCATATAGAATGTACCGATTAAGTTATACTCGATTGTTTTGCCATTATTCTACCATGTGACATCAAAATAATTATTTTGAGTTCATATGTTATACAAATAATTTACCCAAATGATCTCCTTATGTCTCTCCTACTCTATCTACAGTTTCTGCCAATCTCTATAATTATACGTAACATATAGAATATATGTAGGAAAACTGACATATATGTGGTAAATTGTTCCTTCCTTGCTAGCTATCAAAGGAATTTGAAAACCTTTCACGTTATTTTGCATTGTCAATATAAGCTTCCTTTTTTCCATGTATGACATTAAGTATTTATTTTGACAATAGCTTATTTAGTATTCCACATAATATTGTAAGAAGAGAAAAGTTTATGGTTAATATGTCGAACCATTTATTAGATTCTATAACACTATAGTTTAACCTATCTAATGAAAAAATATTGGTTTAACCCATTGCTTCATTAAGAGCTGAGGTTCAGATAAAATGACAACTTGCACTATTACTTGCACTCGTTAATGTAACCATTATCGCTCCCGAATTTCGTAGTCTTTCTCAACCCTCTCTTTTGTGACATAGTATCAATCAACCCATATGATGTCCATGTACACTTCATTGACTGAACATCGTGTGTGTTATCTAAAATAAAAAATATTCGTGACAATTAATTGTTGTTGAACTAAAGCAGACTTCGATCTCTTACTCAAAAAGAATTTCGATTAGTTGTGAGCTAAGTTGATTGTGGTATTATCATTTATCAATGACTTCAAATCACTTTAAACCAAGTATGAGTTTTGTCTAAATGATTAGTTAACTGTTAAAGGAACTTTTAAATATATAGACTTAAACAACTTTCCCTTACAAAGATTTATTAAGTTATTGAATAACGATATAATTAGTAATAGATTTTTTAAATCTTCAAATTCATATAAAATTTAGAACAATTATTTTGAAATAGATATCCTTAATAACACACCTATATAAAAAGATTACGAATTTGAAAAGCTTCTTATAACTTATTTGACAATTTCATTTTTTTTTTAAGAGAATGAACATGGGCTTAAATGACTTTAAATTTTAAATATATATTAAGTTATATAGGTCTAGATTTAGTAAGTAATATATTTATCTTAAAATACATACACTAACTCATGCACCCATATACATAAGAAGATTGCAAATAGGAAAAAAATTCTATAATCTATTTGACAATTTTGATTTTTATATTTTCAATAAGTTTTTACATAAAAGATTACACTGACTCACCCATACCCATATATTTTTGATTTTTACAGATAGTAAAACTAAATCATAAGTTTTAGAACACTTCCTTAATACAACATTAATCATGATATTATATGTTCTAGAATGATGAAGCCCCGCCTATTTATTACTCTAGAAACAACTATATAGACCTCACCCTCAATGAAAAAATTGGTCTAGAGAGATACATGATTAACATAACAGATCTAATTTTATCACAAAATTAGGAAAATAGGAGAAGCACCATCCAACTCCTTATAGAGTTGCAGATATTAAGTGCATCTCCTTACAACACCACATGAGTAAAGCCCTAAGTCTTATCCAAATGTCAAACATTGTCATATTGTTATTTGTAGCTTAATAATAGTTGTATTGATCTTGTTCAATAGATTAGTTAGATATCTTAGCGTAGATATCTTCTTAGTTTCTCTTCTCATAGTTGACTTTCATCCTTTTGTAAACTATATCCTTTGTTTTTTTATGGGAAGCTATATCCTTTGTTGTATACGACTCCTACTAATGTACTATATAAGCTGTGGCAATCAATGACAATATGTAACTTTCCAAATTCTTTCATTATGCTGTTGATTCCCAAAACTAACTAACTTTCCTTGACCCTAAAACATAAAAAAAAAAAAATGAGATAGTGTTTGACATGGGCTAAAAGCCTATAACATACCAAGATAGTTTGGAATTAATGGTGATTATCATCTTCTTTACTATTCTCTTTCTCGTTCATCCTCTTTCTCTTCAACTATTCTCTCAGTTTAATCACCATTATAGTAAACACATCAAAACTTTAAACTGTATGTAGAATTGATATTAAATATCAATAAAATGATACCTTATCAGTATAGCTTCTAATCAATTATCGTGTGGTCTATTCTCCTCTACTTGTTATTCCCTTATTTCTTTTCCACATCTATATATCTCATATCATTCTCATTTCATCCATCAAAAAAATAAAAATAAAACTTACACAAAACAAAACAATCAAAGCAAATAAATAGAAATCCCTTCAACTATTCATGCAACTTTTGAATCCGTGCAAAATGCACGGGAAATTTTCGTTTAATAAGAGTATTTTATATTCTAACAATATTAAATACATACACATATTTCGTGATTCCGTCAAAAATTGATAAATTATAGGATAATGAACCATTTATTGAATGTTTTCTCCATTTGCTTTGTTTGTCCTAGGTGTAACTTCCACCAAACAAAATACATGATCATCTTTGCGGCAAGTTGAATTCTCGCACTTTGATAACCAATTGTGCAATGTAGATCCATAAGTTTCAGTTAAACTACATTAACCCTCACATTTTGTTCAACATTTAATATTCACCCCATGTTTTTAAAAGACTTAAGATAACTTTGAAATAAATAATTTTAATCATATAATTTTATAGCATTTACCTTTAATTTTATAGCTTGTCCAATATGTTTCAATAGTCATCAATTCATCGGATACAATACATGTCTGAAAATTACTTATTGACTTAAAAATACCAAAATTAACCTAAAAAGACCTATATTGACTTAAAAGTGACCCATTTTGACTTTAAGTAAATTTTTCTACTAATAATAATCTATTATACATCATATGCACCCAATACTAATTGTAATTTTATAATATACTTGACAAAATTAAGGTTTACTGAAATTCGACTGAAATTTGTGGGTAATGACTATAGCTCACAGATTTTTTGAGATACACTATACTTAACTAAATGTTCTCGTATATAGTTGTAATTTCTCTCAGCATATCCTTGAAATCATGTTGTCAAAGACAAACAATGAAAATGCTTCACAAATTTGAACGTTCACTTATCATTCGAAATATTAGATTTGTAGTACTTGAGTTCGTCATCATGTAGTGAGCATATTTGAAAATACTTAACAAATTTGCACGTAGTTAAGTGATTTTGTTTTATAGTATTAGATAGATATACTAACAAAGTGTTTTCTCTCTCCAAATATCAACTCTTGAAGTGAAAATTCTATGGACATCTTTCATGATATTTTTCATGATTTTCGTGATCGATAATATACTATCTCCAATCTTTATTAGTTTACCCGTATTTTTTTTGGGACGTCCCTTATTAGTTTGCTCATTTCTTTTGTTTATATTTTTGGAATGGGATCACTTACTTTCCATCACACATACATTAAATTTTTACATAAAATAATAGTTTCTCTTTCTTTCTATGTCCTACAACATTGTTTCTTCTAAAACTTTGTGCAAAAAAAACGGGTAAACTAATAAAGACTGGAGGGAGTATACCATATGACACATAATAATGGCAATGCTTTGAGTTGTAAGGTGCATTTTTCTCACTTAATTATCTTGAACCTAATTGAACTTTATACTCATTATAATTAATTTTACAAAGAGTTTAAACTCTTTTATGAATGAGTAACTGGACTTATTTAACCTATCTTAACTTATTAGAATTCAATCTTATTTTTTTTAAGGTGAAAAAAATCACACTTAGAAGATTATGGTAAACTGATTTTATTTGTTGAGGATGTATTATGTAGTAGTCTATGGTATTACCTTAATCTAATGTTTCAATTTAGGGATTAGATATAGTTGGTAGTGTTATCGTACTCAACCATTCAATCAATGTTAAATCCGATCCTCATTACCATGAATACTTCAAATATATTACCATGATGAATACTTTACCATCACATGCACACAAAAGAGTTGGGAAGCAAACACAAGTCTAGACTATTTCTTACAATGCTTTAGAATGTGACGGAAAATATGTTACTCAAACTTAATTATTGGTGTCATTGATACACAACACAAGTCTATTCTATTTCATTAAGATATCCACGTTTATTCGTTCACACATGAAATTACCAAAATTACAATACTAATAAAATGACTTTATTTTTTTCCATAAGATAATCATGAACTATATAATTCTTGTAAAAAAAAAAAGATGAACTATATCATTAGAAATGCTTGGATAATTTTCTGTAAATGATAATTGTAGAATGTTATATTACATGCATTTACATTGACATAGTATATAGTATATTGCTATCTAGGATATAATATAGTACAACCTACCACTACCAGGATAGTTACAAATGATAGAGATAATTACAAAAGATAAAGTAAGAATCTACAATTATATCTAGGATAGAATATATTAGAAGACTAAGTAAAGATAGTTACATAAGAGTAGTAGTAGGCTACGTACGTTCAAGGAAGAGTATGCAATTACTATTAACGGAGGAAATAATTAAGATTAATTTATAATTTAAATTAATTGACATGTCTAGTTGGTTAGTAAAATTTTCGAGCATAACCAATATGGCAATTAAAAATTTCGACCAAAAGTATATCAATATGAGATTTTAATTACGTAATTGTAACCATAATTAACGTCAATCACATTAATATATAAATGGATATGCTTGATTTTTGGAAATCTCATATGATATCATGATATTAATTGCCTAACTTAAAAACTCAATCAACATAAATCACGATTTTTTTTTTTTGCATTTTTCAAAGAATTTTCGGCGATAATATTGTGAATTGCCACGTGGACACTGAATTTGAGAGTTTTAGTTTGTGAAGCTCTAGAATTGCTAAAAACGTCACTATTTATACTAAAAAATGATATGTTTATTTTGCATATTTATGTTAATTAGTTAATTAGTACCCAAAATTATGGTTGATTGACAATTAGAATAAATATTGATTGATAACTTAATTTTATTACCATGTTAATATTTTTTTAAGAATTTCGGATACTATCAATTTAAATTAATTGATTGATTGACAATTACCATTAATGGATGCAATAATTAAGACTGATTGATAATTAAAATTACTTGCCATGTTTAGTTGGTTAGTAAAATTTTCGAACATAACCAATATGGCAATATATAATTGACCTGTAAAAATTAAAAAAATTTAGTAATATGACATTATATAATTTTCGAACATAACCAATATAGCAATATATAATATTGTTTTTTTACTCGATTTTTTTAAAAAAATTAATAAAATATCATTAAATCACGAATTTTCATATTAAAGCTTGATCAAATCAATGCCTAAAATCACGTCATTCAAATTAGGAATGATTTTGATTTAGGTGATCAACTTGCACATGATTGAAGATTGTAATTGCTTGTTTTCATGCGGAGTGAATCTCCAAAATTTCAGTTGGTTTTTAACTCAAAGACTTTTTATATTAAAATTTCCATTTACTTGTATAGAAGACACTTCAGCAGTATTATCCATCCAAGATTATTTGCTATTACTTTCAAAATTAGTAGAATCGTTTGTTTGATTATTTCCATATTTAATCTAAAGTTGTAAGTACCTACCAAGTTATAGCCGTTTTTAAGTTTTAACCAACTTTTGGTTTTGTTGAGAATGTACCTGCGTCACCTAAAGTAAGTTGGTTTACCTTAACACTTTGGTTGTTAGACTAAAAGAATTAGCCAAATATCTAAGATAGTATAAATTAATTAGTAGTTTATGTGGGTCAAAAGTGTTGTGCGCCAAAGCCTCGTGAATTATGTTGCTAAATTCTTCCCTATACTCAAAAATAGTGCATTGATTAGCAATGATGGTAAATCACAAATTTCCTTAGCTTCCTAGTATGCCGTTTACACTATTTCATACAAATTAACTATGATAATAATATCTTTCCAAAAAAATTAAACTATGACCATAATATTATATATATATATATATATATATCTTTATTATATAAGCCAAGGGAGGAGGTGTGGTGTCCTCTTTTGAAGTGACTAAAATACCCTTAATGATCTAATTAATGGAATGAAAAAAATTACAAAAACAAATCATTTAAAAATTCTCATTCCAACTTGCCATTTAAAACAAGTTTAATATGGTATATGTATCAAATACTTCAATCAAAAATTAAATGGACAAAATATTTATACCTTATAAAAAAAGATGGCATACGTAACATGCACATGAAAAGTCTGAACATTTACTACCTTTGGTACTCTTCAATTCAGTTAAACCAACTCATTATTTTTATTCTTTCTGTTCAATATTCATTCACAAAAAATTAATGTTAACAATCACTCACAACCTTTTTATTTTTTTACATTAGCGAATTAATATATCTAAATTCATCTAATTGTATTTAAGTTTAATCATAAATAAAGTACGAATGGAGTATCTAATAGAATAACAAATTTTGAAATTAACGCACGCATCGCGTGCATATGAAGGCTAGTATATATATATAGGAGGGCTCTTGTGAGAACACCTCCTCTATGTGAGAACACTTTTTTATGTGAGAACAAATCTGGACCTTTGGATCTAATCTAATCTAACCATCCTAAATATACTTATGAGTAATGGCATTTTCGTAATTTAGTTTAACCCTTACCCCCCTTCTTCCCCACCCCTTTCACGCTACTTTTTTTTCTCTCTCTATCTTCTCTTTCTTTCTCCTCTGTATCGTCGTTCATGGAGTTTTAGTTCTTCAAAGTTTTAGTTCGATTATTTGCGATTCCACATTATTTTTTCTAGAAATTGTGTTGGTTACTATGATACAGCAGAGGGTCACTATGATATATAGCAGAGGGTTGTGTTGGTTACTATGATAGAGCAGAGGGTCACTATGATATATAGCAAAGGGTTGTGTTGGTTACTATGATACAGCAGAGGGTCACTATGACATATAGCAGAGGGTTGTGTTGGTTACTATGATATAGCAGAAGGTCACTATGATATATAGCAGAGGGTTGTGTTGGTTATTATGATACAACAGAGGGGTCACTATGATATACCAGAGGGTCACCATGATATGAAAATAATAAATAATAATTTAGCAAGAAAGTTCAGCAATGGAGGTTTCTAGGAGGAGAGAGAAGAACGTTATTGAGAGAGAGATGAAAGCGTGAGAGAGAGAGGAAAAAAAGTTGTTTAGACGACTGTTTTGGATGAGAGAGGTGAAATTAGTTGGCGACTGTTTGGATAAGAAAGGCGAAATTAGTTTAGTTCTATTATTTGAAAAATCGTGGGCCACTTGATTAAACCTAAATCAATGGATGAGATTCATTCTCACATAAATAAGTGTTCTCACATAAGGACCTATTCTCATCGGATCCCAACCCTATATATATATATATATATATATATATATATATATATATATATAATATATATATATATATATATATATATATATATATATATATAGAATGATAGAGGAAACTAATGAAACTACTGACAAATTGTGTTACAATCACGACAAAAATAAAATGACAAATAATGTTAAACATTGTTACAAAAAACTCTAATGCGATCCCATGCAAAAATGTTAAGCAACCACGTGAGATATGATACACTATTTCATTCACACAAGCCATGAATAACGAATTGATATTCCCATTTGATGTTGCAACGAATTCACCTTCTACAGAAAATTGGATGTTGTTGCAAACCGTGAATGATGCTTGACATAATTTTTTTTCTCAAATGATGTATGAAAACGTGTTTAGGGTTACGAATTTTGATATTGTAGTGCAATGCAAATATGATTTGGGTATTTATAGTGCAAAATAAATGTTGTTTTATTACTCGATTTTTTTTTAAAAAAAATTAATAAAATATCATTAAATCACGAATTTCCATATTAAAGCTTGATTGAATCAATTCCTAAAATCACGTCATTTAAATTAGGAATGATTTTGATTTAGGTGATCAATTTGCACATGATTGAATATTGTAATTGATTGTTTCCATATGGAGTGAATCTCCAAAATTTTGGGCCAAATTTAAACATAATTGGAGATTATAAAACCGACCTTGCCTTTTTTATTCCACAATTTACGCTAATCATCAATAATTACCTCAAATTACCCCTAATTAAGGCAATTAAACTTCCGAAATATTATAATTCTCGGATTCCACGTAGGCAATCCTACGTGGATAGCCTAGATGAGCGTATTACACTCCTCATGCTCTAGAATTGCTCGGTGATTGTGAGCTTGACACGTAGGATTTCATTTTGCTTTAGATAATGATATTGATGATTTGCTAGACCGCTACCTCTAAATCTCAAACGTTACCTATAGAGTTGTAGTAACGTTCCACAACCGCTACTCATAATCTACTCCAACTGCTACACGTACGCTACTACAACCACTATCTTACCAAACACTCATAATTTTTTTAAGTAACGTTTTAATCTTGTCAAACAGCTAACCGCTACCTCAAACGCTAGTGCCAAACATGGACTACATATTAAAATTTTCCCATTAACTTTTCTTTCTTTTGTCAAATTAAAATCTGTAACCTTTGATAAACCTATGAGTAGCTTAAAATTGTATGACCATTTCCTCATATCAAGAGCGAGACAAATATGAGCAAAAATAATGGGGGTCCTGGACAATTTTCTTAATAAGGCCCTTCATTTGTTGTTAAAAAAAGATAGAGGTATAAGATTCGTATTTACAACTGGCTAATGGCGACTAGGCTTATCAAAGGTTACAAATTTTAATTTGATAAAAGAAAGAAAAGTTAATGGAAAATTTCTAAAATGTAGGCCATGTTTGGCACTAGCGTTTGAGGTACCAGTTAGCTGTTTGACAAGATTAAAACGTTAATTAAAAAACTTTTGAGTGTTTGGTAAGATAGTGGTTGTAGTAGCGTACGTGTAGCAGTTGGAGTAGATTATGAGTAGCGGTTGTGGAACGTTACTACAACTCTACAAGTAACGTTTGAGATTTAGAAGTAGCGGTCTAGCAAATCATCAATATCATTATCTAAAGCAAAATGATAAATCCTACGTGTCAAGCTCACAATCACCGAGCAATTCTAGAGCATAAGGAGTGTAAAACGCTCATCTAGGCTATCCACGTAGGATTGCCTACGTGGGATCCGCAAATTATAATATTTCGGAAGTTTAATTGTCTTAATTAGGGGTGATTTGAGGTAATTATTGATGATTAGTGTAAATTGTGGAATACGAAAGGCAAGGTCGTTTTTATAATCTCCAATTATGTTTGAATTTGGCCGAAAATTTTGGAGATTCACTCCACATGGAAACAATCAATTACAATATTCAATCATGTGCAAATTGATCACCTAAATCAAAATCATTCCTAATTTAAATGACTAAACAAAACTTGATGAATTTCATGTTCTCATTGTTCCTTCCCTTACGCTTTTACTACTGATTCAAATGTTTTCTTTTGTCTAATTTTCAAACAATTAAAAATAGATATATTTGGCCCCTTATATTTTGGGGCCCCTATTCCATAGTCGTGATTACATGGGTCAAGAACCACCCCTGTCTCATATTAACAGATATCTAGTCATTTTTTTTAATGTTATTAGTGAATTTAACCTTTTTAGATGCTTCAATGTCATTTTATGTGTAACTTCATGTAGTATGTTGTATTGTCAGCATCTTTTTCTGTTTTGGGCAAGAGTGGTGTCATTTAGACATTTTAAGTATCCTTCAAATTCATGTAGATATCTTAGTGGCACTTGTTCACGTCAAATCTTAATTGATTTTTGTCCATTTTAGAATTGTAACAACTATTGCCACTCTTGATATATTAGAAATAGAAATTTTTGTATACAATGCGTGTCTGAATTTTTTTCGAAATAGAAACTCGATTTTATTCGGCATAAGAGTCAAAATTTGAACATTAGACATACGAAGTATAATTGTTTTTAGTTGCAAAATTTGATTGCTTTAGTTTTTGTCACTTAAGTCTCTTACCATTCTTTTTGTTTTTTTTTTTACTTTTCAAAGTTAAATTTTATGAACAAAATAGAAATTTTATTGAGTTTATTTATGATTTCTAATATTATAATTTTTTAGTTGATTTTTGAATTAAGTACAGTACTTCATAAATTGTAAAGAAAGTGACACTTTGATTTCAAGTCAATTTTTTCAAAGGTAGTAGTTTGTGAGTTTTTTTTTTTTTTTTTTAATAAGGAAAGAAAACTTAAGCAGACCCCCTTCAATCGCGGGGCCAACCTAAAACATCCTTTCGGATGATAAGGTAGTAGTTTGTGAGTGATTGTTATAATTATATTTTTGGTATTTTTGTTTGAAACCCCCTTTGATTTGTAAGTGAATTTGTAATTTAGAATGGGAAGGGGGTAACATAGTCTCTTCATTTGGGGACACCATAGCTCCCCCTTCTCTTATATAATAGAGATATGTTGTACTTTAATTCTTGAATGATATTTTACATAAACCTTCTTACTTTCATAATTAATCGCTATTACATAATAGAAAAAGATAGATCCAAATATATGTAAATTTTTTATTATATATAGGAAACACTATAAAAAAGTAAATAACTTTTTTCCTTGTCTATCTTCTAAATTCTAATTTCACTACAAATACACCTCTATTTTTTTTATCATGACCCACTATTAATTGTGAATGGTTCTTGAGAATAGTGATTTGTAAGTAAATTTTTGTAAATGTTTTTGTATGTATTGACGTTCTAGGTTATTAGTTTTAGTTTGTATGTTAATTTTAAGTTTTAATAAAGTTTCCTGATTATTTGAGTGATTTGCATGATTTTTTATAACTTGATTTTCTCAATTGTATGAGTGATTTGTAAAGAATCTTCTTTTAAGTGGTTTGTGAGTGAGTGTTGTAAATTAATTTTCGGTACTTTTCTTTGAGTGCCCATTTTGATTTTGACAATACTTTTGTAATTTAGAAAGGGAAGGGGGCAAAATAGGCATTTCAAAAGAGGACACCATTTCTCCCGCTTCCCTTATATAATAGAGATTTAGAATATGCAAAAAAGAATTCAAGTGTAACTTTTTTTTGCTGTATTGTGTATATTTCCATCAGTTATTTACTAATTACCATTCTTTTATATGAATACTCAAGGCAGTTTGAATCTAATATACAAAAATTAATGTCTAACCCATTCATTTCCTCTCACTCATTTCCAATTTAGGAAAAAAAAAAATTTGTTTCCATGTTATCAAGATGCCAAAAAAGAAATTTAAAGTTGTTATAAAGATGACCTAAAATTTGTAAAAGAACAATTTTTTTGGGGGACTATTTTAAAAATTTGCGTGCCGTTTTCCACGGTCGTTTCTAGTCCCAACACCCTACACTTAAACAAAACAAAAGCTTTGCTTCTTCTCTTTCTTCTCTCTCTTCTTTTCTTTTTTCTCACATTATTTCTTGCAGTATTCAATGGCAATTTAGTCTAGTTGATTAAAAATATTATAGTAATCACTAAAATAATGGGAGAAATTATTAAGGACTTTTTACTTATGCGGGAGAAGAACCCATTATCAGTCAACACAACACATGCCCTCTTAAACTGAAAAAAAGAAAACCTTCCTTATTTTTTATTTAATCCCCATTTTAGCTTCATTTTTTCATGGGTTTTTTTCTTCGATAAAATCCAAGGTTCATAAACCCTAGAACAAAGATCAAATTTAATGGGGTTTCTTAGAATGTGGTTTTAACAAATGGGTCGAAGTCAAAAGTTTCGAATAAGCAGCAAATGTTTGAGATTTTTTTCTGGGTAATGTTCAAAACAGGGAGAAGAATACTAAAATTTAATATTTTAGTGGTGTTTTTGGTTCTTGTTAGAGTTTGAACATGGCTAGACGTCATGGGTGGGAACTTCCTGCTCATTCGTTGCAGGTACATATTTCTCTTGTTTTCTTTTTGTGGTGATTTCTGAAATATGTAAAAATAAAATAAAATGTGGTGTGTTGATGGTATTATTTCTTAAAATTAAAATTTTTAGTGTTAATTGTTTGAGGAGGATTGGTAGTTTTTTTTTTGTAAAAAGCTAATTATGATGGTGGATCTTTACGTTTTTTCTTTGCTTTCCTTAAAATTGTCACTTGTGCAATTTTTGTCCTTAATAGACGGTATTGGAGATCTGCATTTTGGGGGGTTGTTTTTTTTGTTCGTTTTCGTTATTTTGGAGTGTTTATTTATGCTTTTTTTTGGGGGTTTTCTTTGTTTGTCTCTATAGCAGCTGGATTATTACTTATAAGAACTTTCTGAATAATGTTTTCATTTTTAAAGCAAGTTTTTCTTTGCTCCATTATAGGGATGGAAGTTGAGTGAGGGAGTCCTAATTACTGTTTAGAAGTTAATTCTCCCTTTAATTTTATCCATATAGTAAAAAAAAATGTATTTTATCGAGTGAAAAGAAGTGGGAAAGAGAGAGATTAAGTTTTAGGTAGCACATTAGTGTCAAAAAAGCAATTAGTGGACTAAGTGGTTGCTCTCCTCTCTATAACTTTTGTGCTTTTTTTGGTGGTGTGAATTAAGTGGGTTGGTGGTAGTAGGAATTAGCAAACTGTTGGAAGCAACTTCTCATTGTGTGACTTAGTTCTGACTTGGTCAAGGATTAATGCATGAATTTCCACAAGCTGCATTACATTCTGCTGATTGGTTGTCTCGTTCTTTTGTTCAATCTTCAAATTTTGAGTTCGTGTATTCCTAATACATTTGCATTTGAACTATGTACTCTTCCTGATTGAAATTCAGCATTTGCTAAAAATCTGTAATAGATGGCTGTCTTTGTCACATGGCAGTATGAGAGAACCAACATGGGAATTTGACATGTGGTTTTGTTCTCTCTCAAAATTTTTGTGAGCTTTTTAATAATTATGGTTGACATCACTTTTGCTAGCAGACGGGTCTACGAGTAAAGGGTGGGATAAGGTGGTTGTGATGTCATGAAAGATTATTGACACGATTACTATTGTCTTTTTATGATTATGAGAAATTTACAAATGCCTAAGAGCTAGAAATGATTCTTTCAACCGGGAAGGGAGGGTTTCAAAGCTTCCTAGTGCCGGAGAATCTATGTTACTCATACACAGATAAAGTATCTACTCGGATACTGGTGTCTAAGCGCCTGACTCTGCTATTTTGTAGAAAAAAGTCAAGTTTTTAGCTTAAAATGAAGTATCCAAGTGTTCGACACAATACATCACCCTGTTTTTAAGGTAAATGAAGGTGTCGGAGTAACATAGATGAGAACTAGAAATGATTCTTTCAGCCGGGGGAGGTCAGAGCTTCCTAGTGGTTTATGGACAGAAATAGTAGCAGTGTGCTATGCGGAATGTGGGAAAATCCTTTTTGATCTTGGTGCTGTTCAATCACTCATTTGTTTGCGGTTATTAGTTATGATGACCTGTTTGATGAAGTAAGTTATGGATAGATGCAGTAAATTGTACTTTCCTGTTTTTGTGGTATTCAATGCCTGAAGATGAAGATCTGTCATGTTTCCTTGATTTCCTAGTTTTTGGTTGTTTGATGATCGTGTGCTTATTTAAACTCGTAAATTGGACCTAAGTCATTGTCATGGTTCATATCAACAGCTTAATTTCCAAACTTGGGTAAAACTTTGAATGCCCAATCTGTTTGATGGTTTTCTAAGTCGGTTAATGTTTGCGTTGCTTTTTCCTAATCTTGAACTCAGTATGCTACTTTAATTCTTTTTTCAATTTTTTTACATGATATCGTATAAAAATTGTATTATATTATAAACCTAATTTTTTTCAATTTAGTCTCATAACCTAATTTATTTCCCCTTATCTTTGTTGTGACCAGATTGTGGCTATCACGGTGTATTTCTTGCTAACAATTGCATATTACGCGTTCTTTGCACCCTTTGTTGCCAAGGATACATTCTATGAGTACTTGGCTATTGGTAGTTATACTTTTCTGGTAAGATTTGATCCTTACTTTTTTTTTTAAAGAAAAATGCTCAATTTTCGATGAAATTGATAGAATGGTCCAGCCGAGATGTAACCAGAATACTCATATCACATCTCAAATCTGATTGGAAACAATCTATCATCAGTTTATCCTTGCAGAAAAATATTCGTGCCCTGAATATATTGTTCGGTTTTGACCTGCTTTGGTCCATAGTTCGAAAATACGTCTCGGTCGCGGTAACGGTCACGGTGATGCGGGAACGAGGATGATGCGGTTGTCATACCGCTGAATATTGGCTTAAACCATGAAATATCCCTAAAACCTGCCAATGCGTTCTTTTTACACCTTTACAATGCGGGTAATATCGGTTCGATAGATTTGAAAACCTTTACGACACGGGCGATACGATATGATGCGTCCTTGTTTTGACACCATGCTTTAGGCAGCTCCTTACTTAGTCAATGCAATTGACAGCACATAGAGGCTCATGGAACTCCTGAATCTCTGATTTATTCTAATACGGTAATACCCATTGGATTCCATAATAGCTCCCTTTTAAAATGGTCATTGTTATTTTTCTTGCAGGCCTTGGGTGTTTTAATACTTTATGCTAGATGTACTGCTATTGATCCAGCTGATCCTGGTATCTTGATTGAACCGGACCGAACTGCTCGATCACAATGTGAAACCAGTTTGCCAGGTTAGCTCAAGTTTCACTTATTAATATCTTCACAAAATCCTGCAATATCTTGAAGTCCCCGGGCCTGAGTTTACGAGGCAATGATCAGTCTAACGTGATGCCTGTTGTCCTTGTGCCTAGCTTTTTGACATTTGTTGGAGAAAGTTGAATAAAATTGAACGAACATATTGGATTCTAAGCATTTAGCTTCATGCTAGCATTTTGCTTTTGCTCACAAGGCTTTTTTGAGTAGGTAATGCATCTTCAATAGAAGAACCATGCAAACCAGGGATCGGAATTGGTGATAGGTCAGATGCAACCCCAAGTCTTTGTACCAAAATTGGAGGGATCTTTTGTTTTTGCCTTGTGAGAGAAGATTGTCGAGAAGATGAGGAAGTTGTTCAGCAGTCATCAGGAGAGGAAGAAGCTTTATTTTGCACACTGTGTAATGCTGAGGTAAATGATTAATCATCTTGTAAAAGTGCTTGCCTCCTGGGTATGAGATGTAACTGCTTTTTTTAGTAAGATGCAAGTTGATGTTTATTTGTGAAAATTCTGAGTGGGACTTTCTCTGTTTTTGGGTGGGGTGATCCATTGAATTGGTGACTGAAATCTTACACCTGAGGGCTGTCATATTATTGTATTTAAATTTTACTTGAACAGAAGACATCATGAAAGATAACCTTCACTATCTGCCTTGTAGGTGAGGAAGTTCAGCAAGCACTGCAGGAGTTGTGACAAATGTGTTGATGGGTTTGATCATCATTGTCGGGTGAGTTGAAAATTGAAAGATAAGTTTTTTCTACTGAATGATTGCATGCATGATTCTGTAACTTTAACAGTGATTATTCTGTTCAGAAGTCATAATTGACTCCTGTTGACCTCTCTCTGTAAAGTCAACTAAATTTAATGTTGTATTGACGATTAATTACAGCTATGGAATTTGAATTTTGTCTACCTTTTTTGTGCAGTGGCTGAATAATTGTGTTGGCAGGAAAAATTATTTTACATTTGTGAGCCTTATGGCAATGAGCCTTCTTTGGGTAAGTCCTGAAGATGATGTGACTTCTTCTCTTTTTGATTAGTTTCATACTTTCATTTGATTCCAAATCTATTTAATTTCATCTCCCATCGACCACAACTTGCTCACTACAGTATACACACTGCATTTCCTTTGTGACAGCTTGTTGCTGAATGTGGTGTTGGCATTTGGGTCCTTGTTCACTGCTTCGTGTTTAAAGAGGCCACTGAACATCAAATAACTGAGAGGCTTGGAGATGGATTTTCACGCCCTGTTTTTGCCACAGTGGTGGTACGCTTTAAGGCTTTTGTTGCCGAATATTTTTCTGGTCAATATGTTTTACCTTTTTCAGCTCTACGTGGTCCTTGATGTCAATTCAGTGGGTATGATCCCTTCTCATTTGGTTTCAAATGGTTGGCTATAAAGATTGTTACAACCATAGAAGAAAACTTTCGAGAGAAATCAGTTGACCTTCTAGTGCTGTTGGGGCTAGGTTCTGCTTTCTGATTTTTCTGCTCCTGGATAGATTTTTTTAAATGATACTATCCATAGCCACAGTAGGATATGTGCTAGTTGTCAGTGGTTTTTCTTGTCGAGTGTCATAGTTAGAGAATGTTTACTTGGAAAGGAAACTAATGGTTTTGTAGGACATCTATTCCAGTAAAGGGTGAAAGGTGATGTGGGATTGAGGCAGCATTATGTCATTTTTCCCATAGTAGTAATTGGTGTGTGTAGTGTCCTTGTAGAATATATGGTACATAATGCTTTTGTTTTTGGTTGCTATGTGGCTCTTATCTCCCTGTGGAGAATTTTGTTGCATGATGACAGAAGCTTCTCATTTATGCTGAATCCTATTGACTTTTGATGCAAAATTGTTTTCTTCAGGCATTAGGCACGACTGTCTCCTTCCTGGCAATTGTACCTCTGGGAGAATTGTTCTTCTTCCATATAATTCTCATAAGAAAGGTATGAGTTTCAACTATCTGGACCCTAATTCTTTATTATGGTTCCCCTCTCCCTTATTCCATCACATCTTTTTTGTAAATCTCAAACTGTGTAATTTAGTGAATTGTTGTTCTGCAATAGTTTTTACTTCCCTGCTATCTCCTTGAAGTGATTCAAATCATACAACTATCACTACAGGGTATTACGACTTATGAGTATGTCATTGCTATGCGAACTCAAAGTGAACCAGCTGGACCATCAGTTGGTGGTGGAGATCAGCAAAGCCTACCATCTTCACCAACAAGCTCTGCAGTGACTGCTGTAAGTGGACGAAGCTCTGTCGGCATGGGTTTGCAATACAAAGGCACTTGGTGTACTCCTCCACGAATTTTCATGGACCAACAGGTATTTATATAGTTTTCTGTTATGTATTTTAAGAAATTTTAAACTAGATTAGCAGATCTCTCATAAATTTGCTGCTGAGTGTACATTAATTCACCTCTAAATTTAACTTTTTAATTATCCACCAGTATATTTAGCCTTTTGCCACTAGGCCCCCATTAGCACATTGCAAAATGAATTTGTAAAGTAGATGTGTACCATGCTAAAAAGCTAGGTGAAGAGTGACAAAGCTCTCTAGGATCTTATGTAAATAGGAGAGTATGTATTGTGTTTATCTAGTTTCCCTCTGGTGCAAACTCCAAATGGCATACCTTGGTAGTCAATGAGAGAATTCTGAAGAATTCAGTGTGACCGAGATGTGAATGCTTATGAATTTCTAAGTACTTTGATATATTTCATGGCTGCATCTAAGCAAAGCACAGATAGGCCGAGATGAAAAGATCCAACCTTCTCTCTTCCCCAGGAAACCATTCTCTCTGTCGTGCATCTAGAAATCTTCTAAGCAAACCATACCATTCTTCACTATGCAAAAATTAGGTAGCAGCTGGAAATCCGGACACCTAGTGCCTTTTAGCATTGACTAGTAGTGGACAAGCTTCTCAATCAATCTGGTAGATAATGTCATACTTGTTTCACACTTTTTAAGTGTCAGACATGGCTATTTGCTCACTTGGCAGCAAAAACCATTTCGTTTCCCTGAAAATAAAAATAAATATAGCCAAAATTGTCAACAACTACCTAATAAATATCACTTTTCATAAACAACTACCTAATGTAAAACTTTTTTAATTCAACTACCTAATATAGCTATTCCGTCAACATAACACTACCAAAACCGTTAACTTTTGAATTTTCCGTCAACTTTTCGAAAATCCCCAATTACATGAACACTAATTTCAATCATTTCAAGAAACCCCATTTTGATGAACCTTAATTTCATCAATTTTTCCACAAATTCCAATTTATAAACCCAAATTTCATTCATTCCCCAAAACCCCAATTTTTAAACACTTATTAAATCAAGGAATCATAAAGCCCACCTAAAAAAATGCCCAAAACCCCCAAAAATCTGGGATTACTTTGAAAGATTTAGTTAAACTTTCACTGCATGGAGGAAGCTCAAATATGTATTTTCATCCATGAATTTTGGTGGAGCAATTCTACTTAAGGAAAATTAATGAAATCCCCAATTACTTAACAAATAATGGTTTAGAAATTGGGGTTTTTGGGAAATTAATGAAATATGGGTTTATAAATTGGGATTTGGGGGAAAATTGATGAAATTAAGATTTATTAAAATGGGATTTGAAATGGTTAAAGTTAGGGTTCATGTAATTGGGGATTTTCGAAAAGTTAACGGAAAATTCAAAAGTTAACGGTTTTGGTAGTGTTATGTTGACGGAATAGTTGTATTAGGTAGTTGAATTAAAAAAGTTTTATATTAGGTAGTTGTTTATGAAAAGTGATATATATTAGGTAGTTGTTGACAATTTTAAGTAGTTTATGTGGAAGTTTTGCATTTTCGGGTCAAATTTAAGTATCTACTGTGCAGACTACTTCACAAGAATGTGTCCTTTTTTTTAGTTCTCTTTTTTGTTTATGGAAAAAATTCTCTGTCGAATGAGAATTGATGGCCATGTGTTGTGATATCTGAGAGTCTCTTTCTGGCTTTTCTTGGGCAGGATGAAATTGAACATCTAGAGCCTGGGACTGTGCCTTCTACAGTGGATCCAGATTCCATACAACCCATTGATAAGGGGAAAAGGGTGCCCCAGCGCCCTGTCAGGATCAGTGCTTGGAAGCTTGCAAAACTAGATTCTAAAGAGGCAATTAAAGCGGCTGCCAAAGCTCGAGCATCGTCCTCTGTACTACGCCCTGTCGGCTCTCGACCTCACCCCTACGACAGTGATCAGTTATCCAGCAGCAATGTAAGTGGGCTAAGCAGTCCTGTCAGCATGAAGTCATCCGGGTTTCTGAACCGAAACTTGAGGATGGGGATCCCGAGGCTCTCTTCTGCCAAGAGTTCTTATCCACCAAGCAGGGCAAGCAGGGAGGACATTGAGACCTGTACCCGCAGTGTCAGCAACATAAGTAGCCCTCGCGCGTCACACCTTGCTACCCCTTCTCCATTACCCTCGAATATAGATAATTTCAACCCGATATACCAATCATCAGCAAATCAGTCGCCTTTATCTTCAAGAGCTGTTGAGCTAAGTGAGAATGCAGCTTCTTCAGGTAGTCTGGTGAGGCTACCTGCTAAGAAAAATGAGCCAAATGTCAGAGAAGGCACGAAAAATACAGTTTACTGGGACCCAGAAGCTGGAAGATTTGTGTCAGCTGCTTCTAGAAGTGCAGGTGCTGCTTCCTCCTCAGTGGCTCCAAGGACGGAGCTGTCATATACCGGTCAGTCTATTTTCTTTGGCGGGCCTCTCTTGGATGAGAATTTGACAAGAGCAAGAAGTACTGGAGGTTCAGGAGCTGGTGGTGGAGCAGCAGGAGAGACAGAAAGAGGTGGTTATTTTCAGCAGGGTAGAACACAAAGAGGTAGTCAGCTTCCTGTGTTTGTGCCTAGTGATTCTCAATCAGGCCAGTTACCTTCTAGGTTGCCTTAAACAAGCTAATCTCTTCACCTATACAGCTGATTTAGATCCTAGAATTCTGTCATCTTCTTTTTTCCTTTTTTTGTTTTTCTTTCAGCTGATTTTTGTTTCCTCTCTTGTGCAGTTATTAGTTAGTTATAATTTGAATTGTTTCTAGCAATTTATGCAGAGTAATCTCATCAATCTATCCTTTTATACTTCCTCCGTTCATCTCTATCATTGCATCATTTGGATTTTACATTATTGGCATACTTCCTCTATATTTCAATAGTTGCAAAGTTTTGGCTTTTGCATTATTCATAAACTTATTTTGATTAGGAATTGTGAATATGTGTACAAACTTTAGCATATAAGATATTTTTGGTTTACTATATATATTTACAAGGTTTTAACTTTATATATTTTTCTCATTGTTGAATAGATATAATGATATTTTAGTGGTTAAAAGTTTGTATTGGCAAATGTAAAATTAAAACTTTGAATCTATTAAAAATGAAGGAAAAATATAGTCATGTTTGAACCTTGTTAGTTTTATCTTCATATGTACTTTTAGATATCTAATTTTTATGATTTCGCCCAAAAAAATATCTAAAGATATTTTTAATTTGTGCATTGACATGCATGAAACTCAAATAAGACTTGACCCTTGGATCTTAGGGTTTAGCTTGAGATTAAATGTGGGGAAGATTTTTCAGTAAGTAGTTGTTGGACATCAGGCTAACTTTAAGGTATATAAAATTAAGTAGCAAAATTTGAAGCATTGTAAGTAGAAATGCGACTTAACATTTGCTATTGACAAACATAAATCAATTATAATTCGTTGCGACAATCATCTTGCAATTATATGAAAATAGAGATCTAATAGAGTATTTGACATGCTATTAATAGATAATTCATTAATTTAACTTTAACAATATTATTTTAAAAATAAATTACATGTATTCACAACACACGCATATTTGAGGTTAGCCATTTTGGATTTGAATAACCTAGAGTATATAGAAAAAAAACAAAAACAAAGCTGGACTCAAAAAGTCAAGTTAAGTTTCATCTAATATAATGATTTAATAGTATTAAATAAAAAATATTTCTATTTAGTTGATAATTAAAAGAAGTTGAGCAAATCTTTCCCTCATATAGCTCTTTTTCTTTCTTCATGTTGTTTTCTTTTACCTTGCTTTTCTCTTTCTGGCTTTAAGGTAATATTATATCCTCGACCCTCTCACTATAGGGGAGAAAATACTCCATTTAAACAAGAGAAATATATAAATGAGTTCATGTGAGAATATCTTTTTATATGAGAAGTGAGAATGAATATCAACCTTTAGATCAGGCTTACCTAATGGTCCAGATTAAAAGGTCAAAGATACGGAAATTCCAAAACATTCCATCTTCGTGGCGCATACAATTTCCTATACATTCTCTCTTTCTTTCTTATTACGTTTCTCTCTCTTCTGATTGGGTTCTAGTGAGAACCAATTTATGGTGAGAACCACTAAAAATACGCAAAATTTCATAAAATTAGGGAGTCTTTGGTGCTGATTATTAGGAAGGAGAGGTCTTCCTCCAAATTTATCTTGATAGTGAATCATCTCGTTAGAATCCCCTGTGATAAGCTAGGGAAAGGAGACATTGAAAATGTTGTAGTTATAACAAGCTACACAAGCAATAGCCTCGCAGCACTCAGCACTCTCTCACGCACAAGCACAGGCGAGGAGGCAGAGAGGTGCTCGCGATTCGCGAGCCAGGTCGCACCTCGCGACACTGTGCAATCGCCAAGCATAAGAAGCGAGAAGGCAGAATGATGGTCGCGACTCGCGACCTGGGTCGCACCTCGCGATGGTGCCCAGTCGCGACTCGCGACGCTGCTTCGCGGCTCGCGGCTGCCTTCTACGGTTTTGCGGTTTTGCGTGGCTTCGTGTATAATGACGGTTTGTCATTGAATGGTTTCGGTTTCTCAGAAACTATTGAGCATTAGTATAAATATGAGTCTCTCATATGATGGAGTGAGTTAAATGAAAATTACATTCTCTCTCTTGCATAAGAATCAAAAGTTCATCATATTTACAAATAATTTCTTCCTTTCACTCATTTGACAAATCTCATAACGAGCGTGATATTTGTTGTTCTTCTTTGTATCTCGGAAGTGAATTCCTTGTAACCCGTGCTCAGTGTAGGGTAGGAATATTGCTTTTGGGAAAGTGTCTACACACGCCTAGAAGATTCATATTCATAGTAAACATCTTCATCACCCTTAATCAAGTTCTAACAATCCAAAAGCAATATTTCTTGAAGGTGGCTAAGGTACGTGAAATGACTTCGAATTTTCAGAAACTTAACAAGTTTGAGGTGTGGGATTCCGTAGATGGCAAAAGAAGATGCATTTTCTTCTCACTTCTCTTTCGGTGCATATGTTTTGAGTACTCCAAAACCCGAGTTTGTGGAAGATGAAACTTTGGAGGCCTCAAGGAGAAGGAACAAGTGGGAGAACGATGATTATATATGCGTGGTCACATTTTAAACGGTATGTCTGACACTTTATTTGATGTTTATCAATTTATGAATCCGCTAAAATGCTTTGGGATGACCTTGAGTCAGCCAATGCATGTAAGAAGTTTTAGTTAGTAATTTAATAACTTTAAGATGAATGAAACAAGGCCTGTGATGGAACAATTCCATGAAATTCAAAGGATTTTAGGAAGTTTTAAACAACACAATATTAGTATGGATGAAACTTTTATTGTATCTTCAATAATGACAAATTACCACCAAGTTGGAAGGATGTTAGAAATACTCTTAAACATAGGAAAGATGATATAAATGTGGAACAATTGGGTGCTCATCTTCGGATTGAAGAGGGCATTCGGGTTCAAGATGGACAAAAGGAGGTAAATCCTAATTCTTCTACCATTAACATGGTGGAGGATGGAAAGTTCAAAGACTCAAATCCTAAGAAGAGGGCTAATAATTTCACCAAAGGCAACAACTTTAAGAAGCCTAAGAATGGTGGAGTGTTCAACAACGTGGTTGTTGGGAGTGTGGCAAGCCCGGACACTTCAAAAAGGATTGCTTCCTATGGAAGAGGAAATGAACAAAAAGAATGAGCAAGGTGGAGGGAAAGGCGAGTCTAGCCAATCCCAAGCCAAACAAGGTACTTGTCACAACTTTCATGTAATTCAGTTTGAATTATATGTGTATGATTTCTGAAATCTTTTGTGTACAGGATGATTGTTCATGGTATATCGATTCAGGAGCTTCAAGGCATGTGTGCAAGGAGCGGTCTTCATTCAAAACCTTCAAGGAGGTGGACAATGGAGAAGTTCTATACATGGGAAATGACTCTACAGCTCAAGTTCTTGGTGTAGGACAAGTAGAGTTGGTCTTTAGTTCCGGCAAATCTCTAGTGTTAAGAGATGTTGTATTTGCTCCGGAACTTAGGCGTAATCTAGTGTCAGGAGCTATCTTGAATCGAATAGGTTTTAAAATGGTTTTTAGTCGGACAATTTATATTATCTAAGGGTGGTTTTGTTGGACTTGGTTATTTTGTAATGGTATGTTTAAACTTAGCATTTCAAATGCTTTAGTAACAATGTGTGTGTTATTAATGATAATTCTTCTCTTTGGCATTTAAGACTTGGTCATGTTAATTATAGAAAATTATATTCTATGGCTAAGGATGATTTAATTCCTGCTTTTGATCCAAGTATTGAGAAGTGTAGAACATGCATGCTTACCAAAATAACTAGGTGTTCTTTCCCTAATAATGTGGAAAGAGATACTAAATTGCTTGATTTGTACATAGTGATCTTTGTGATTTTCATAGTACACCTTCTTTAGGAAACAAAAATATATATAACATTTATTGATGATCATTCACGATTTTGTTATGTATATTATTGTCTACTAAAGATGAAGCCCTAGAAAAATTTGAGATCTATAAAAATGAAGTAGAATTGCAACTAAGTGACAAGGTTAAACGGTTTAGAACCGATAGAGGTGGTGAATTTCATAATCCTAGTTATTTCCAAGCTTTAGGAATAATACATGAAACAACCGCGGCTTATACACCACAACAAAATGGTTAGCGGAAAGAAAAAATAGAACTTTACAAGAAATGGTAAATTCTATGTTATCCTACTCGGGTTTGAGTGATGGTTTTTGGGGTGAAGCGGTTTTAACGCTTGTTACATCTTAATCGTGTTCCTATGAAAAAGAACAAAGTTACCCCTTATGAATTATGGTACAAAAGAAAACCAAATCTAAGTTACATTAGAGTTTGGGGATGTAGGGCAATAGTGAAAGTGCCGGAACCTAAACGTAAAAAGTTAGGTGAAAGAGGAGTTGAATGCATCTTTATAGGATATGCTGCTCATAGCAAATCCTATAGGTTCTATGTTATAGAACAAAACGACTTTTGGTCGGTTCACACTATTGTGGAGTCAAGGATGCAATTTTTGATGAAAATAGATATTCATCGGTTCCTAGACCAAAGGATATAACTCCAAGTACCGAAATTCTAGAATTGATCAAAATGATCATGAGTTAGATGAACAAATTCTAGATGAAAATGTTGCATCTACATCAACTCAACCAAGGAGAAGTAAACGGGTTAGGAAAGAGAAATCTTTTGGCCCGGATTTTCATGTATATTTGGTTGAAGGATCAAGAGATAGTGTTTTGACTAAATTTCCATATGTCTATAATGTGGAAGGGGATCCTTTAACATATGATGAGGCCATGCAATCTCAAGATGCTTCATTTTGGAAAGAAGCTATTGATGATGAAATGGACTCAATCATGGGGAATAACACATGGGTTTTAGCGGACCTACCTCCTAAATGTAAACCAATAGGGTGCAAATGGATTTTCAAGAAGAAAATGAAAATCGATGGAACTATTGACAAGTTCAAAGCCCGGTTAGTGGCACAAGGCTTTTCTCAAAAGCCGGGTATCGATTATTTCGATACATATGCACCTGTAGCTCGAATCTCCACTATAAGATTATTGATTGCCCTTGCAGCAATTCATAATCTTGTGATCCATCAAATGGATGTCAAGACTGCGTTCTTGTATGGAGAATTAGATGAGGAGGTTTACATGAGACAACCGGTTGGATTTGTTGTCAAAGGTCAAGAACAAAAAGTTTGCAAACTAATTAGATCTTTGTATGGGCTAAAACAAGCACCTAAGCAATGGCATCAAAAATTTGATGAGGTAGTGTTGTCTAACGGATTCAAATTGAACAATTCAGCAAGTGTGTATATAGCAAATTTGATGACAATGGTCATGGTGTGATGATTTGCTTATATGTAGATGACATGCTAATTTTTGGAACTGATTTATCCCAAGTTGATGGACTAAATCTTTTCTATCGTCTAAGTTCTCAATGAAAGATTTGGGGGAGGCGGATGTCATTCTAGGAATTAGAATTAAAAGAAGCAAAGGTAAATTGAGTTTGTCTCAATCTCACTACATCGAAAAGGTTCTTAAGAAATTCGATGTTAGTGGTTGCTCTTTTGTGTCAACTCCAATGGACCCTAGTGAGAAATTAATGCCTAATGTAGGTAGTGCTATCTCAACTTGAGTATTCAAGGGTATTGGATGTTTGATGTATGCAATGACGAGTACTAGGCCGGATATCGCATTTGCGGTAGGCAAACTTAGTAGGTATACTAGTAATCCTAGTGTAAACATTGGCAAGCTATTCGTCGTGTTTAAGGTATTTAGGAAAAACCAAGGACTATGGTTTATCCTACAGTGGATATCCTTCGGTTTTAGAAGGGTATTCGGATGCAAGTTGGATCTCTAATAAAGAGGATCACTCTTCTACAAGTGGATGGGTATTTCTACTTGGGGGAGGTGCTATATCTTGGGCTTCCAAGAAACAAACTTGCATAGCGGATTCCTCCATGACTTCGGAATTCATTGCTTTCTTCCGCAAGCAAAGAGGCGGAGTGGTTGAAGAATCTCATGATTGAGATTCCTTTGTTGCCAAAACCGATATCGCCATAGCGATTCATTGTGATAACGATGCTGCTTTGGCAAGAGCATATAGTCAAGTCTATAATGGTAAGTCAAGACACTTGGTGTGCGGCATAGCTACATCCAAGGACTTATCAAGGATAGTGTAATCACTGTTGACTATGTACGTACAACGTATAATCTAGCGGATTGTTTTACAAAGGCCTTGGCTAGAGATAATGTAAAGAGGATGGCAATCGGTTTAGGATTGGAGCCCCTCGAGAATCACGAATGAGGGAATCTTAACTTAACGCCCAATATGACGTTGGGTCTTAAGTTCAATAAGATTAATTTCTTCATTTAGATGATTGTAGAACTTTTATTCATCCTAAGTTTATAGTTCTATACTGTGTTGTATAAGGAGGTTGTATACTTAATAGGTCTCTTGTTTATGCTTTTCACAGTAGCATGTATTTTAGAGATCTACCTATGTAAGTGTGAAGTTTAGCCGCTTCAAGGAGCTATTGGGGCATAGCTTTGATACACTTATGAATAGATATGGACACAAGGCTTTATGTGTGTATAATGAGTTTAAGTAAATTTATCTTGTGTGTATAATATCTTCGGGTTTCCATTATGTATTGAAATTGGTTCAATCGTTATCGACACCAATTGGATACGGATACTTGGAATGTGTACTATACTATATGAAGTTCAAGTTTTATACACTTTCATTTATGCATAAGATTGATTTGTTAAGATGATGTTTATGCATAACTATTATATATACGCTAAATGAGGGAGGATTGTTGAAGATTTAGAGTATAAGTTAGTTTATTTCATGATACGTTGTTTCAAGTTACTTGGCTATGGTGGTGTTGCTTGAATCGATGTATGTAATACTATGCTTTGTTATGAAGAGCAATGACATTTGCTTGCAAGCCTCGGAGTGTGTTGTAGTTATAACAAGCTACACAAGCAATAGCCTCGCAGCACTCAGCACTCTCTCACGCACAAGCACAGGCGAGGAGGCAGAGAGGTGCTCGCGATTCGCGAGCCAGGTCGCACCTCGCAACACTGTGCAATCGCCAAGCATAAGAAGCGAGAAGGCAGAATGATGGTCGCGACTCGCGACCTGGGTCGCACCTCGCGATGGTGCCCAGTCGCGACTCGCGACGCTGCTTCGCGCTCGCGGCTGCCTTCTACGGTTTTGCGGTTTTGCGTGGCTTTGTGTATAATGACGGTTTGTCATTGAATGGTTTCGGTTTCTCAGAAACTATTGAGCATTAGTATAAATTTGAGTCTCTCATATGATGGAGTGAGTTAAATGAAAATTACATTCTCTCTCTTGCATAAGAATTAAAAGTTCATCATATTTACAAATAATTTCTTCCTTTCACTCATTTGACAAATCTCATAACGAGTGTGATATTTGTTGTTCTTCTTTGTATCTCGAAAGTGAATTCCTTGTAACCCGTGCTCAGTGTAGGGTAGGAATATTGCTTTTGGGAAAGTGTCTACACACGCCTAGAAGATTCATCATTCATAGTAATCATCTTCATCACCCTTAATCAAGTTCTAACAGAAAATATAGTTTTCAAGGTGAATCAAGAGAATCATCTTTATCATTTTTCTTAGCATCTCAATAAACCCCGAAGATGATATATATTATTAGGGCTTTTTAGTGATATACCCTTCTTTTTTTTGAAAATTTTATGTTGTACCCTTAATTTTTTTTTGTTTTACAATGTAACCTTGAATTTTTTAAGTTTTCTACACATTACCCCTCTGTTAAGTGTACATAACGTTTACTGTTAGTTACTTATTATCCCGGTTAATTATTCATATCAACAACGACTAGAGGAAAAATTTCCCTCTATAAGTAAACCTTTTCCTGCATTGGTCCTCTTCTCTCTTAAATTCGCATTGGTGAACTTCTCTTTCTCTTTCAAATTCTCATTTTCTGATAACAACTCAATCAAATCCTATAGTTCACTAATACAATGCAAATGCAGAAATTTAACAATTTAACAACTTATAATCAAGAAAATTACTTGAATTTCGGTTTTCTCTTTTAGATTACTCATGGTTTTGCACTTTCGTCTTCCTTCTCCACTTTCGTCTTCAATGACACTCCCATGTTCAAGAAAAAGCAACCTTTTAGGGTTTCACAATGTGATGGGGTAGATCGAAGATTAAACTAATGGAGAAGATTTTAGGGAAGAACTTGGAAGATTGAAATGAATAAGTTCGGGGATCATCAAAACTAATAAGCGGAGGTTTAGTTGTGATTTCAAATATCATTAACGTCCATTTTCATTAATACATACTATTGGTACCGTGTAGAAAAATTAAAAGTTAAGGGTACATAATTTCCAAAAAATAGTTGCCTATGATTGGCTGAATTTCAGCCTCCAATCAACGGGGCTATTCCTTTACTGGTACATACTTCCTCTTCTTGCTGGGGAGAGTTCCGGCCACCCTCTTGAGGGAATAACATGCGTATGATATTTTTCAGTTGTCTTTCTCAGCGAGGTGTTTGCGTCATTATGATCTCGACCGCTCTCCCTTCACAAGCAACCTTCGTATGGTCCTTCTCTTTGGCCTTCCAAGATGATGGTTATAGAGTAGTAAAAAATAACGTTCTCTAGCTGCCTGTTGGTCCCCATAAAACGTCCTTGTCTACCCTCCGTAACATTCAAACTTCATGAGCATAAGATAAGTAATAATGACTGCTTTTACATGATTCAGAGTTGGTCATCCAAGAATAACATTGTAAAGGTAGTGCTGGCAAAAGTCAACCCAACCCGAGAATCTGACCCGAACCTAACCCGAAATAAGTGGGTCCAGGTTAAGGTTTTCCACCCGTTTAACTAAATGGGTCGACCTGAACCCGACCTGAAAACTAAATGGGTTAGGTTTGGGTTGAAAATTTCAACCCAAAAATGCCTAACCCATTTAAATTAATTCTAAAGCCAAATTCACGAAAGGAGAGAGTGTGAGAAAGAGAAAGTGGGAAGAAGAAACTCATAGATTAGCCTAATTAATATAATTAAAAATGAAAGTCATTGTTGCAACTTCAAGTACTATAGAAATAGAAGAAGAGACATGGACACTATACAAAAGTACTCAATAAACTATTGCTAAAAGTTATTGCAGCTGAATGCCCCCAATTAATTATATATATTTTTTTCTTATATAATTCTCACGATAGAGAACTTGCCCACCTATTCTTGAACCTCAAAAGAAATTTTTAAAAATTAGGTGAAGTCAACCCGTTTATAAATAGGTCGGGTTCGGGTTGGAATTTCTGAACTGTTTAGGTAAACGGGTTGGGTTCGAGTTTGGGGGTACTGACCCGTTTATGTAAACATGATGACTTGACTTTGACCTGACCTGACCTGATTGCCATCCCTAATTGTGGGCTGTTAAATCTTTGACGACCAA
Organism: Beta vulgaris subsp. vulgaris; assembly: GCF_026745355.1. Taxonomy (NCBI): domain Eukaryota; kingdom Viridiplantae; phylum Streptophyta; class Magnoliopsida; order Caryophyllales; family Amaranthaceae; genus Beta; species Beta vulgaris. Next base: position 19,771,528 of record NC_079202.1, read on the forward strand.
ACTTGATGAACAAAGTTCGTGTGATCGTTTGCTCCTACTCGAACCGGTAAAGTAATAGTCCCCATAGGATGAATAACTCCTCCCTTAAACCCAATGTATGGGTGCTGAATGGGGACCAAGTTATTCTCATCAAATTTCAACCTAGACAAACAATAATCTACACTGATGATGTTCCTTGAACTTCTAGTGTCAATAAAAATCTTTCTTACCTTTAGATTTGCTGTCTTCATTTTCACAACTAGAGGATCATTAGGAGGGGTCTTCAAATTCCCCCGGTCCTACTCAATGTAGGTGTGTTTTTATTTCGCCCACGCGGGATGACCACATATTTAACTACCTCATTGTAAAGGTTTTATCATAAATTATTTTGACGTCGTCAAAAGTCCTTAAAGTAAGACTCATAAACCTTATTGTATATGAGAAATCATAGGGTGACAACTTAAGGAGCTATCCAATGTAGATTTCCAACATCTTGACTCCATAGATGGTTAATGAACCATAAATTAAGTTCGAGGGTGAGGGTACGAGCACGGTAAGGAACCACGTTCGCCCATTGCTGGCCTCTACTTAATATCGATTCATGTCAATTTTTATGCAAAAGAATAACCACATAATGTTTTAAGCACCCTAAAAATATATTAGTCTAGGTTGGTTCAAGAAACACATAAAAAAATATTTTTATTGACATGTTATTGTGCAATCAAATTACAGGAACCTAACAGGTTGTTTAAATTATCTGATAATGTTTAAACTGTTCTTTAGGTGTTTGATTCGCAGGAAGAACATGTGGGTGATGAAAGCACTAAATCAGGACAATCATATAGCATGCATGGACATATGAATAATAAATAAAAAGGAAGAAAAGGGATTAGAATGTACAATTGAACGATTTTATATTAAAGATGTACATCATTTGAAAATAGTTAGTAACTTCAATATAAAAATAAAGGATTTATTCAAGGATCCTCAGGATTATACCGTGGTTTGGGTCTGCGAGATTGACAACATTCAGGACAAGCAATCGTGAAGTCTGAAGAAAATATGTGATTTGGAATGTATGAGTTTTGCAGAGAGATTTGTAAAGTATTGAAGGTGTAAATTCAAAGAATTAAAAGTATGTAAAAATCGTACGAAAATCAAGACCTATTTATAGGAAAAAAGAAATTGCGCATCACGCGCTGGGTGCGCCAGGTGCAGGCCATGTTTGACGCATCATGTTGAATAAGCTTCATACACGTGGTACGCGATTTGCAAAAGATAAGAAAGAAAACTATGAATCACATGGAGGAATGCACCAACGACACGACCTTGTGTGAGGCACAATGCCATGTGTCAAGTGTAGATTGGTACACCTGAGACAGGTGGACAAAGCTGTACCTGATTGTTTTGACATGCACGCTTTTATAACTCTTTTAGAAAACGTGTTTAGACGATTTTCTTTTATCTTCTGACCCCGAAATTCGATTTTAATTATGAAAATGTCTTTCAAAATATTTATTTATCAAAATAAAACAATTATCATGAATAGTTAATGATTGGGCTTTTTCAAGGGATTGGGGTTTAAATGCAATTAATTATCATGAATAATTAACTGAGATTTAAAATAGGACTTTAACACACTTTTCGAAATAATTTTGGGTTATCTTTACGGACTGCTCTTTCCTTGGGTCAGACCAATTAAGACCGCGGTGTGTTTCATCATCAGATCCTTAAATGGGGAGACACGATTATGTGTCTACAGAAGCCCCCACTTTGACTGAGGTTCAAGAAACCGAAATTCAAAGTATACAGTGTTGAGACGGAGAACGATTCTAAAAGCTCTGCTGTTTAGGACTGATCAATATACATCGTTCTCTGCAAAACTAAGTTAGTATGCAGGATAATAACTACAAGCAATCTGATTATCTGCAAAAGAAGATGTTAGCTGATAGGTTCAAACAACTCAGATAAAGCACATAATGATGCAAAAAAATGCAAACTTAGATTCTCTAAGGATGAATGAGACACTATGCAAGGATTAAGGTTATGCAAAGCTAAGGAAGACTACACGTCATGCAAGGTCAGGATTATGCAAAACTAGGATTTAAATAAAAGATCAGGATTTTGTAATGCTAGGATATCTGGATATGTAGAGAGATAGTTAGATCAGAAATAGATTGATTGATTTTCGAAAATAATTTTTGTAAATAATCGGGGTCCGTAAACGATGTTTGCAGATTACAACTTTTCAGAAGTTTGATTTGATTTGGAGGAACCACCACATATAGGAAGCCCCCACTTTGGGTAAGCTTGTCTAGAATTAGGCATATTTAGCCTTAATTAGAATGTAGTTGACCTATCTTGAGCGTTAAGAGTCTTCATTGGGGATTCTTCTTTGGGAAGTTGATTTAGGCAAAGTCGAATATTGCAAGAAACCATCCAATTGTCAAAGAGTCTTTCAGGGAAAAGGACAATTTGGATTGAAAAATAAAAAGTTCAAATTTGTGACTCAAATAATATATGGCCAATAGACAATCTTTTATTTGATTTTAGACGCGATTTTAGGTACAATGCATAACAATGACAATTTGACAAGTTAATAATAGTCAATCACAAGCAAGTGTCATGTAACATGGATGCAAAAGTTCTCAACCTAAAGTCCAATTCTATGTCTAAAACTATGGTCAGGTTTAGGTTCAGTTTGAAAGGGTCCATGACTAAGAGATTGATCCCACGCTTCGTACCTCTGCTTAAAGAGGTGGCCACATGTAAGACACACTCCAGTTCTTAAGTCAGGAGCAAGAGAATAGTGCCATGGTTGGGTAGGTTCCCTTATGACTAAGATCCAACACTATCGCTCATGAAACTTTTTGGAGAGACAAAGCGCAAACCCCTCGTGAGTAGTCTCAAGCATAAAACATGCACTAACGAGGCAATATAAATTGTCCTTATAGCGGCTTAAACAATAGTCATGCATATGCAAAACTGTAATGTTATTATAAAGCATAAAAAGAGTATGAATCGTATTTTTAGAGTTTCACCCACTCATTTAATATTTTTTTTAAAAAAATCCTCCTCGGTGGAGTCGCCAAATTGTAGGCGTGTTTTGATCTCGCCCACACGGATGAGCGCGTATTTGACTACCTCATTGTAAAGGTTTTATTGAAAATTGTTTTGAAGTCGCCAACAAGTCTTTAAAGGAAGACTCACAAACCTAATTGGATATGGGAAATTATAGGGACAACTTAGGGACTTATCCAATGTAGATTTTCTCGTCTTGACTTCATAGATGGTCAATGAACCAAAAATTGAGTTAGGGGGTGAGGATACGAACATGGTCAGGAACCATGTTTCCCCATTGCTGGCCTCCACTTAATATCGATTCATGTCAATTTTTATGCAAAAGAATAACCACATAATGTTTTAAGCACCCTAAAAAATATTAGTTTAGGTTATACAATCAAATTACTGAGAACCTAACAGGTTGTTCAAATTATTTGATTAGTATTTGAACAGTTTTTTAGGTCTTTGGTTAGCAGGAATAACACGTGGATGATGAAAGTATTAAATTAGGACAATCATATATCATGCATGGGCATATGAATATCAAACAAAAAGGAAGAAAAGAGAATAGAATGTACAATCTTCTTAGATAAACTTAGATGTTTACAAGTGTATCCGCGTCGTACCAAAAGGCTAAATCATGGCACCCTGAAAGATCTTTTTGTAGGGCAATTAGTTCTAACTCTGTTGTGGGATGAACTCAAGTAAATAAGTAATCCATCCTACGTACGGAGCCAATAGAAAGGGAAGCGGTTAGAGCTTGAGCCAAGTAGGCATATAAAAGAGCAAGGACCAATCTACCTATGGGAACCAACTAACGGGGCCTCAAGAAAAGGTATAGAACTGTGGAATAAGCTTGAGATCCCTTCTCAATAAAACGATTTTAAAGAGCTACATCATAAAAGACATAGTTAGTAACTTCAATTAAAAAATAAAGGATTTATTCATGGAAGAAGCTGCTTAACTCTCAATTAGACATAACATTTGGAGCCGTTTGTGGGTAGACGCAGCAATGACTAATTGTCACTCGTCCAAGGTAGCTCAAAACCGCAGTTATCAGATTCGGGTGGAAGACACTGTGAATGATTATCGACCCCCTCGAAGAAGGGATAAGCCTCCATCCAATGTTCCTGATGAACATCAAAAACTTATCCTCCAGGAATAACTTAAAAGTCTTGTAACTAGCGCTCATCTAGAAAATGTGTTGAATGACTTTCAGACCAATATGGCAGCAGTCGTCCAAGAACATATCAAGAACAATGCTGTTTTTTCAGGTGAATCAAGAGTCGGCTGCTCCCAACCTAGTTCCTCTCCAGGAAAACTCTCAGGAGAATGTTGCAAGTTCAAGTCGACCTACTCGTCTAGAAGTTTCTGGAAGGGAAGTAGAGAAAAACAACATGTTCTAGAATTGATCACCAGTTGCAAACCGTCCTTATATGACTAAAATAACATCTTCTTATGTGGTTTCACTTTCATTCTTTTTGCTTGAGCGATCATCCTTACTTCTTCTGAAACTTCCTCTCTCCCTTAAGGTAAATACGAGTTCATCTTTCCTTGCTTGGCCAAATCCTCAAGGGCCCTCTTAATATACTTCCACTCATTAGTTTCATGACCATAATCCTTGTGAAAATGACAATACTTGCTACTGTCCTTGTTTCTATAGGGAGTCTTCATCTCAGCTGGAGTTTTGAGGACATATTGGTCCTTGATCTCCATAAGATAGATTATTGATCCTTACTGAATTCTATTGGGTTGGCTGAAGTTTTTGATTCTTTTCTCTTTCCTCATTTGGACGAGGTAGTTATGAAGGTCACTACTAAGGTCTCAACCTTATTAGGTTGTTATATTTTGCCAGAACTACTTCCTTAGGCTTCTTGGACTCAGGGTGCTTAGCCTTATCAAAACTCCGGTAGCGTGTATAAATGCTTCAGCCTCCTTCAAGGCTTTTGTAAGGCTGGTAATTTTTTTCTTGATAAGATAAAACTTAAAACTTCATGGTCATAACCAGAAATGCATCAAAGGCCACTCCAACATTAAGATGTTGGATCTACAAAGCCTCTAAATTGAACCTCTTAACAAAACTCTAAAGAGCTTCCTTTGGACCTTGAATCACCTTCCCTAAATGCATGCTAGTCTTTTGTTTTTGCCTGTATGCTACAAAGTAACTTGTGAACAAGTAACTGAGTTTAATGAAATTGTTAACTGAGTTAGGAAGAAGATTGTTAAACCATTTCTGAGCTACTCCCTTCAGTGTAGCTAGAAATTTTTTGCACCAAGTAGTATCATCTACTGCTTGTATATACATTTAATACTTGTAGGTAGAAAGATGATCGTTAGGATCAAATGGTCCATCAAATAACTCAATTGTAGGGAGTTTAACCTTTGGGAAAAGGGAGCCTTCGTCCATTATCCTGATCGAGAAGGGAGTTGGCCAGCTGATATGGAGAGCTCCCAACTGCCCTTCAATGGGTATGGAATCTTTAGGGTACTCCTTCAAAATAGGGATAGATGAGGTATTTGTTGGGGCTGGACGCTGATAGACCATTGGCTGCTTCATTGTTTTCTCTTGTCGCAGACGAAGAAGCGAAGGACTCGTTTGAGAGTATATCTTCAAAGGTGGACCTCTCAAATACAAAGTAGACCTTGTGGCTGACCGTTGTAATCAGCAGGTTTCTTTGCTTCCAGATAGTCCCGAGTATATGTTTCCATCTGATGCCCACTTGGATGCCGATCATCATGGGACTTAACCACCAGGTTCCAGTACATCTTCCTTCATTGGTCACCACATACAACATCGTCTTTTTCTCTTGCTACCCTTTCATAAACTTTTGGACGAGTAGGTCGACTTGTACCCGCAACATTATCCTAAGAGCGCCCGGAAGGGAGCTGGGTTGGGAGCAGCCGACTCTGGATTCAGCTGAAAAAATAGCATATTATTCTTGATCTGTTCCTTGACGACTGCTGCCATCTTGGTATGAAAGTCATTCAACACATTTTCCAGATGAGCAGCAAATATTGGACATTCAAGATTTTCCTGGAAGATAGACACTTGATGTTCATTAGGAACGTTGGATGGAGGCATATCCCTTCCTCGAGGTGGTCGATCATCATCCACAATGTCTTCCACCCGAATTTAATAACTTTGGTTTCGAGCTATGTTGGACAAGTGACAGTTAGTCATCGTTGCGTCTCTCTACAGATGATGCCAAATGTTATGTCTACTTGAGAGTCAAGCGACTTATTCCTTTGATATGTTCTTGGAGAGACTTGTGCAAGCAATGCCTTTGCTCCATGCTCCGAACCTATAGCAAAGGAATCCAACACTTGAGGTTTAGGTGGTGGTTCTCCATACGAAGCTTAAGTCATTTTAAGTATGGAATCAAGTGTAGAGATAGAGAGAGAAAGAGAGAATATTTTAGTAGAATAATGGCACAATATTCAATGATCTACCTTTTACTTTATTTTTGAGGGGGCTATATATAGTTTTTGGAATTTGAAAGCTTTCATTTGATGTCACCCTTGAATGGAGACATTTGATTGGCTAAGCAATCAAAATTTAACATGTGGTAGACAATGATTGGAGGCTGAAATTCAACCAATCATAGGCAGCCATTATTTGGGAATTGGGCTTCATTATCCCTCAATTCCATAAGTGGGCCTAAAATATCAGAAATAATAATGCTTTAAAAAAGGCCAGTTTCCCTCCAATTTCTAGGACACATGGAGGCCTATGATTGGTCCACGTGTCCGCTCATAAGCCCATTATTTTTAGGTTACAATAGGGTTCATATAGGTAATTTCGAGATGGGCATATCTTCGAAGCATTACATAAATATTATTTACCACTATACTATTGTTATTCCAACGCGCAAATCCAAATCCCTTGCAATGATTATGTGGATCAATGACAATATTATTATCAAAATGGAGGGTTTTTAGGATCTGCCTATTATTTCTTGCATTTACTAGAGTCTCTAAGACAAAGATAATATTTGCCTGATATTTGTTTTTCGAAAAATGAAAACAACTAAAGCATATGACTTTTTCCCTTTTGAATATTCCATCTTAAGACTTTCATTTAATTAAGAGGTTATACTGGTCTAGGTATATATATATATTTGGTATTGTAGTCAACTAAAGAAGCTAGCGAATTGATGAAGAAATTATATGTTAACAAAAACAGAATACCCAAGAGAACTTCAAATACAAGGCAGATTGTCCATAAAATCAACGAAGGGGGGGGGGGGGGGTTAGAAGGAGTAAGTAGATGAGTGGTTACTAATGCAGCTCTCCAAGAGGATAGGTAGCTTTTTAGTATGGAGTGGCCCCTGAAAACTAAGAACAAACCCGATTTCATAAGGTTATAGAAACCCAATCTATAAAAGAAATAATATGAAATTATTTTAGGCTTAATATGATGAGTAAAATTAGGATTATAGAATAGCAATTATCAGGAAGAAGTGGGGTAGTTGACGGATAACCACGACTACAAATGAACATGGGAAGGTGTGGTTAATAGTAGTATAATCGTGTCTTCGTGAGTCTAAGTGCAAACGACGAAGCATTATTGAATATAACACCGTGGATATAAATGACAAACATGCCTAAAAGTAGATTGAATATAGGGTAATGAGAATGAATCTGTAACAAGGCTCGTAGAATTGAAATGAAATAAGAACTACAAATATTAAATCAAACCACATATAAGATTTACAATGAAAGCTCAAGAAATGAGGGGAATTAGACAAAATATGTTGAGACCTATTGCTAATAGTAGAGAGTAACATATACTGAAAAAGGAAACTTAAGTATTCAAAATGAACATTGAAGGTCCTCAACCTAATAAGAAAAACAGAGATATACTAGCATTAAGATCATGTAGGGTGAGAGGAGGAGGGAGAGTCCTCAAAATCTTCTCTTTTGTGGCGCTTTTGCCCATCCTTTGCAAAGTCATCATCTTGTGCATGAGAGAAGTTGTCATTGCTTAATAGGAGATCCGTCATCTCCGAATCAAAAGTGATGCGAGGATTGTGATGAGTCACTTCCAAAGCACTGAAGAATGCTACATCAATGTCAACCTTCACAAGACCATCATAAGCACCTTCCTTTTCTTCGTTTGCAACTGCTACAAGAGGTTCAGTTGAATCCCATCTTCACTATTGATTTGAAAATTCCGCTAAAGTTTCAAAGGAATTTGAGGGAGGAAGATTATTCGTTATAAGGTGGGGATTGGGAAGAGCATGGAGCGGGATGGAGTTAGTTCTAGCAGGGGTAAGGGAGGGGTGGGAATGGTTAACGCTCAATTTTTTTTTCCTCTGAATGAAGGTTAGGAAAAAAAAGGATTCTTATTCATATATGAGGTTGACAAAAAACCAGTCATTCGAGTTTAGTGTGGAAGAGTTAGGGTGGGAGTTTAGGTTACTGGATCCCAACTTGGGCAACCACTAAATTAAGGCATGAAGCCGATTTTTTAGGGCAGAGAGAACGAATGATCTTTGCTACCACAAAGAGGGCACACTTCATGAACTCCCTTGTAGGAGAGGAAGAACTATGAGCTTTCTTCTTCGACAACCATGGTAATTAATAAAGCAGAGCATAGGGTAAGGGATGTTGATGTTCAGGCAAACACGTCCAAATTGCGCTTTATCATCATTTTGAAGTGTGAACCAATCAAGCTTCATGAGGTAACCTATATTTTGGATGAGATTAGCTAGATGTGTCCAAGAACAAACCTCATTAGGAAGAAATGAAATTTTCACCCATTAATCAACATGGGTAATAATACTGTTTAAAAACAGTTTAAATATAGGTGTTCAAGGAATGAGCACAAAGTTGAATAGAGGACTAGTTAATCACACTACTCACCATGTATAATTAGTGTGATTAAATATAGGTGGCCGGAAAAGTTGTCGGAGTTATTGTCGCCGGAAAAATTGACGGAGTTTTTGATGGGAGATCCTTGTTGATGAAGAGATGAAGTGAGGGAGTGATGGAGATAACTCCGGCAATTATTCCGGCTAACTTTCCCATCAAGAACTCCGACAATTTTTCCGGGTAACTTTCCGACGACAATATCTCCGGCAACTTTTTCGGCCAGATTATTAATATTAATTAAATTTTATAATTCTTATAATACACAAAATCGGACTATATTGACTTTAAAAAAAATGTCCAAGCACCTAAATTAGGTGCCCGAACCTGTGGTCAGGCGCCTAAATTAGATGCCCAACCACAGGTACAGGCACCTAAATTAGGTGCTCGAACCTGTGGTCAGGCACCTAAATTAGGCGCCCAACCACAGGTACCGGCACCTAAATTAGGTGCCCGAACCTGTGGTTGGGCACCTAATTTAGGTGCCTGACCACAGGTTCGGGCACCTAATTTAGGTGCCTAGACACTTTTTTTTAAGTCAATATAGTCCGATTTTTGTGTATTAAAAGAATTATAAAAATTCATTAATATTAATAATGCAATAATGTGGCCGGAAAATTAGTCGGAAAAGTTGTCGGAGTTATTGTCGCCGGATTTACTATTGCCGGAGTTTTTGATGGGAGATCCTTGTTGATGAAAGAGATGTAGTGAGGGAGTGATGGAGAGTGAAGAGAGTGAGGGAGGGTGAAAGAGAGTGGGATATTGAGTGTTAAAGTATAAATACATGTATTTGTATTTATACAGGGCGTTAGCAGGAAAATTTAGGGCGGCATTTAGCAAATGAGTAATTAAATAGTTAATAGAAGACAATTTTATCACAAGAGGTCGTTGTAGTATAGTGGTAAGTATTCCCGCCTGTCACGCGGGTGACCCGGGTTCGATCCCCGGCAACGGCGTAGTTTTTTGTTTCATCTTTTAGCACTGATGACCTCAATTATATCCATCTTTGATTGATTGGCGCCATTCTCATAACTTCACAGAGTTGACTCATAGTCTTCCCTAAAGATCATGGCCAAACAAAAAAAAAAAAAAAAAAAACTGCTGGAGCAGAGAAAATATAGCTCAAACCTTACAAATGTTCCTTCTTTCCCTCCCTTTTTCTTTTTTCCCGCTTCATTTTCGGGGCTGCAATTTTCTTTCTAATGAATAGTAATTAAAAAGATAATAGAAGTAGTAATAAATAATCTATTTTTAGAGATATAGGAAGAAAAATAAAATTATACGGGGAAGAAAATCTTTCATCTTCTTTTTTGCCTAACCCAGAAAAAAAAAGTACTTTGGATTGTTTTAAAAGTTGGGAAAAAATAATTATACTCTGTTTTTGTTTTTTAAATTTCTGGGTTGGGTTTCTGTGGAAAGATAATTAAATAATCCTAGGAAACCCTTTTATTACCAAAAAAAAAAATAATTTGGAGGAAAGATAAATTAATAGGAGAGTTACAACTTGTAACATCTTGTAAATTAATTTTTCAAAGGTGATATTAAGAGCAAGAAAATCCCAAAAAAGGAAAAGAGATAAAAAAAAGTAAAAATGGGGGGAGGAGGAGGAGGAGGAAGTGGTGCAAGCAAGCCAAGGCAGCTTGATCAGACACCTACATGGGCTGTTGCTTCGGTTTGTGCAATTATTATTGTTATTTCCATTGTTTTAGAGAAGGTTCTTCATCATATTGGGGAGGTAATTTTTTCTTTTTTTTACCTTCATCATTTTTTTGTTTGTTTATATCAATTGGTTGTATTTGTAAATTTAATAGCTGTGTATATATAATCACATTGGTCCTTTTTTTTAAAGAGGAATTATAAACTTTAAATTGGTTTGAATAAGATGGGGTTTATCATCTTAGATCATTTACAAATTATTAGAATAGACAATCTAATTTTAACATAAATTAGACGAATCTAAAACTGAATTTTTCTAACAAGCCATTTCATTTTACTCAACCCAACACTATCTTAGTCATCCAACCCTTCTCTCTTCCCGCCTCTGTTTTCTTGATTTTGGAACTACAACAGATAATTTCAAAAAATAACTCGGTAGTCTTACCGAACGGATTAAACTAGTCGCTAAATGGATTAAACTAGTTACTGAATGAGTTAAAGAATGTCATTACTGAATAGATTAAACTGGTCACGAAATAGATTAAACTGGTCACGAAATAGATTAAACTAGTCCCTAAATAAATTAAACTAGTTACGATATTAAAAAAAGTGACGTGTTCTCTTCTTAATATTGGACTTGGGTCGTCATTTTCATGAGATCGTGAAAGTGGTGAAATTATAATGTGATCCATTGAGCTTAACATAGAATGATGTCAGGTGGCTATGTTTCTAGATAGGCTGCTAAAGAGTTCCATGCAACAATGGTTTTCCAAAATAAGTATATGAAAAACTTAATCTACCCAATAGGGTACATTACTCATCATATATAGACATTATATCTCAAAGAAATCAATTCATTTCTCCATCTCTCTAATGGGTAAATTAGCCATTGGTTAGATGTAACATTCTCAGGCAGTATGAGATTATGTATTAATGCCTCCTTTCTCATAGAAGGTTGACATGGACTAGTCTTGCCTCGAAAGTCGAAAGGGCCCTAAAGTTGCGTAGATTAACCACATCGGTGGGATGATTAACATCTTTAATGCAAAGCACTTGTTCATGTCAATCTATACTTGTTCATGACTTCATGTCAACCTTCTATAAATATCAAAACACTTGTGTTGGTTTAGCTTTATGCGATGATGAACATCTTTAATAATCCAAAACACTTGTTCATTAGATGAAATATTCAATGTAAAAGAAGTTTTGTAACAGAAGCATGCTGATCAGAGATCATGTGTGCTAATCTTCTCCATTTCTTCATTGTGGTAACCAGTACTTTCATAAAAAGCACAAGAAAGCTTTATACGAAGCACTCGAGAAGATCAAAGGAGGTAAGCAGTAAAAAGTGAAGTTTCTACTTGTTTTTCTCAAAGAGAAAGTAGGTAAGCCCTTTGAGATATAATTTACACCAGCAACCTGTTTGTCTCTGTGCAGAATTGATGGTGTTGGGATTCATTTCTTTACTCCTCACATTTGGGCAAACTTACATCATCAGTATTTGTATACCCATGCACCTGGCAAATACAATGTTGCCTTGTGCCTATAAGCCCAACCACGAGAAAAAAAGCCATGAACATGGAGAAGCGAAAGCAGACCATCACCGTAGGCTTTTATGGTATGAGCGCAGAATGTTAAGCGGAGGTGCAGCTCCCGTTGGGTGCAAGGAGGTGAGTTGCTACTTTTAGATACCAGACAGTGTTTAATGATATATTTCCTCTGTTCTATACTTCTAAGTCAATTGCAACATTTCCCTTATTTTAAAGTTTCATTTTACTTGTAACATTTCCCTTATTTTGTTGTATCTTATCTCAATCTGTCTCATATCACATGGGTCTCACTTCTTTTTTCTATCTTCATTTCTCTCCCCTCTTCGCATGCGGTGGAATGTATTAGGATAGATAGTCATGAAATATCTTTTCAACTAATGCAAGAGAAATCAAAAGCTTGTAAAGAATTATGCATTTCAAAGCCTTGTATTAATGTCCTTTAACATGCTTCATGTATTTGGTCATCGAGATTGGAGTATATTGTTTCGTGAATTTCATTGACATTTCTCAATCAACAGGGATATGTGCCTCTGATTTCTGCTAATGGTTTGCATCAACTACACATATTCATATTCTTCTTGGCAGTGTTTCATGTAATCTACAGTTGCATTACAATGGCGCTTGGTAGAATGAAGGTGAGGCTTTACTTTTATGCACTTCATATATCAAGATAACTATGAAATCGGAAGGGGGAATCCTATCAATGTTTGATGGTTATGGTATATTGGTGTATATGCATAGATGCTATATGTGGTCGCTTTTATGTAGATTCGCAGGTGGAAAGACTGGGAACTGGAGGCAGTGAACAGCAAAGACGGTTTTGGTGCTGGTATGCTAGATGTTGCCTTTCGGTTTTATTAGTGATTATGGATGGATTTGTCGTGTCTGTTGTCATGATGAATCAAGATTTGCAATATCTGCAGATGCTTCAAAGTTTCGATTGACTCATGAGACATCATTTGTAAAAGGGCACAACAGCTTTTGGACAAAAAATCCTGTCCTCTTTGGCCTTGTAAGAACTCCATTGATTTTTTTTTTTCTAAAGCTAGATTAACACCGTAGTACCATACTAATAAAAAAATATTTACAGGGTTGCTTCTTTAGGCAATTCTATAGAGCTGTTCGTAGATCTGATTACTTGGCACTGCGTCATGGATTTGTTAGCGTACGTACCTTAACTAGCATTAGTTTGTTTCATTTTATGCTGTCATTTTGTTAACAAAATTTCCATCATTTCCCCAGGTTCATCTAGCACCAGGAAGCAAATTTGATTTTCAAAAATATATCAAAAGATCTTTGGAAGATGACTATAAGGTAGTTGTGGGTATCAGGTAAACAAAAGATTTAATTTGCCTCATTGTTATGGTTGCTCTTTGTCCCTGTATCTCGTATTACTGAACTCTATTTCATTTTGATATTGGCAGTCCTTTGTTATGGGCATCTGCCGTCCTCTTTCTACTTCTTAATGTTGACAGTAAGTTTTCATTTGTTTGTCATTTCTAGTGTGCATTTTCAATATATGTATTCTACTGATCTTAATTGACTACCATTTCTTTAGGATGGGATGCAATGGTCTGGTTGTCGTTCCTGCCATTAATTGTAAGATTCTCTCATATTTTTCCTTGTATAAACTTTTATTGTTGTTGTACCATGCATGAACGGCTGTTCTTATCAACTATGAGGGTAATACAGGTGATCTTGTCAGTTGGTATGAAGCTTGAAGCAGTCATAACACAGATGGCTGTTGAAATCACAGATAGGCATGCGGTTGTCCAGGGAATGCCTCTTGTGCAGGTCTCTGATAAACACTTCTGGTTTTCCTGGCCACAGCTCATCCTCTATCTCATCCATTATGTCTTGTTTCAGGTATACTCATACAAACTTCCCTTCCCTCAATCAAAAAAGGTTAAAAAAATGTTCACAGTTTATATTCTGTCTAGTATAATACAACTTTCTAACTGTTTTCTTCTTCTCCTTCTCGATCCCCTCCTTTGCTCAGAACGCTTTCGAGATTACTTATTTCTTTTGGATATGGGTAAAGATCTGCCATTCACTTATTTTTATGCACGATGACAGTTACATTCGTGTTGACTTGGAATGATTGTTTCATCATTGCAGTATGAGTTTGGTCTGAGGTCTTGCTTCCATTCAAATTTTATCATGACTCTTGTGAGAGTCTGTCTTGGGTAAGCCTTTCCTTAAAGAATCATAATTGTGTCGACCATCTGACATATGGTGTCTATGATAGTATGATCCAAACAATCATGGATCTCCTTCATGTTCAAAATGAAGCCGCTTTTAATGTACACATTGGAACATTTCTAAGTACATCTCTATGATAGCATGATTCTGTTTCTTTTCGAATGAAGATAACATGATTCTTAAAATAGTAAAACATGCATCAAACTCTATAAAGTTGACTACAAAAGTCAAAGTATTGCATTTATTAAAAAAGCGAGGGAATATATATATATATATATATATATATATATATATATATATATATATATATATATATATATATATATATATATATATATATATATAGGGTTGGGTTCTAATGAGAACCCTCTTATTGTGAGAACTGTGAGAACCACTTAAAATGAGCAAAAACTTCCTAAAATGAGTAAAAAAAAGTAACAAATGTGCATAAACATAAATTGAGTAGAAAACATTAAGTTATCAAAAACGTAAAATGAATAAAAATGTAAAAGAAGAAAAATGTAAAATGAGCATAAAAAGTTCAATGAGCAAAACGTAAAATGAGCAAAAACGTTGATAAATGAGCATAAAATTGTTAAATGAGCAAAATCATAAAATAAGTGAAACAAAAAATGAGCAAAATATTATGAAATAATCAAAATCTTCGTAAAATGAGGAAAAATGAGTGGTTCTCACGGTTCTCACCATAAGGGTGGTTCTCATATGAACTTAAACATATATATATATATATATATATATAATATATTATATTATATATATATATATATATATTTGCTCTCTCACCATTTCTGACAAACTGTATTCGCAACTTTTCAGAAGTAAATTTTACTTTTTCTAATATTACGTGTGAAATTTTAAGAGTAATATCAGAAGAGACAACTAAAATTGTTTTACTAAGCATAAATCAAAAGACAACTCCAACTTTTTTCCTTGTGTAATTAATGGCGATTTTCCAATGGCAGGGTGGGTGTTCAATTTATGTGCTGCTACATCACTCTTCCTCTGTATGCCCTTGTGACTCAGGTAAGCTACTGCTTGTCACTTGATGGCTAATGCCCTATACGGGTACAATCAGCATTAAGATGTCGCAAAGAAATAGTAAATTGAAAACTTTTTCTTGTTCTCTAATAAGAGTTATCATGGTATCATCCTGGTTTCCAGATTTTGGTTTTGTAATCTTCATTTATGATAGTTAACGTAAAATCAGTCGTACTCATACTAATCATGTTTGGTTTAAAAACTGACAAGAGGAAACCAGAGATATTCATAATTCTGTATTTAGTTTTGAGAAAAACTGAAAACAAAAAAGTGACTAAAACAGGATCTAAGTTTTTAATGCTCCTTATTTAATTTGGTGGGTTCTTACATTACTAATACTGGCAGATGGGATCCACGATGAAGAGATCGATATTTGACGAGCAAACGTCAAAGGCTCTAACACAGTGGCGTAAGAATGCCAAGAAGAAGAACGACGGGAAATTAGGAGGTCTCCCAACTGAAAAACTTGGTCAATTACCAAACGAAACAGTCGACCTTGAGACAGATGAACCCTCTGAGCATGGTCCTTACTAATCGTCCATGACCATCTCTAAGTTTTTGAAGACTTTGATCAAAATATATTGAAGCTCAAATTTGTGGTGGACGATGCATTGGCATGAGATTCAGACTTCCTAGTGTGGTAGATGAAAAGAACAACACTTTTTTTCAGACAGCTGATTTTTTTTTGTGGTTGTAAAGGAAGCAGCATCACTGATTTGTTCATGCTGGTTGATGTTTAATTGTATTTAGATTTATTTTCACCTTTTCTCAGCAGGTGATTTCATCCTATTTAGGACTTGTATTCTATCAGAATGTTTCTGTTAGTCAAGGGGTAGTGTAACAGTTTAATGACCACCAAGTAGTGTTGCTTTGATTGTTTTAGAGACAAAAGAGAGGGCATAAGACTTAGAGGATTCGTAGGTTCATTGTTGGTTTTGTTATAAAAGGTAAAAGGGTGACAAAGATTATTACTAGATGAACTTTGAATCTTCTAGGCGTATTGAGACACTTTCCCAAAAGCAATATTCCTACCCTACACTGAGCACGGGTTACAAGGAATTCACTTCCGAGATACAAACAAGAACAACGAATATCACGCTCGTAATGAGATTCGTCAAATGAGTGAAAGAAAGAAAAATTTGTAAAGATGATGAGCTTTTAATTCTTATGCAATCGAGAGAAGTTATTTTTCTTCAACCACTTCATCATATGAGAGATCTCATATATATACTAATGCTTTATCGTTTCAGAGAAACCGAAACAATACATTGACAAACCGTCAAAACACGCGAAATCACGCAAAAGGCAACAGAAAAAAGGAAGGATATCGCGAATCGCGAGTCGCGACCTGGGCAGCGTCGCTAGGTGCGACCCAGGTCACGAGTCGCGACCAGCCCATCCTTCACTGCTTGTGCGAGCGTCCAGCGTCGCGAGGTGCGACATATGTCGCGAGTCGCGACCAGCTTGACCTGCCTCCCTGCTTGTGCGAGCGACGAGCAACTTCAAGCGAGGCCTTGTGAGCGAGTGCGAGGCTATTCTAGGCCCATTTCTATTCACTACATAGCATAGTATTACATATATTGTTTCAAGCACCAACACCATAACCAAGTAACTTTGAACGATATATCATGAAATAAACTAACTCTATACTCTAAATCTCCAACAATCCTTCCCCATTTAGAGTATACATAATAGTTATGCACAAACATCATCGTAACAAAACAATATCATGCAGAAATGAAAGTGTATAAAACTTGAACTTCCATATAGTACAGTACACATTCTAACCATCCGTATCCAATTGGTGTCGATAACGATTGAACCAATTTCAATACATAATGGAAACCCGAAGATACTATACACACAAGACAAATGACTTAAACTCATTATAAACCGACACATAAAGCCTTGTGTCCATATCTATTCATAAGTGTTATAACGGACGTGAGAGAGAAACAAATTATGAATGCAAAAAACAATAAAAACAGACAACAGATTTACGTGGTTCACCAATTTGGCTACATCCACGACAAAGAGAGAGAGAATATTTTATTATGAGAAGAGAACAGATTATAGTGAGAATTAAGTTTTATTCGTAGTCTAAAACCTAGAATATAAATAACATATTTATATTCCCGTTCAGAAAACGCGTTTCCGCGTTTGCCGGGCAGCCGCCCGATCGGGCGGTTATTGCTTTTCCCAAACTTCATTGCGCGCCCGATCGGGCGACCAAGCCTGATGACATCGGACGATCTCCCTTTTCACTCAAATTCTCCAGCTCGTTACGGGCGGCCTCGCCCGACCCGATCGTGCGGTACTCCAAAATAACTATTTGATGCATTTCATCGAACACATTGAAGGCATAAACTCTTACAAATCTCCACCTTGACTTGAATCCTCTCACAATAACCAGAAAACCAGATGCATTGATCACAATGCCTATAATCTCCCAAACACCAGGTTTGTCCCAAAAGACAACCAGAACACATTAGTCCCTAAGGACCCCAGAATTGCCCAAGGAGGGCAATTAACAATCACGAACATTGAGTAAGTCCAAACAATGTTGAAACTTACTCTGCGGAACCGGCTTGGTGAACATATCAGCAAGGTTATCAGCAATTCCTACCTTTTTCACCTTAATAGTCTCACTCCTCAGAAAATGGTATCTCACATCAATATGTTTAGTGCTCTCATGATGGACTTGATCCTTAGCTTAGAATATTGCACTCAGACTGTCACAATATACAATACCCTGATTGTGATGTAACCCGAGATCACTAACTAGTCCCTTTAGCCATATTCCCTCTTTAGCTGCTGCTGTCAATGCCATGTACTCTGCTTCAGTAGTAGACAAAGTAACTGTAGCCTGCAAAGTTATCTTCCAACTAAAGACAGAACCACCAAGAGTAAATACATAACCAGTCATTGACCTCCTACTGTTAATATCTCCAGCATAATCAGAATCCGAATAACCAGTGACTAAACACTGAGTATCATTCCCATAGATGAGACCAACGTCAGATGTACCTCTTAGGTACCGAAAAATCCTCTTGACTGCCTGTCAATGCTCCTTACCAGGATCACCCATGAACCTACTAACAACACTGACTGCATGTGCAAGATCCGGCCTAGTGCAAACCATAGCGTACATTAAACTCCCTACTGCACTAGCATAAGGAACCCGACTCATGTACTCCTTCTCCTCAGCAGTCTTGGGTGCAAAAGCCACAGAAAAATGATTATTGGAAGCACTTGGAATGTCTATAGGCTTTGCAGTTGTCATGCCAAACCTTGACAGAATCTTCTGAATATAACCTTTCTGTGACAAGAAAAGTTTCTTCTGATCTCTTTCCATATAGATCTCCATCCCCAAAATCTTCTTTGTAGCACCCAAATCTTTCATTTCAAACTCAGCACTGAGAAGACCCTTCAACCTCTGAATATCAGACTTAGCCTTAGCAGCTATAAGCATATCATCTACATACAGAACCAGATATATGAAAGAACCATCACCCAGCTTGCTATGGAACTGATAAGAGGTTTTTAATGTGTCGTTAAGGCACCAAAAATCGCTTTTCAAACAATATTTATAAAACCTAAAGAGCAATTACTAAGAGAATAGTAAGGGCAAGTCAAGGGTCGATGCACAGGGAAAATGGGATTGATAGAAGTCTATCAAGTCCAGACTACCTAATTGAATGGTATTTGGGGGTTTGAAAAGTTTTTGTAACGATTATCACTAGCTAAAGACTAGAACTAGCAAATAACAAGAGTTTAAATATCAAATAAGAAGACACTAGAGTTACGGTTACTAGTATGAATAAAAAGGCATAAAGATTGTTAATGCGATTGTGAAGCAACGAAGACGATTATGCAAGGTTTAGTTTTCCTCTAAAGTACTCGAGTCCTCTCTCGAATGGTCTTTAGTTAATTGATTAAGAGATTCAATAAGCTCGGAAAACCCCTAATTAGGGATCCCCTTAATTTCTACCCAATATCTTGGCCTAGAAATTAAGTTGATTCTTGGGGATGATAAAAGAGTTCAAAATTCGATTTAAGAATATTTGAAATCAAAATACCAAAGTATAAATGTGATCAATATCTATCATAAGGTCTCAAAACACCAAGATCAATGCATAAACTTCTTCAAAACATCACAATCACATCAACAACACATTTAAAAACCTAATTCATACTTTCACCCTAACCCTAGATATGAAAATACTCAGTAATCAAGAATTCTAAAAAATTAGACATGAAAACTATGACTAATCTAAGGCTAAACATGATTAAAAGATAATTAAACTAATAGAAATCGCAATTATAAGAATATGAGAATGAAGATCTAAAATAAACTAAAAACAAGAACAAAACTAGTGAATGAAATAAAACTGAAACTTCGAATTAAAATTCAATGAAAAGTACCTTTAATGTTGATGGAATCACAAACTACGATTGCTAATCTCAATTCTCATCCAAACTCAAGTGTTTGCTCTCTTGTATATAACCCTAAAATACTCTCTAGAAACTAGAATAAAGCATAATTCCCCAAAAACTAAAACATAACTCTCGATTTTAATGAAGCCACGATTTTTTTCTTTCCGAAAACGAAGGGTGCGGGCGCACCAAACAGAGGTGCGGGCGCACCAATATCAGGTGCGGGAGCACCTAACTCGTCTGCCTCAAACTTGGACAGTTCAACTTAAAACGAGCATAACTTCTTCGTTTTATATCCAAATCAAGCTTATGACCAGTCGTTGGAAAGATATCGAAACGAGCTTTCACCTCAAACTGAAATTACCATCATCTCATTTGTGGTTTGAAAGTTATGTCCATTTGAAGTTCTCTGTTCAAGATTATATTGTGCAATGTGCTCCTTTGTGCGAGCGGACATGGGGAATGGTGCAAGCACACCATTTATCAATGTGTGCTTTGTTTTCATTGCTACCTTTTCCAACTTTACAAATCGTAGCCATCTTAGTAGTTTCACCTATATCAAGAACATGGCAAAACAAGGTGAAAGCAAATGTACTAGAAATTCGGTCAAAAATGACTAAAATCTAGCAAAATTCACTATGATCAAGTATGATCAAGTGAATGAAATAGAAGGGGAAAGGAGAAAAAGAGGGAAGAAAGGGGAGAAAGAGGATCAAAATGAGCTAAAAGGAGTCCATAAAGTACGTTTGAAACACTTATCAAACTCCCCCAAGCTTAGCTTTTCTTGTCCTCAAGTAAACCAAGATGAGAAAGAAGAAAGAAGAGAAAAAGAGTAATAAAGAAAAGGGAAACATGCAACAAACTAACCTAATGCTCTAAATGCAAGGTTACAAACATGACATGCAAGCTAAATGAGTTCATAGACAAGATTTAGGAGACCAACCAAACACAAGAGGGAGATGATTAGGAAGCACAAGAGTGACTCTAAGGCTCAATCCACCGATCAACCGAGTCTTTTTGAAAAAAGGCTTTCCAAGAGTGATTTCTCACTCTTCTCCACTTCCAAGTCCCAAGTTTGACTCCTCCCTAGGGATGCTCAACCATAATTGCTCGCCTCTACCACATTTTGATGACCCTCATCATGACTTGCACAAAATCTCGCCCGCCACTACTAAATCGACCAAGTCCAATCTAGAAGTCAAAAGGGACTTTGTTAAGGTTGTAACGGGGCTAGGTTAAGGGTGTGGATGATAGTTTAGGAATGTGGTGCAAAAAGGGTAAGCTGAGTACAAACTAGGGGTAAATACTCCCCCAAGGTAGTCCTAACACAATCTCAATTCAAGAATCACACATAACCTTGATTTCACTTTGTCTTTTTCACTTTTTGAACTTTTTCATTTTCTCTCAAATTGCTCTTTCTTTCTTTTCTTTCAATAGAAATTCAAATGAAACACTAAGACTTTCTTTCTTTCTTTTTTCTTTTAAATTTTTTACTTTTGCAATACTTGCATATTAACTAACTTTCAACCAAGACTCAATATCAAAACAACTCAACTCAACACAAACTAGACATGCACTCCACTTTGGGAAAGTTTGGCCATGACTATTATGAGGGTTAAGCAAAAATAGGATAGAAAGGCTCAGATGGGTTGAGAAGCGGATAATTATGCCGGTATACAAGCTTTTGGCTTTGTAGCTCCTATTTCTAGCAAAAAGAAACGCCCTAAATCATTCTTCTAAAGGCTCGTCTTATGCAATCTTGGGGAGCTAAAATGCAAGTCACAAGTTAGGCGATCAATGGTGAGGGTTGGAATGAGTCTTACGAGGTTCTTGGCCCTCCTTCGGGATTCGTCGCACAAGGGGCAAGGCAATCCATTCACCAACTCGCCTAATTTCAAAGAGACTCTACCAAAAGTTATCGTTCTCAAGAGTCACTTAAATCACAAAGGGCTTCCAAAACCATCAAGTCTAATGTAGGGAAGGTCTTCCAATCAAGTTATGAACACTTTTAGCCACAAATCATGCATGCAACCAAGCTATCCTAAATGCAGAAAAAAAACAAAAATTATTTTTGTGTTTTTTTATGTAAACCTAACATGAAAAAGCACTAAAAAGAACCTAAATGCAAATGGGAGAAAAAAAATGTTGAGATGGAGAGAACACATGCTAACTCCCCCAAGCTTAATACAAACTCCGTCCTCGGAGTGTACAAGCAAAGAGAAAGTAAGGGATGAGGTAAGGGCGAAAAACAAGCAAAAATCCTAACCAAGTAAGATAAGGAGAAGGGTCTCAACATACCTGGCAAAAAGAGCTCTTTTAGGATGTTAGCTAGACCTTACAACTAATAAATAATTTGACAAAGATCTCAATAGTTTGTCATAAGCATTAGCACACATTTCACAATGGATCAAATAGGTATGATATAGATAAAGAGCATGCACAAATTTCAATGCGTCTATATGCTTACCAAGTAATGAGTGCCGGAAATAATGAAATTTCCAAGAGAATCCTGGAAAGTATGAAGAACAAACATTAAGATTCAAATAAAAAGAAGAAAACAATGAGTTCTCCTTTTGATGATCCTTGCAAATTTTAAGCTCGGTTCTATCCTCGATGACTTTCATTTGGGTCTTGTGAAGGTTTAAAGAGGTCAAAGGCTCTTCCAATGGTGAAACTTTGAGGCGAGGGAATAAGATGGGAAAGGAAGGAACTAAGTCGATTTTCCTTGAAAAAGGAATATGAAGAGAACGAGTAGAAACAAAAGTCTCATCAACACTTTTTCAACATCATTAGACTTTATAGTGTAAGCTTTCTCAACAAATGATTCCTCTACTCTGGGATTCTCATCCATATCCCAATCATCATCTTCATTAGTTATGGTCATACAAGAGTGATTTTGATTATTGATAATTTGACCCAATGTTTCAATTGATATTTTGCTAGATTCGACAATGTTGTCCATCATAGAATCACATCTCTTTAACAATGCCATATTTTCTTCAAGTGAATTAAGAATTTCAGAATAAACATGGCGTTCACAGCTAGAGACATCTTCTAAATTTGAGAAAGTGGTATTTCCATGGTCCCACTCATAAGTATCTCTAGACAACCACCCAAAGAAACTCCATGCTTCATCAAAGTGTTGGGACGAAATTCACCATTAAACATAGACTCCACAATTTCTCTTGTATGCATATTCAAACCATCATATATCACCTCACACATCTCCCAAATCTCAAGTCTATACTTAGTTAGAAGAGTGTTCTCAAATCTCTGATAATAATTCCAAAATGGTTCATCCTCATATTGAGGAAAAAAGAAGTTGGCATTTTTTGGAATTCCCTTAAAAAAATTTTAAAAAAAAATTATGTACAAAAGCCTAGACTCATATAAACAACACTTACCACATAAAATAGAGACAAGATAAAAAAAAACTAATTAAGAAAAGTAAAAAAAAAAAAAAATCAATTAAGCAATTTCAAACTTAAGAAAACTTCAATCAATAGCATATTTCCCCGGCAACGGCGCCATTTTGATAAGAGGTTTTTAGTGTGTCGTTAAGGCACTAAGAACCGCTTTCCAAACAATATTTATAACCTAACAAGCAATTACTAAGAGAATAGTAAGGGCAAGTCAAGGGTCGATCCACAGGGAAAATGGGATTGATTAAAGTCTATCAAGTCAGACTACCTAATTGAAGGTATTTGGGGTTTGAAAAGTTTTGGTAACATTAAACTATTAAAACTAGAACAAGCAAATACAGAGTTTAAATATCAAATAAAGACACTAGAGTTAAGGTTACTAGTATGAATAAGAACGGATAAGATTGTTAATGCGATTGTGAAGCAACAAGACGATTATGCAAGGTTTAGTTTCCTCTAAATACTCAGTCCCTCTCGAATGGTCCTCAAGAGTAATCACTTAATCAATCAACTAAATCCTCTCTCGAATGGTCTTTAGTTAATTGATTAAGAGATTCAATAAGTTTGGAAAACCCCTAATGAAGGATCCCCTTAATTTCTCCAATATCTTGGCTAGAAATTAAGTTGATTCTTGGGGATGATAAAAGAGTTCAAAATTCGATTTAAGAACATTTGAAATCAAAATACCAAAGTATAAATGTGATCAATATCTATCCTAAGGTCTCAAAACACCAAGATCAATGCTAAACTTCTCATAAACATCAAACAATCACAACATATTTAAAACCCTAATTCATACTTTCACCCTAACCCTAGATATGAAATACTCACTAATCATAGTTAAGCAATTAAACATGAAACTATGACTAATCTAAGGCTAAACATGATTAAGTAAGATATTAAACTAATGAAATCGCAATTATAAATAGAGAATGAAGATAATAAAAAAACTAAAAAAAGAAAACAAAGGAATGAAAAAAAACTGAAACTTTGAATTAAATTAATGAAAAGTACCTTGTGTAATGAATCACAAACTAGATCATAATCTCAATTCTCAATGAAAACTAAGTGTTTTCTCTCTAATAAAACCCTAAAATATTGTGAAAAACTAGAATAAAGCTAAGTCTTCGAAATAAAACAAAACTCGTTTAATGAAGCCACGCTCCATTTTCCGGAAACGTAGGTGCGGGCGCACCAAGCAGAGGTGCGGGCGCACCAATATCAGGTGCGGGAGCACCTAATTCGTCTGCCTCAAACATGGACAGTTCAACTTAAAACGAGCATAACTTCTTCGTTTTATATCCCAATCAAGCTTATGACCAATCGTTGGAAAGATATCGAAACGAGCTTTCACCTCCAACTAAAATTACCTTCATCTGATTTGTGGTTTGAAAGTTATGTCCATTTGAAGTTCTATGTTCAAGATTATATTTGTGCAATGTGCTCCTTTGTGCGAGCGGACATGGGGAATGGTGCAAGCACACCATTTATCAATGTGTGCTTTGTTTTCATTGCTACCTTTTCCAACTTTACAAATCGTAGCCATCTTAGTAGTTTCACCTATATCAAGAACATGGCAAAACAAGGTGAAAGCAAATGTACTAGAAATTCGGTCAAAAATGACTAAAAATCTAGCAAAAATCACTATGATCAAGTATGATCAAGTGAATGAAATAGAAGGGGAAAGGGAGAAGAAAGAGGGAAGAAAGGGGAGAAAGAGGATCAAAATGAGCTAAAAGGAGTCCATAAAGTACGTTTGAAATGCACTTATCAGGTACACACAACAATCATACTCACTTCTGTTGTAGCCTAACTCAATCATGTATAGCTGTTAAACCGCTTATACCACTGCCTAGGAGACTGCTTTAGTCCATACAAGGACTTCTTCAATCTGTAAACATAGTCTTCTTTTCTCGGAACTTGGAATTCATCTGGTTGTGTCATATAAATCTCCTCTTCCAACTCCCCATGTAGGAAAGTTGTTTTCACATCTAGTTGCTCAAGTTCAAGATCCTGATGTGCAACCATTGCTAGTAGCACCCTGATGGAAGTATGTCTGACTACAGGTGAGAAAATCTCATTATAATATACTCCTTCCATTTGTGTGAACTCTCTTGCAACAACCCGAGCTTTATACTTAACCCCCTCAGTAGGTGAATACCCTTTTTTCTTCTTGAAGACCCATTTGCATGTTACAATCTTCCTCTCCTTAAGACGTTTGACTAACTCCCAAGTTTGATTCTTATCTAGAGATTCCATCTCATCTGCCCTTGCAGCAAGCCATAAAGTATACTCACTGCCAGAAACATCTTCTTTATAGGTGGATGGCTCATTGTTTTCAACCTCCACCTCCTCAGCAACCTGAAGTGCATAAGCCACCATGTCTTCAAAACCATACCTCTTATGAGGCCCCACACCAACTCTTCTAGCTCTATCAAGTGCTATGCTTGGTTGATGTATTTCAGATGACTGATAGTTAGAAGACACTTCTTCAGTAGCACCATGTTGATCTTCTCCACCTTGGTGCTGTGATTCACTCTCAGCCTGAGTGACTTGCAGCTCCACCTGTTTATCAACATCTCCACTGACGGACACCACAGTAGACTTCACAGGAGAGTTAAGCATGGAATTTTCATCGAATATTACATTTCTACTAAGCATGATACGATTTTCAGAAGGTGACCATACTCTATAGCCCTTAACTCCACTTCCAAAACCCACAAATACACCCTTCTTAGATCTAGGTTCTAATTTTCCCTCATTTACATGATAATGGATAGTAGAACCAAAAACTCTCAGCAAAGAGAAATCTGCAGGCTTACCAGACCGCACCTCATAAGGTGTCTTACAGTCAATACCTGTATGGGGTCCCCGGTTCATCAGATAGCAAGCTGTACTTACAGCTTCTGCTCAAAACCTCCTAGCCATCCCAGTATTTGAGAGCATGCACCTTGCTCTCTCTAACAATGTCTAATGCATGCGTTCTGCAATTCCATCCTGTTGTGGCGTATTTCTAACAGTATGATGGCAAGACATCCCTTCATTTTTGCATAACTCATCGAACTCAGACCAACAAAACTCCAGACCATTATCAGTACACAACCTTTTGACCTTTCTTTCAACTTGATTTTCCACTAAAGCGTTCCACTGTTTGAAATTCTTGAAAGCATCACATTTATGCTTCATCATAATCACCCAAGTCATTCTTGAATAATCATCAATCATTGACACAAAATATCTGTGACCTCCAATAGATGCAACTCGGGAAGGTCCCCAACAATCAGATTGGATATAATTAAGAGTACCTTTAGTTGTATGAACAACCTTTGGGAACTTGCTACGATAAAGCTTCCCAAACAAAGTGTTCACAAAACTCTAGATTCTGCACCTTGTGCCCACATAGAAGATCCCTTTTTGACAGAATTTGCATCCCTCTTTCACCCATGTGACCATGTCTCATATGCCACAACTTGGTCAACTCCTCCTTGTGAATCTCAGATGATGCAACAGCAGCATAACCTGTCACAGTAGACCCCTGAAGATATCAGATTCTTTGTCATTAGTGGAACATGCCTAACTTCGTTCAAGATACAGAATGTACCATCATGAGTCCTCACCCTGATAGAGCCTATTCCAACTACTTTGTAGGCAGCACTGTTGGCCATAGAAACATTGCCTCCATCTATCTGCTTGTAAGTTGAAAACCACTCCCTGCATGGACTGATATGATACGATGCCCCAGAATCAAGAACCCACACATCCCTACAATGTGACTGGCTATTGACCACTAGGGCCAGATCTTCCTCAGAGTCACCTCCAGTTTCTGCCAGAGCAGCAAAACCTTCATTTTTATCCTGTTGTTTTAGGACCCTTAGAATTCGAATTTTTAAAGTTCGTCTTCTTTTTACCAGATTTCTTTTGTCCCTTTCCTCTAGTTACTACTAATCCAGATGCCTGATTCTCTGTACTAGACCCAGAAGCCTGTACAGACTTCTCTAGTATGGAGGGCAGATCTTACTTCTTCAAAGTCAGACTATCTTTGCCAACAATAAAGGAATCAACAAAATTCTCATATGATACAGGCAAAGATCCCAACAATATTAAAGCAGCATCCTCATAATCTACTTTGACATTAATATTTCGCAGGTCTAGCAAGATAATATTTAACTTATCTAAGTGATCTCTTAGAGACGTACCTTCCTGCATACGCAGGCTGAACAGACGTTGCTTCAAAAGTAACTTGTTGGTTAGAGATTTCGGCATGTACAAACTCTCTAACTGCAACCACAGACCAGCAGCAGTTTCCTGCTCCGCAACTTCAGTAATTATGTCGTCAGACAGACACAACATAATTATTGAATGCGCTTTTTCCTCTAGAGTTTCCATCTCAGCGGTAACTGAATCTGTTGCCTTCTTTGCCAACGGTGCCCACAACCCCTGTTGCTTCATTAAAGCCCCCATCTTGATTTGCCACAAACTAAAACTATTCCTCCCAGTAAATTTATCAATTTTGACATTCATCCCAGACATCTTTCTCACACTGATCGATCACCAAAGCTCTTGATACCAATTTGTTATAACGGACGTGAGAGAGAAACAAATTATGAATGCAAAAAACAATAAAAATAGACAACAGATTTACGTGGTTCACCAATTTGGCTACATCCACGGCAGAGAGAGAGAGAATATTTTATTATGAGAAGAGAACAGATTATAGAGAGAATAAAGTGTTTTTCGTAGTCTAAAACCTAGAATATAAATAACATATTTATATTCCCGTTCAGAAAACGCGTTTCCACGTTTACCGGGCAGCCGCCCGATCGGGTCGGGCGACATCCGCCCGATGGGGCGGTAATTGCTTTTCCCAAATTTCGTTGCGCGCCTGATCGGGTGAAGCTCGCCCGGTCGTTGTTCGGTACTTCGCCCGATCGGGCGACCAAGCCCGATGACATCGGGCGATCTCCCTTTTCACTCCAGTTCTCCAGCTCGTTACGGGCCCGATCGGGCGGTACTCTAGAATGACTATTTGACGCATGTCATAGAACACATTCAAGGCATAAACTCTTACAAATCTCCACCTTGACTTGAATCCTCGCACAATAACCAGAAAACCAGATGCATTTATCACAACGCCTAGAATCTCCCAAACACCAGATTTGTCCCAAAAGGCAACCAGAACAGATTAGTCCCTAAGGACCCCAGAATTGCCCAAGGAGGGCAATTAACAATCACGAACATTGAGTAAGTCCAAACAATGTTGAAACTTGAACATATAAGCAGGGTTATCAGCAGTTCATACCTTTTTCACCTTAATCCTAGTCTCAATCCTTAGAAAATGGTATCTCACATCAATATGTTTAGTCCTCTCATGATGGACTTGATCCTTAGCTAAGCATATTGCACTCAGACTGTCATAATACACAATACCCTTATCGTGATGTAACCCGAGATCACTAACTAGTCCCTTTAGCCATATTCCCTCTTTAGCTGCTGCTGTCAATGCCATGTACTCTACTTAAGTAGTAGACAAAGTAACTGTAGTCTGCAAAATTGCCTTCCAACTAACGACAGAACCACCAAGAGTAAATACATAACCAGTCATTGACCTCCTACTGTCAACATCTCCAGCATAATCAGAATCCGAATAACCAGTGACTAAACACTGAGTATCATTCCCATATATGAGACCAACGTCTGATGTACCTCTTAGGTACCGAAAAATCCGCTTGACTGCCTGTCAATGCTCCTTACCAGGATCACCCATGAACCTACTAACAACACTGACTGCATGTGCAAGATCCGGCCTAGTGCAAACCATAACGTACATTAAACTCCCTCCTGCACTAGCATAAGGAACCCGACTCATGTACTCCTTCTCCTCAGCAGTCTTGGGTGAAAAAGCCACAGACAAATGATTATTGGAAGCACTTGGAGTGTCAATAGGCTTTGCAGTTGTCATGCCAAACCTTGACAGAATCTTCTGAATATAACCTTTCTGTGACAAAAAAAGTTTCTTCTGATCTCTTTCCATATAGATCTCCATCCCCAAAATCTTCTTTGCAGCACCCAAATCTTTAATTTCAAACTCAGCACTGAGAAGACCCTTCAACCTCTGAATATCAGACTTAGCCTTAGCAGCTATAACTACATACAAAACCAGATCTATGAAAGAACCATCACCCAGCTTGCTATGGTACACACAACAATCATACTCACTTTTGTTGTAGCCTAACTCAACCATGTACCTGTCAAATCGCTTATACCACTGCCTAGGAGACTGCTTTATTCCATACAAGGACTTCTTCAATCTGCAAACATAGTCTTCTTTTCCAGGAACTTAGAACCCATCTGGTTGTGTCATATAAATCTCCTCTTCCAACTCCCCATGTAGGAAAGCTGTTTTCACATCTAGTTGCTCAAGTTCAAGATCCTGATGTGCAACCATTGCTAGTAGCACCCTGATGGAAGTATGTCTAACTATAGGTGAGAAAATCTCATTATAATCTACTCCTTCCCTTTGTGTGAACCCTCTTGCAACAACCCGTTCTTTATACTTAACCCCCTCAGTAGGTGAAGACCCTTCTTTCTTCTTGAAGACCCATTTGCATGTTACAATCTTCCTCTCCTTAGGACGTTTGACTAACTCCTAATCCTGATTCTAATCTAGAGACTCCATTTCATCTCTCATTGCAGCAAGCCATAAAGTAGACTCACTGCCAGAAACAGCTTCTTTGAAGGTGGATGGCTCATTGTTTTCAACCTCCACCTCCTCAGCAACCTGAAGTGCATAAGCCACCATGTCTTCAAAACCAAACCTCTTATGAGGCCCCACACCAACTCTTGTAGCTCTATCAAGTGCTATGCTTGGTTGATGTATTTCAGATGACTAATAGCTAGAAGACTCTTCTTCAGTAGCACCATGTTGATCTTCTCCACCTTGGTGCTGTGATTCACTCTCAGCCTGAGTGACTTGCAGCTCCACCTGTTTATCAACATCTCCACTGACGGACACCACAGTAGACTTCACAGGAGAGTTAAGCATGGAATTTTCATCGAATATTACATTTCTACTAAGTATGTCACGATTTTCAGAAGGTGACCATACTCTATAGCCCTTAACTCCACTTCCAAAACCCACAAATATAGCCTTCTTAGCTCTAGGTTCTAATTTTCCCTCATTTACATGATAATAGACAGTAGAACCAAAAACTCTCAGCAAAGAGTAATCTGCAGGCTAACCAGACCACACCTCATAAGGTGTCTTACAGTTAATACCTGTATCGGGTCCCCGGTTGATCAGATAGTAAGCTGTACTTACAGCTTCTACCCAAAACCTCCTAGCCATCCCACCATTTGAGAGCATGCACCTTGCTCTCTCCAACAATATTTGATTCATGCGTTCTGCAACTCCATTCTGTTGTGGCGCATTTCTAACAATATGATGGCGAGCAATCCCTTCATTTTTGCAGAACTCATCGAACTCAGACCAGCAAAACTCCAGACATTATCAGTACACATCCTTTTGACCTTCCTTTCAACTTGATTTTCCACTAAAGCGTTCCACTGTTTGAAATTCTTGAAAGCATCACTTTTATGCTTCATCATAATCACCCAAGTCATTCTTGAATAATCATCAATCATTGACGCAAAATATCTGTGACCTCCAATAGATGCAACTCGGGAAGGTCCCCAACAATCAGAGTGGATATAATCAAGAGTACATTTAGTTGTATGAACAACCTTTGGGAACTTGCTGCGATGAAGCTTCCCAAACACATAGCGTTCACAAAACTCTAGATTCTGCACCTTGTGCCCACATAGAAGATCCCTTTTTAATAGAATTTGCATCCCTCTTTTACCCATGTGACCAAGTCTCATATGCCACAACTTGGTTAACTCCTCCTTGTGAATCTTAGATGATGCAACAGCAGCAGAACCTGTCACAGTAGACCCCTGAAGAATATATAAGGTACCGACTTTAATACCTTTCATAACCACCTTAGAACCCTTGTAGACACTCATAGCTCCACCTTCACCTTGAAAACTGAAACCCTTGCTATCTAGAAGACTCAAAGATATCAGATTCTTTGTCATTAATGGAACATGCCTAACTTCGTTTAAGCTACATAATGTACATCATGAGTCCTCACCCTGATAGAGCCTATTCCAACTACTTTGCAGGCATCACTGTTGGTCATAGAAACATTGCCTCCATCTATCTGCCTGTATGTTGAAAACCACTCCCTGCATGGACTGATATGATACGATGCCCCAGAATCAAGAACCCACACATCCCTACAATGTGACTGGCTATTAACTACTAGGGCCAGATCTTCCTCAGAATCACCTCCAGTTTCTGTCAGAGTAGCAGATGCTTCATTTTTATCCTGTTGTTTCTTTTTCTTAGGACATTCATTTTTCCAATGTCCCTTCTCCTTACAATAATTACAGATATCAGTAGTTTTAGGATCCTGAGAATTCGAATTTTTAAAGTTCGTCTTCTTTTTACCAGATTTCTTTTGCCCTTTCCTCTAGTAACTACTAATCCAGATGCCTGATTAGCTGTACTAGACCCAGAAGCCTGATGACGGACTTCTCTAGTATGGAGAGCAGATCTTACTTCTTCGAACGACAGACTATCTTTGCCAACAATAAAGGAATCCACAAAATTCTCATATGATACATGCAAAGATACCAACTATATTAAAGCAGCATCCTCATCATCTACTTTAACATCAATATTTCGCAGATCTAGCAAGATAATATATAACTTATCTAAGTGATCTCTTAGAGACGTACCAACCTGCATACGCAGGCTGAACAGACGTTGCTTCAAAAGTAACTTGTTGGTTAGATATTTCGTTACGTACAAACTCTCTAACTGCAACCACAGACCAGCAGCATTGTCCTGCTCTGCAACTTCAGTAATTATGTCGTCAGACAGACACAAAATAATTGTTGAATGCGCTTTTTCCTCCAGAGTTTCCATCTCAGCGGTAACTGAATCTGTTGCCTTCTTTGCCAACGGTGCCCACAACCCCTGTTGCTTCAGTAAAGCCCGCATCTTGATTTGCCACAGACTAGAACTATTCCTCCCAGTAAATTTATCAATTTTGACATTCATCCCAGACATCTTTATCACACAGATCGATCACCAAAGCTCTTGATACCAATTTGTTATAACGGACGTGAGAGAGAAACAAATTATGAATGCAAAAAACAATAAAAACAGACAACAGATTTACGTGGTTCACCAATTTAGCTACATCCACGGCAGAGAGAGAGAGAATATTTTATTATGAGAAGAGAACAGATTATAGAGAGAATAAAGTGTTTTTCGTAGTCTAAAACCTAGAATATAAATAACATATTTATATTCCCGTTCAGAAAACGCGTTTCCGCGTTTACCGGGCAGCTGCCTGATCGGGTCGGGCGACATCCACCCTATCGGGCGGTAATTGCTTTTCCCAAACATCGTTGCGCCCCCGATCGGGGAAGCTCGCCCCGTCGTTGTTCGGTACTTAATTCGCCCGATCGGGCGACCAAGCCCGATGACATCGGGCGATCTACCTTTTCACTCCAATTCTCCAGCTCATTACGGGCCCGATCGGGCGGTACTCCAGAATGACTATTTGACACATTTCATCAAACACATTCAAGGCATAAACTCTTACAATAAGTGTATCAAAGCTATGCCCCAATAGCTCCTTGAAGCGGCTAAACTTCACACTTACATAGGTAGATCTCTAAAATACATGCTACTGTGAAAAACATAAACAAGAGACCTATTAAGCTTTACAACCTCTTTATACAACACAGAGATAGAACTACAACTTAGGATGAATTAAAGTTCTACAATCATCTAAATGAAGAAATTAATCTTATTGAGCTTAAGACCCAACGTCATATTGGGCGTTAAGTTAAGCTTCCCTCATTCGTGATTCTCGAGGGGCTCCAATCCTAAACCGATTGCCATCCTCTTTACATTATCTCTAGCCAAGGCCTTTGTAAAACAATCCGCCAGATTATACGTCGTACGTACATAGTCCACAATGATAACACTATCCTTGATAAGTCCTTGGATGTAACTATGCCGCACTCCAATGTATCTTGACTTACCATTATATACTTGACTATATGCTCTTGCCAAAGCAGCATCGTTATCACAATGAATCGCTATCGGCGATATCGGTTTTGGCAACAAAGGAATCTCAATCATGAGATTCTTCAACCACTCTACCTCTTTGCTTGCGAAAGACAAAGCGATAAACTCCGAAGTCATGGAGGAATCCGCTATGCAAGTTTGTTTCTTGGAAGCCCAAGATATGGCACCTCCCCCAAGTAGAAATACCCATCCACTTGTAGAAGAGTGATCCTCTTTATTAGAGATCCAACTTGCATCCGAATACCCTTGTAAAATCGAAGGATATCCACTGTAGGATAAACCATATTCCTTGGTTTTCCCTAAATACCTTAATACATGACGAATAGCTTGCCAATGTTGCATACTAGGATTACTAGTATACCTACTAAGTTTACCTATTGCAAATGCGATATCCTGCCTAGTACTCGTCATAGCATACATTAAACATCCAATCACCCTTGAGTACTCCAATTGAGATACAACACTACCTTCATTAGGTAGTAATTTCTCACTAGGGTCCATTGGTGTTGACACAAAAGAGCAACCACTAACATCAAATTTCTTAAGAACCTTTTTGATGTAGTGAGATTGAGACAAACTCAATTTACCTTTCCTTCTTTTAATTCTAATTCCTAGAATGACATCCGCCTCCCCCAAATCTTTCATTGAGAACTTAGACGATAGAAAGGATTTAGTCCACTCAACTTGGGATAAATCAGTTCCAAATATTAACATGTCATCTACATATAAGCAAATCATTACACCATGACCATTGTCATCAAATTTGCTATATACACACTTGTCTGAATTGTTCAATTTGAAACCGTTAGACAACACTACCTCATCAAACTTTTTTTGATGCCATTGCTTAGGTGCTTGTTTTAGCCCATACAAAGATCTAATTAACTTGTAAACTTTTTGTTCTTGAACTTTGACAACAAATCCAACCGGTTGTCTCATGTAAACCTCCTCATCCAACTCTCCATACAAGAACGCGGTCTTGACATCCATTTGATGGATCCCAAGATTATGAATTGCTACAACAACAACCAATAATATTCTAGTGGAGATTCGAGCTACGAGTGCATATGTATCAAAATAATCGATACCTGACTTTTGAGAAAAGCCTTGAGCCACTAACTGGGCTTTGAACTTGTCAATAGTTCCATCAATTTTCATTTTCGTTTTGAAAATCCATTTACACCCTATTGGTTTACATTTAGGAGGTAGGTCCGCTAGAACCCATGTGTTATTCCCCATGATTGATCCTATTTCATCATTAATAGCTTCCTTCCAAAATGAAGCATCTTGAGATTGCATGGACTCATCATATGTTAAAGGATCCCCTTCCACATTATAGACATATGGAAATTTAGTCAAAACAATATCTCTTGATCCTTCAACCAAATGTACATGAAATTCCGGGCCAAAAGATTTCTCTTTCCTAGCCCGTTTACTTCTCCTTGGTTGAGATGATGTAGATGCAACATTTTCATATAGAATTTGTTCATCTAACTCTTGATCATTAGTTTGATCAATTTCTTGAATTTTGGTACTTGGAGTTATGTCCTTTGGTCTAGGAACCGATGAATATCTATTTTCATAAAAAATAGCATCTCTTGACTCCACAATAGTGTGAACCAACCAAAAGTCGTTTTGTTCTATAACATAGAACCTATAGGATTTGCTATGAACTGCATATCCTATAAAGATGCATTCAACTCCTCTTTCACCTAACTTTTTACGTTTAGGTTCCGGCACTTTAACAATTGTCCTACATCCCTAAACTCTAATGTAACTTAGATTCGGTTTTCTTTTATACCACAATTCATAAGGGGTTACTTTGTTCTTTTTCATAGGAACACGATTCAAAATGTAATAAGCAGTTAAAACCACTTCACCCCAAAATCCATCACTCAATCCCGAGTAGGATAACATAGAATTTACCATTTCTTGTAAAGTTCTATTCTTTCTTTCTGCTACACCAGTTTGTTGTGGTGTATAAGCCGTAGTTGTTTCATGTATTATTCCTAAAGCTTGAAAATTACTAGGATTATGAAATTCACCACCTCTATCGGTTCTAAACCTTTTAACCTTGTCACTTAGTTGCAATTCTACTTCATTTTTATAGATCTCAAATTTATCTAGAGGTTCATTTTAGTAGACAACAAATATACATAACAAAATCGTGAATGATCATCAATAAAAGTTATTATATATTTCTTGTTTCCTAAAGAAGGTGTACTATGAAAATCACAAAGATCACTATGTACTAAATCAAGCAACTTAGTATCTCTTTCCACATTATTAGGGAAATAACACCTGGTTATTTTGGTTAGCATGCATGTTCTACACTTCTCAATACTTGGATCAAATGAAGGAATTAAATCATTCTTAGCCATAGAATATAATTTTCTATAATTAACATGACCAAGTCTTAAATGCCAAAGAGAAGAATTATCATTAATAACACACACATTGTTCACTAAAGCATTTGAAATGCTAAGTTTAAACATACCATTACATAAATAACCAAGTCCAACAAACAAACCACCCTTAGATAATACAAACTTGTCTGACTCAAAAACCATTTTAAAACCTATACGATTCAAGATAACTCCAGACACTAAATTTCGCCTATGTTCCAGAAAAAATACAACATCTCTCAACACTAGAGATTTTCCGGAACTAAAGACTAACTCTACTTGTCCTACACCAAGAACTTGAGCTGTAGAGTCATTGCCCATGTATAGAACTTCTCCATTGTCCACCTCCTTAAAGGTTTTGAATAAAGATCGTTCCTTGCACACATGCCTTGAAGCTCCCGAATCGATATACCATGAACAATCATCCTGTACACAAAAGATTTCAGAAATCATACACATATAATTCAAACCCGAATTACATGAAAGTTGTGCACAAGTACCTTGTTTCGCTTGGGATTGGCTAGACTCACCTTTCCCTCCACCTTGCTCATTCCTTTTGTTCATCTTCTTCTTCCAAAGGAAATAATCCTTTTTGAAGTGTCCGGGCTTGCCACACTCCCAACAATCACGTTGTTGTCCAACTCCACCATTCTTAGGCTTCTTAAAGTTGTTGCCTTTGGTGTAGTTGTTAGCCCTCTTCTTAGGATTTGAGTCATTGGACTTTCCATCCTCCACCACGTTAATGGTAGAAAAATTAGGATTCACCTCCTTTTGTCCATCTTGAACCCGAATGCTCTCTTCAATCCGAAGATTAGCACCCAATTGTTCCACATTTTTTTTTGGCAATTCAAAGTTGTTATTGATAACCAAAAAAAATGTGGTACAATCTACAACATTAGAGTAACAGCCTACTCCAAATGCCAACCAAAACTCCAAAGCAGTTTCTTACATCACTAGCATTTCCTTTTGCTTCTCACTACATCTAACTACTATTCTAAAGATTATACTTCTAACAGTTTGATTGGGATTTACCTCTGACCCTCTAAACACTTTAGCATTCCTCTGTAGCCAGGTGGCATACAAAGTTTCTGTATACATCATAACAAACAACTTGTTTCTATCTTTGGTGCTACGAGCTTTTCTAATGACCAGCTCTAGTTCATTCTGAGCATCAACCTGAGGCTGAGTGTTCAAGTACCGCAGCACCTTGCTCCAGATTTCCTTGCTATACGAGCAGTTGAAAAACAGGCGTTGTATATTTTCAATCTCATTGCCACACATTTTGCAAAGGGCACTCACATCTCTACTCCATTTACTCATTCTTTCTGCTGTAGCTAGCCTATTGAGCATAGCTAACCATAGTATAAACTTGCTTTTAGACGTAGCTTGGTTATTGCAAACTAATCTTTTCCAGACCACATTCTCGAAATCTTCTTGGAGGAGCATGTAAGTTTTCTTGATGCTAAATTTCCTTTGATTGCTCACTGTCTCCCATCCTCCAGTTCTTGCCAACAACTCCCTAGCTTTAAATATTTTTCTCAGTATCCATGAAGTGTTACTGCTAACAATAACATTTTCAATGTTTTGCCTCTTGATGTAGTAGGCATTCACCCATCTAACCCACAATTTATCCTGCTTAAAAGCCAGAGCCCAAAGAAGCTTCAGAACTGCTGCTTTGTTCCATAGAACCATGTTAGTAACATTTAGACCACCAGTACTCTTTGGTTGTTGCAAAAAATCCCATGCCACAGGAGCCTTAGAGCTAGTATCCACTGTTCCAGTCCATAGAAATATTCAACAGATTGTTTCAACTGCCTTTATCAATTTCTTAGGCAATGGAAATATTTGCCCCCAATAATTTTGCATACCGCTAAGAATTTAAGAGTATTCCTAACATCTTTCCAGCTTGGTGGTAATTTGTCAATCATTGAAGATACAAGAAATGTCATCCATACTAATATTGTGTTGTTTAAAACTTCCTAAAATCCTTTGGATTTCATGAGATTGTTCCATCACAGGCCTAGTTTCAATCATCTTAAAGTTATTAAAGTTGCTAACTAAGAACTTCTTACTAGATGCATCTTCGGCCATGTATTTTGACTCAAGGTCATCCCAAAGTATTTTAGCGGATTCATAGAATTGATAAACATCAAACAAAGTGTCAGACATACCCTTGAGAATGTGACCACGACATATATAATCATCGTTTTCCCACTTGTTCCTTCTCCTTGAGGCCTCCAAAGTTTCATCTTCCACAAACTCGGGTTTTGGAGTACTCAAAACATATGCAACCGAAAGAGAAGTGAGAAGAAAGTGCATCTTCTTTTGCCATCTACGGAAACCCACAACTTCAAACTTCTCAAGTTTCTGAAAATTCGAAGTCATCTCACGCACCGTAGCCATCTTCAAGAATTATTGCTTTTGGATTGTTATTAAAGGTAAAAGGGTGACAAAGATTATTACCAGATGAACTTTGAATCTTCTAGGCGTGTTGGGACACTTTCCCAAAAGCAATATTCCTACCCTACACTGAGCACGAGTTACAAGGAATTCACTTCCGAGATACAAAGAAGAACAACGAATATCACGCTCATAATGATCGATTCGTCAAATGAGTGAAAGAAAGAAAAATTTGTAAAGATGATGAACTTTTAATTCTTATGCAATAGACAGAAGTTATTTTTCTTGAACCACTTCATCATATGAGAGATCTCATATATATACTAATGCTCTATTGTTTCAGAGAAACCGAAACAATACATTGACAAACCGTCAAAACACGTGAAATCATGCAAAAAGCAGCGAAAAAAGGAAGGATATCGCGAGTCGCGACCAACCCATCCTTCACTGCTTGTGCGAGCGTCCAACGTCGCGACCAGCCAGACCTGCCTCCCTGCTTGTGCGAGCGACGAGCAACTTCAAGCGAGGCCTTGTGAGCGAGTGCGAGGCTATTCTAGGCCCATTTCTATTCACTACATAGTATAATATTACACTAGAAGTTTTTTGCACGCGATGCGTGCTGGAACTTTTTTTCGAAACAAAAACTCGATTTTCTTCAGCATAAGAGTCAAAATTTGAACATTAAACATACGAAGTATAATTGTTTTTAGTTGCAACATTTAATTGATTTAGTTTCTGTCACTTAAGTCTCTCACCATTCTTTTTGTTTGTTTTTTTTTTTTACTTTTCAAAGTTAACTTCTATAAACAAAATAGAAATTTTATTCAATTTATTTATGATTTCTAATATTATAATTTTTTAGTTGATTTTTGAATTAAGTATAGTACTTCATAAATTGTAAAGAAAGTGGAGACTTTGATTTCAAGTCAATTTATTTATAGGTTGTAGTTTGTAAGTGAATTTTTAAATGTTTATAAAGTTTCCTCTTTTTAGTGATTGCATAACGTAAATTACGCAATTTTATGATTTTAGTTGACTTGTGAGTGATTGTTATAATTATATTTTTGGTATTTTTGTTTGATGGCCCCTTTGATTTGTAAGTGAATTTGTAATTTAGAATGGAAAGGGGGCAACATAGTCTTTTCATTCGGAGACACTATAGCTCCCCCCTTTCCTTATATAATAGAGATATGTTGTACTTTAATTCTTGAATGATATTTTACAATAACTTTTTTACCTTGATAATTAATCGCTATTATATAATAGAAAAAGATAGGTCCAAATATATATAAAAGTTTCATTATATATAGGAAACACTATAAAAAAGTAAATAATTTGTTTCCTTGTCTAACTTCTAAATTCTGATTTCTCTACAAACACACCTCTATTTTTTATCATGGCCCACCATTAATTGCGAATGGTTCTTGAGAATAGTGATTTGTAAGTAAATTTTTAAAATATTTTTGTATGTATTGACGTTCTAGGTTATTAGTTTTAGTTTGTATATTAATTTTAAAATTTAATAAAGTTTCCTGATTATTTGAGTGACTTGCATGATTTTTATAACATGATTTTGTCAATTGTATGAGTGATTTGTAAAGTTTCTTCTTTTAAGTGATTTGTGAGTGAGTGTTGTAAATTAATCTTCGGTAGTTTTCTTTGAGTGTCGATTTTGATTTTGATATTCCTTTTGTAATTTAGAAAAGAAAGAGGGGGCAAAATAGGCATTTCAAAAGAGGACACTATTGCTCCCCCCTTCCCTTATATAATAGAGATATATTGTTTCAAGTAACAACACCATAACCAAGTAACTTCGAACAATATATCATGAAATAAACTAACTCTATACTCTAAATCTCCAACAGGTTTCTTGATTGTGCATCTTTTTGTCCACTTCAGGAGTTGTTATACTCTGCACTCAGATTTAAGGAGTAGAGATCGTGCATCTAGTATAGGCACGTCTATGAATTCAGGTTTAAGAGGGGGGTTGCCGATGATGAACACCCCTCATATGTATAATATAAACAATCCAATAAGAAATAAATATGCTAAAGGCGTTTGGTGTAATTGGTGACAGTTCTACCTCGTGATATTGAGGCTTATGGTTCGGCTTTTGTTAGTTGCAATATTTGAAGAGTTAATTTAATCTAGTGATGATATAAATTTTGCAACATTCTCATATAGGAGTGCCATTGACATGAGACTATTCGCAATTTGTAACAACCCTCCTTAAATAGCAGCTTAATTGTTTAAGACTAATTATAATTAATTTAGGGATTTAATTTCCTAATTAGAGATGATGTTAGCACAAACTTCCGCACCTCACTTTCGTCGGAGAGTTGGAAAATGGGAAAGTATTCAAGCATATGTATGAAAACTAAACCAAATTATTTAATAATTACAACATAGTCTATGTAGTTAGATATCAAAGTTCAAAATATAAGTTACAATACATAGTTTATATTATACAAACAAGCACATTGCAACAGAATACACATAACACGGGGACTTCCAGATAAAGCTAATCTCGGTCTTCAGATGTACTCTTGCAAAATAGTTGAATCTGCCTTGACCAAGACGTATTCAAAGAACAAAACGGTCAACATATGCTGGTACACAAGTCCCACCAATTACAAAATAATAAGGTGGCTAAAAATAAGATTTACTTTAGTGTAAACAACATAATTGATTTCTCAAATCCTTTCATTATATAAAATCACCAGGATACCTTTCTCTTTTGAAGATGGAAGCGTAACAATAATATCATGAGTATATCGAGTAATCTTCAATAAAAACTATCCATAAGTATTTTTGATAGGCTGTCGTGCACCTGTCAAAAATAATTCCTAACAAACCTTCTAACAATGTAGTAGGAGAAGTAGTTCTAAAATAATAAAATATGAAAATCAAACTAAAAAGATCTAGGACAATGGTTCACCATGTTCATAACCAAAATATATCTAAAAGTCATTAATAGTTCAATTAATCAGATATCTAGAGCATATATTAATCCTACGATCGGGTGTTAACGCTCTTAAATCAACATATATAGTACGGTCGCTAAAATATTTATATTTGTTAATTGTAGGTAAGCCTCTAAAAGTCGTTCTTTCAATTTTAACTCTTATTAGCAAGATTTAATCAAACAATTGATCATGTTACAAGATTACCAATAAAAATACTAATCAATTAGAGATATCAAAGACTATTCAAACTATCAATACCATCAATCAAGATTCATAACATATGAAAATGGATTTCCAAACCCTACACATAAAAATTACCCAATCATGAAATAAATAATAAAATCTAAATCTACAAAAAAAAAATATAATTAAACAAATCCATGAAATAAAGAGAATGAAAATAATAAACTCATAAATTGATGAAGAGAAAGAGAAACTAGGGTTTCAACCAGAAAGCTAGAGCGAAAAAAAAAAGGAAAACTAAACCAGCTAGAACTAAAATTAATGATAGAGAGAGTAGAGAGAGTAGAGAGGAGGAGAGGAAGTAGAGTTAGGGTTACAATTCTAAATAATATTAAGGAATCTAATATGATTAGAAAAGTAAGTTACAAGATAAGGAAAGTTGAATTATACATCAAATTGGCAAATTCCAGCAAAAGCAGTTAGAACTTCCGGAAGGCATAACTCCTCGACTATAAGTCTGATCGGGACGTGTCACCTATAGTTGGAAAGATATTTAAGTCTAGTTTACAAATCTGATGGAGTTATTCAGTTCCCAGAAGCACATCAACAGTTATGGTTAGAAGAGTAGACATGACTCCTTTATCACAATTCTTCCAATGGTTTTCAGCTTTATTTTCGCTTAAACTCGTACTATAAAATATCCAAATGATCCTTATGCAATGTATCTGTATGGGGGCTGACTAAGTCTCATACCGGTCCAGACGGACCGGGATACGCTGAAAAGGTCACACGCCTATTACAACCTTATTGGCCTCACCATAATGGCCTTATTCCGGTACCGTACCGGTATTTATCCCACGGGCTTTCTACCAAGGGCCTGGGCTGGATCCAATTATGTCTATCAATACCTACGGGCCTAGAGATAGATTCTATCCACAAGATAGAAGCATATCCTAAGGGATACCAAAGAATATTCTCCGCAAATACAGGGGCCCAACCTGTATATGGGCCCATCCGGGTTTCCTATATAAACCTCCTTTGATCCTAGTCATGAGGTACGTACACGAATCCCAATACATTCTACCTGAGAGCTACCGGTCATAACCAAATACTGACTTGGGCATCGGAGGGGCGTTCCTCGGATCAACCCACGAGGCTAGTTTACCTATTCTCTTTTGCATGAATTCCAACCGGCTTCATCATAAGGACTTACCGGTTCAAGACCCTACACTTCGTCCCATACCGGAACAATTGGCGCTAGAAGGAGGGGCGAACAGTACCTTGTAGTCTAAGCTATTTCTTGCAAACATTTGGGATGCCGGAAACAGATGAAAACAATGTTCCTGTTGAGAAAGCAATTCCCCAGGATTCTCAACCCCACTGCCGGCTACTAAGCAAAGCCGGCCACCCACTGACAAGGGTATAAAAACTCCAGAAACCCCTCAGGAGGACATCTTTCACACTCTGCAAAATATGTTCACCCCAGAACAGCTCAAGAGTGCGGCAGAAGTGTTCCAAGCAATGGCAAGTGGAACCCCACCGACCGGTCCCCCGGCTAAGCGACCTCTGAGTAGAGCTCACAACCCAGTGAGAAAGCTCCGATCACTGTGGACGGGCTGCCAGGGAGAGCGAGACCGGCAGGATCAGGATCAAGTGGCTAAATCCAAAACCCCCACAGCGCAGGTGGGAGATGAAGAAGAGGAGGAGGAAGAAGTGCAAGATACGAAAGTTCAGCAGCAGTCCTCTTATCAAAGAAAAGGAAGCAAATACCGGTGCAGGGCACCGGTATCATTGCAAAATTCACCATTCTCTATTGCCATCCTTCAGGAGCCCATGGAGATAATAAAAATGCCGACATGCAAGTATGACGGTAGAACAGATCCGGAGGACCACATATCGGCCTATGAAGGACACATGCTGCTATACACCGACACTGATTCAGTATGGTGTAAGGTGTTCCCCGCTACCTTAACAGGGCTAGGGCAAACATGGTTCAAAAGCATACCACCGGCAACAGTCTTCGATTTCCGACAGCTCACATTAATGTTTGTCATGCACTTTGTTAGCAACAAACGAAGGGAGAAAACTACCGGCGAGCTGATGTCGGTCAAGCAGGGAAAGGTAGAAAGCTTAAGGGATTATATCAGGCGTTTTAACATCGAGGCTGTCACCATTCCAACCCTACAACAGGAAGTCGCTGTTTTGGCTCTCATGACGGGACTAAAAGAAGGAACTCCCTTCAGAAATTATCTCGGCCGGAAAAAGTTGACCAGCCTCACAGAAGTTTTAGGCAAGGCCAACGATTATATCCGGGGAGAAGAGTTTGACAAGGCCTCAAACACTAAGAGGCCCGCAGCCGAGGAAAAGGGTAAAGAAAAAGATCGAAAAGAAGATAAATATCGGAAGGATAAAAAGACGGACACCTCTTATAGGAGAGATGAGAGTAATTCTGTGAAAAAAGGGCCAGAGGGTCGACCAGACAAGTATCACAACTACACTCCTCTCACCACGTCCCGTGCCCAAATATATGAGCTGCACAAAGATGACGACAAGTGGCGTAGGCCTCGGAAAATGTTTTACAAAGGCCGGGATAAGTCAAAATGGTGCGAGTTCCACAGGGATCACGGCCATATAACGGAAGATTGCAAAGACCTAAAGGACGCAATCGAGGACCTCATTAGAAGAGGATACTTCACCCAGTACCAAGCAAGGGTCGACTGCAAGTCTCCATCCCAAGAGGATGAAAACGGAAATAGACGGCCAGTTAAAGACAGGATCACTAAAATCCATGTTATATCAGGAGGACCAACCTGAGGAGGTAGCATACATGGTGCTAAAGCAAGTTTGAAGGAAGTAAGGCACCAAGTAAACTTCAACAACACAGGAAAATGGCCAGCACCCCCGGCCATGCCGTCAATGCTGTTCATAAAGGAAGATGCCCGGGGGATAATTTACCCCCATGACGATCCCCTGGTGATATCTTTGCGAATATCAACCGTAATAGTACATCGCATGCTGGTAGACGGGGGCAACTCTGCAAATATACTGTATAAGGAGACGTTTGAAAAGATGGGTTTTGAAGCTTCGAGCCTAAAGCCGGTCTCGTATCCAGTTATCGGTTTTATTGGAGCCTCTGTAGTTCCAGAAGGAACCACCAAGCTGGCCGTCAAATTGGGGGAAGGGCCTCACTCCAGAGACCTACTAGTAGAATTCTTGGTGGTCAACGTTCCGGCAGCGTACAACGCCATAATAGGACGACCCCTGATCCATGACGCTCAAGCCGTCGTATCAACTTACCACCTCACAATGGTTTACACCTCCAATGACGGCAACCCCGAGAAACTTTGAGGAAATCA
The DNA here is from genome assembly GCF_026745355.1 of Beta vulgaris subsp. vulgaris. Lineage (NCBI taxonomy): Eukaryota > Viridiplantae > Streptophyta > Magnoliopsida > Caryophyllales > Amaranthaceae > Beta > Beta vulgaris. Next base: position 19,816,242 of record NC_079202.1, read on the forward strand.
GGAGTCGGCAAGGTCGTGTTATCTGACGGCTCTTAGGCACTCCGACCATAAGCGACCTGCCGAAACTCCACCATCGGAAAGAAAGAAGCGCCGGCTAGAAAATAAGGCCCCAAAGGACTTGTCGATGGAAAATTTCGAGGGAAGGCCGGCAGATCAACCGAGACCTAGCCCAGAAGGAGAAACGGAGGAAATAAGGCTAGAGCTGGAAAGACCGGACGGGACTGTGAAGATTGGCGCAGATTTGACCGAGGAGGTAAAAGTAAACTTGATTTCCTTATTAAGAGATGATGTCGACATATTCGCCTTCTCTGTGGATGAGATGCCGGGCATTGATCTGGAATTCATGGTACACCGTTTGAATGTAAACGAGGATGTGAGACCGGTAAAAAAAAAAGAAGCGTAACTTTTCCAGCGAAAAGAACGCGGCCATCAAGGAAGAGGTCGACAAACTGTTGGCAGCATACTTCATTGAGCCCTGCGACTACCCGGAATGGCTTGCGAACGTGGTCATGGTAAAGAAAGAAAACGGATCCTGGCGAATGTGTGTGGACTTCATGGACCTCAACAAAGCTTGGCCTAAGGATTGCTATCCACTACCCAGAATAGACCAACTGGTAGACTCCACAAGCGGTCACGCTTTACTTAGCTTCATGGACGCATTTTCTGGGTATCATCAAATCAGCCTCTTAAAATCTGACAGAAACAAAGCAGCTTTTATCACAAAGGCCGGAGTGTATTCGTACAAAGCCATGCCCTTTGGGCTCAAAAATGCCTGTGCTACTTACCAAAAGTTGGTGGATAAAATCTTCGAGCACCAAAGGATACTACTTACCAAAAGTATATGTAGACGACAGCATAGTCAAGAGTCTTACTGAAGAAGCACACGTTGTCGACCTTGCAGAGACCTTCACTACATTGCGAAAATACCAAATGAAGCTAAACCCCAAGAAATGTCTATTTGGGGTAAGGTCCAGAAAGTTCCTGGGATTCATGGTAAGTGAGAGAGAGGCATTGACGCCAATCCGGATAAGGTTAAAGCCATCAACGACCTCCCGGAGCCAAAAAGCATCCGGGATATCCAGAAGTTGACAGGAAGAATGGCAGCCCTCACAAGGTTCATCTCTAAGTCAGCAGACAAGGCCCTACCGTTCTTTAAAATCCTTAGAGGCAACAAAAAGTTCGAGTGGGGAGATGAACAGAAGCAGGCTTTCGAAGAAGTGAAATCACACTTTAAAAAGCTACCGACGATCACCCGACCAGATCTGGGGGATAAGTTACAGCTCTACGTGCCGGTCTCGCAGAAAACGGTAGCAGCTGTATTACTGGTAAACAAGAAAGGGCAGCAGAGTCCCATATACTTTGTCAGCCATGTACTAATTGGAGTAGAGCAAAGGTATGAGCTGCTGGAAAAAATGGCATATGCCGTCCTAATTGATGCAAGAAAGTTACGACCATATTTCGACTCCCATACCGTCCAAGTGCTCACCAATCAACCTATGGAGAAAGCTCTACACAAGCTGGATACAACCGACAGACTCCTTAAATGGGCGATAGAACTATCTGAGTTCGATATTGAATATCGGCCTCGCACAGCCATCAAAGCTCAAGCACTGGCCAACTTCATAGTCGAGACCACATACACCGAGCCAAATGAGTCCACCGGCATCTGGAAAATAGAGGTTGACGGTTCAGCAGCCCAAAGCGGGGATGGCGCAGGAGTAGTCATGACGTCCCCTGAGGGAGAAATCTTTGAATATGCTATACGATTCAGCTTCAAAGCATCTAATAACGAAGCGGAATATGAAGCAGCCCTGGCCGGATTAAGTCTGAGCATAGCGGCTGGTGCGAAAAAGATTATAATGAAAACAGACTCACAACTGGTCTCTAGCCAAATTGAGGGAACCTATGAAGCTCGTGAACCGGTGATGCAGAAATACCTTAGTAAGGTCAAAAGTGTGGTGGCGGAATTGTAGAGTTTCGAGGTCAAACTTGTGCCAAGGACAGAAAACATGGCGGTTGATGCCCTGTCAAAAATAGCAAGTTCGAGCGCCAGCGACAAAAAACGAAGTGTCATGGTTGAAACCTTGGGAGAACACAACATAGATATGCCGGCATCAACCATTAATGTCATAGACCAAAATCCAAAGTGGTATGACGGCATAATAGCCTACAAACTAGCAGGAACCCTTCCAGAAGAAAAGATGGCGGCCTAGAAGCTGAAAAGAGACGCATCCTGGTATTGCATATTTCAGGGCCAATTGTACAAAAAGGGGCTCTCACTCCCACTTTTAAGGTGCGTCACAGCCCACAAGGCCACAAAGATAATTGAGGAGATTCATGAGGGTATCTGCGGAAATCATATCGGTGGAAAAGCACTGGCATTGAAGGCACTAAGAGCAGGCTTCTATTGGCCAAGTATGTTGGTAGACGCCCAATCATACGTCAAAAAGTATGATAAATGCCAGCGATTTGCACCGGTGATAAACCAGCCGGCAAACGACCTGCTGCCGATACGAAACCCAATCCCTGTCTCTCAGTGGGGGATGGACATAATAAGGCCCTTCACACAGGCTTCCGGAGGAAGGAAGTTCCTAATCGTGGGTATTGACTACTTCACAAAATGGATTGAAGCAGAACTGACTGCGAAGATAACGGCCAATCAGGTAAAAAAGTTTATCTTGCAAAACATCATTACTCGATTTGGGATTCCCATGGGGATAGTAATGGACCACGGTGTCCAATTTGATTGCGGTCCCATACGCGACTTCTTACGGCCACACAGCATCAAATTCGCCTATTCATCGGTTTGCCATCCTCAAAGCAATGGGCAGGCAGAAGCGGCTAACAAACAGATCCTCAACGCCCTGGAAAAGAAACTGGACGAGCTAAAGGGAGCGTGGGCTGACATGGTTCCAGCCGTGCTATGGTCAAACAGAACCACACAAAAAGAAGTCACGGGTGAAACACCATTCCGGCTGGCTTTCGGCGCAGAGGCCGTTCTGCCTGTAGAAGTAGGTCTGCCTAATTGGCGAATCCTAAACTATTAACCGGATCTAAATGCTCAGCTACACAAAGAAGACCTAGATCTTCTCCCAGAAATAAGGCTGGCAGTAGATTTAAGATCAACAGCATACAAGGACGGGATAAGCATGGCCTACAACAAAAGAGTGCGAAGTCACCTATTTCAAAGGGGGATTTCGTGCTCAGACAAACAACAGCAACCGGTAAAGCTCATGTGGACGGTAAACTTACAGCCAATTGGGAAGGACCATATTTGGTCAAAGAGGAAATCGTGCCCGGGTCCTACCGGTTGGAAGACATGTCGGGAAAACTCCTGAAAAATAGTTGGAATGCCAGTGTCCTCAAAAGATACTACACATAGTCAATAAAATAGGCATTGTTGCCAGTAGGATTTAATATTTCCTAGCATTCTTGTTTTTATCATTGTAGGCCATAAATGCGGCATAGCCGGGAAGAGCCGTTTTATTTTAATAAAATGAGCATCTTCTACATACAACTCATTAACTACTTAAACTTACCGGTCAATAACCCTCGCGGATCTGCCGGCTAAAAGCGGAATAGCACCATCATTCAGTCAATGACCTTGTTGGATCTGCTGAATAGAGTAAAGTGCGAAACCGGTCAATGACCTTCGTGGATCTGCCGGATAAAACAGACAGGCACTACCATTCAGTCAATGTCCTTATTGGATCTGCTGAATAGAGTAAAGTGCGAAACCGGTCAATGACCTTCGTGGATCTGCTAGATAAAGCAGACATACACTATCAGTCAATGACCTTATTGGATCTGCTGAATAGAATAAAGTGCGAAACCGGTCAATGACCTTCGTGGATCTGCCGGATTAAGTTAAAAAAGCATTACTAATTACTTTGTCAATGAGTAATAATGACTGCACCAGGTTAAAAGTTAATTCATGACATCTGTAATTAAGCTGGTTAAAATTTTGTTGTAATAACGGTCGTTTGACAGAACATGTAAAATAGAAACATGTAAATAATTGACAGAACGACATCAGTGATGAGCAAAAAATGGGATTTGTATTAATAGTCAAAAAGACGAATTACAACCCTAAAACAGCTGGCCACAAACGGCCCACTGCAAAACACTAATCGGTCACAAACGACCATATTATCAGAACGGTAAAGATAGTTTGGCTGCCTAAGGGAAAAGACGTTATGATCGCAGAAGCTGGAAACCCACAAAGTGGCCCAGTACAAGAAGGGTAAGGAGGGAGTCTAAAGATTTACTTGGCAGGCTCTTCCTCCTCAGAACCGTCAACAACTACCACTTGCTCTTCCGGTTTTCAGGATCGGTAGCAGGGTTGGCAATCTCAGCAGTGTCATTAACGGTTTCCTGCTCCTCTTCCAACTCAGCCCTGGGGTCTGCATTGGCGATGTCAGGCTCGGTAACACCATGGTCTAAGACTTCGCCCTCAACCGGTAGCGCATGAACCTGGCGGACATGGGCATCCTCAACCCGGGCCCAGTCAAAGTCTGGGAAGGTGTGCCTGACACACCTCATAGCTGCAGACCAGCCACCATTATACCGGTTTAACAGGCGAGAAACGAAGTCCATCCCCTTTTGGTATTCCTTGACGGCCTTACGCTCGTGCGTCTTCGCCTCAGCAATCTGGTCCCGGAGCAGCCGGATTTCATGATCTTTGTTGGCTAAGGCCAAGGAGTGATCCATCACTGCCTTAACAAGGGCGGCATCAGCCTTTCCCTCAGCAGCAAGGGCGTCACTCATCTCGGTCTTCGCCGACAGCAGCTCTTGCTCCTTAACAACCATCAGGCCCTTCAGCTCACTATGAGCTGAAACTTCGTTGTAATAAGAAGTTTGGAAGAACCGGTATAGATCACAGATCTCCTTGCCGGACTGAGCTAACTACAGAAGCGAATGAAGAAACCGGCAATTAGCATCCAAGAGGAGATGGCAGGAAAATAAGTCACAATAACAAAAACACTTACCAAGGCCATATTGTGGGCATGTACGGCAGCCAAAGCCTGGACCTCGTCCACCGGTATGTCAAACTTTAGCTGGGTCGCCTTTAAAAGACGGTAACCAAGATTCCCGCCTTCCAAAGGACGGTCCAACAGTAAGGACTTGTCATCTAGGTTGTTGAGCTTGGGCTCAAACTTTTCACCGTCCTTTACCGGGGACCGGCACCAGCGCTTCCTCACAATCTTCGGCAATTCCAGCCGGGCGCGCTCAAGGAAGCCCACTTTCCGAGGCTTGGCAAAAGGCTCCAATCCCGGCACCATCTCCGGCAAAGTCAACTGTTTGTAAATCTTTTGCCGCAGGGAGGAGCTGCCAACCTCAGAAACCCGTCCGGAGATCAGGCCTGTAGGTTTGGGAACCACAACAGTAGTGGCCGTCTTGGTAGCCACCTTCTTAGCTGCCGGCTGTTCCTTTGTCGGTTCAGCTTTCCGTTTTTGAGGAACGGAAGAAGAGATGCGATGTTGCAGGGGCATCGAATCCCTGTCATCCTCCTCTATGCTAGACCCCTACCGGCCCCACGACTGCCACGACCTCCTCGGCCGCTAGATGGTGTCGGGATGGGAGTAAAGCGGCGAGCTGGTTTGGGAGGCATGTTGCTTATCGGTCTGTATTTATGATCAACGTGAAGCGCCTCCTGAATTAAGAAATCCCGGCCTGAAGACAAACATTCAAAAGATAAAAAAGGCCGAACTGATTAGCAAAAGCAATTAAATCACAACCAGAAGCAAGTCAATAGAAACGATTAAAACTTTACACACCATAGGGGTCAGTACGGTAGAATCCTAAAGCTGACAAGGCAGGGTTGCTAAATATATATGTGGAATGGGGCAACCAATGTCTAGGTACATCTATTTCTTTCTTTCCCCTCAAAGCCGGTATTGAGGTTAAGGCAAAAAATTCATACGCCTCTTTTTCCGGCGAGTAAGACCCCGGTCGCGAATATGCTCCATACGAGATCGCGGTTTGGTCCAATGCCGGCGTATGGGATAGCTCTCGGGCACTCGTACCCAGAAGAATGTTTCCCTCCAGTTCTTGAGGGAAGTGAGTTTGGGATACACCGTTAGCTTACGAGCCTTGGTGTACAAAGACATCCATCCACCTCGGCCTTCATCTATCCCATCCCGGGATCTTTTCTTCTTCCTAACTCATTTCCCCTTTGCGGATCCATCCTCCTTGATCCAATGCAGCTTCCTAAATAAGTTTAGGGTTTCCGAAAACCCCTTATTCCGGACAACCCAGGCATATCCCATCAAGTTCCGCCATCCTAAAGGTGTCAGCTGAGCAAGGCAAATATTCCAGGCCTGGAATACTTTGATGAAGAATGGGTCCAAGGGCAATCTCAGCCCAAAATCTAACATGTGGGCATAAATAGCAATATGGAGGACAGTCGGTCACACAACTCCCCTTGGCCGGAAGCACTAGCTTATATTCGTCCGGGAAGGCAAAGTACTTAGGCCCTTTTGTCAAGAATTTACTTCCCCTGCAAATATCGGCCCAATCCCCGTCGATACTCACAACGACGGCACTGCCGGGCTCATTGGGAGGCAGAAATGGTTCAGCCAAACCCTCCTCATCTGACTCTTCGGGAATCACTTCTGGAGGGTCATCCCGGTCGAAATCATCCTCAGCCTCTAGGGTTGTAGACTCCTCATCCGACTCCTCTAAGTGCCTCTCTACGCTCTCAATGGCCTCTGAGTGCATGGGAGACGCCGGTATCTCTTTAGGTCTAGGTCTGGTGGAAGTTTCCCCTATTTCAAAAGTGGATCTGGGGACTGGAGAAAGCGTGGTAGGGAAAAGTTCCGGGGACCGCTCAGCTAAACCGACTATGGTCCCATATTGACCATATACATTTACTCCAAGGGCCGCTGCCTGACCTACTACTATCCCTAGAGGAGAGGCTCGTATCGCCGGTTCATTGTCAGATCTGCCGGAAATACTACAGTCATTCTAACTCTTAGTTCTAATTTCCCTAACAACATCTACTATCGGTGAATCGTTAAGTTCTATAGACTTATAAGAAACACTATCAGAGTTAACATCACTTTCAGATAGAGCAGAGGCCGTTCTAGAAATATCTTGTGAGTCAGAAGCAGAAGACATTTTAAATATGTTAGATTAGAGGGAGAGGGAGCCTCAGGCTTCGTCCCATGAAGCGCCAGGGAACCATGCATTCCCCCCGGGCTGGGCTCTCGCGTGTCCGGAGTCCGATCAGATCAACCAGCGACCGGTTTACGGAACAAGGAGTTAAGCAAGGGCCAGGATATTTGTGGAAGAACCTGGCCGAAGTTAGTATTGTGTTCAACTCCGCAGGTTGGCTGGTTGGAAGGATTGCTTTCTGCCATCTGTCTTTCCTTTCTCTCTCTTCTCTTAGCAAAGAAAGTAGAAAAAAGTCAAACTTTTGCCCTGAGAAAAGAATGGGAAGAAATACCTAGAAGAAGGAAAGGAAGAAGATTGAACCGGTATCAGTGAAGTGCGCATAGACAAGGAGAAGATTCGAATCAAAACCGTCAAGAGTAGTAAGAGAAAGTTCGTTATGGAGAGCAGAGCAGATTCGCAAATCGCAGAAAGTGAGAAATGAAGCTTGGCTGAGGCATATTTATAGGAGAAGTTACGGTTGGGATTAGGCGACTCTTCCTCTTCCCGTCCCGATCGCGCCACGTGTTGCTAAATGGTATCCAGCTGTGATGCAACTTCTCATTAAAAGAGCTCTGGCAGCTGATGCGGATACCAAGGCAACGGTTGAAGTTCCTCATCTAACGATTCAGCTTATCACTTCAGTCGTATGTTAGCTCCACCCATGCCGGATTGCAAAGTATTCAAGCAGGATATGTCTATATTAAACATATCGGCTTAGGGGCTAGTTGTATGGGGGCTGACTAAGTCTCATACCGGTCCAGACGGACCGAGATACGCTGAAAAGGTCACACGCCTATTACAGCCTTATTGGCCTCACCATAACGGCCTTATTCCGGTACCTTACCGGTATTTATCCCACGGGCTTTCTACCAAGGGCCTGGGCTGGATCCAATTATGTCTATCAATGCCTACGGGCCTAGAGATAGATTCTATCCACAAGATAGAAGCATATCCTAAGGGATACACAAAGAATATTCTCCGTAAATACAGGGGCCCAACCTGTATACGGGCCCATCCGGGTTTCTTATATAAACCCCCTTTGATCCTAGTCATGAGGTACGTACACGAATTCCAATACATTCTACCTGAGAGTTACCGGTCATAACCAAATACTGACTTAGGCATCGGAGGGGCATTCCTCGGATCAACCCCCGAGGCTAGTTTACCTATTCTCTTTTGCAAGAATTCCAACCGGCTTCATCATAAGGACTTACCGGTTCAAGACCCTACACTTTGTCCCATACCGGAACATTATCTTTCTTCTAAATGTTCTAAATCCTAAAGTATAGAAAATTATACTTCATTACGTTCTCAAAACCTGGAATTCATCAGATTCAAGAAAGCATATCGAATAATAATAGAATAGCACAACTTGATTTACATAATGTAATATTGAATCTAAATATAAAACTAAATGCTCTAAAATACAAAATAAATTCACATAAGTATCATTCATATATATATATATATATATATATATATAATATATATATATATATAAATATATATATATATATATATATATATATGACATATTAAATTCCCCCAAGCAATAAGACAATAGACATGGGAAAATTAAGACAACCTACAATATACACTACAATAAGGAGAGACACTTAACTGAAGACACAAGAGATATAATTACTACACAAACCAAGCATTGAAACAATCTCGAACAAAGCTACATAGCATATGATATATTTCAATTGACTCTCCAATTATACCACATTCCTCACTATGGTTATGTCTACTCAAATCTCTCACGTGTTAAGGGATAATAGATGGCTCTCAACCTAAAACATGTCGACTCAAATGAAGCATGTACTCTTTAACATTGACTTTTTAGCGTTGTAATGAGGTTCAAGTTAAAGGTATGGAAAATAATTTGGGAATGGTGGTACAAAAAACAAGAAGGGGGAGCATCATGTAACTAAAAAGTGATCATAAAAGTTCACAACAACTCCGCACAATAACCAACAATCTCCAAATACAATTAATACTTTTCATACTCAAGGAATTTAAGAATAACCCTTTTTATTTCACTTTATTCACAACACTTTTTTCACTTCTTTTTTTTCATTTTATTTTTTTTTTCACAAACTTTATTCACAGTTCCTTTTTTTAAATTTTTTATTTCAAACTTTCAATGCACTTTCCAAGCTCAATGAACATACTTTTCCATTCATTTAAAACCCATACTCGCTTCCCCAACCTCGGCTTGGGACAAGAATCAAATGAGGCCAAAAGCTTGTAATGTTGGTGTCAATCAAACATACTAAGAAAAGGCTTTGTGAGGCTAGAGAAAGGATAATATAAAAAACAACTCTACATGAGATAAATGCCTCAATTATATCTAAATATATGCACTATCGAATGTCAAACAGTACCAAGTAAAAGTCAAGATCAACACGATAATTGTGAAACTAATCACACGTGAAAGAATAGAACTGACACGGGTTCGTTAGTTTATCAGGCACATAAGTTCACTTAGTGTAGGCGTGTTTTTATTTTGCCTACGCAGGATGAATGCGTAATAGATTTGACTACCCTACTGTAAAGGTTTTTGTATTGAAAACGCTTTGAAGTCGCCAACAAGTCTTTAAAGGAAGACACATAAACCTAATTGGATATTGGGAAATCGTAGGGACAAATTAGGGACTTATCCAATATAGATTTCCCCGTCTAGACTCTGTAAATGGTCAAAATGAACCAAAGATATAGTTCGGGTGTGAGGGTACCGTATAATTAGGAACTATATTGCTCATCGCTGGCCTTTACTAAATATCGATTCATGTCAATGTTTATGAGAAAGAATAACCAAATAATGTTTTAAACACCCTAAAAATAATTAGTCTAGGTTGGTTCAGGGAACATATAAAAAGAAAACGATTTAGAATACACAGAATCATATAATACGCATAGAATGTTCAGGCTGACATAATAATGTACAAAAAAAAAGAAAGAAAAAAGGTTTAGAATATACAGTAAAACGGTTATGTATTAAAGATCTACATCATGAAATAAACAGTTACTTACTTCAATATAAAAGTAAAGAATTTATTTAAGGACCGTCAGGATTATATCATGGCTTGGGTCTACGAGATTCACAACCTTCGGGACGTGCAATCGTGAACCCTGAAAATCTGAATGTATGAAAGTATGTAGATTGAATTTGTTTGAACGGTATTTTCACCATATACCCCTTACAATTTTTTTTTTGCACCGTATACCCTTTCGACTTTCCAAATTCATCATATACCCCTCACATTTCGAAAAATACATCAACTTACCCTTTTGACTAACGGTGTTAGACTTCCGTTAGTCATAAACCCCTAATCCCCTCTAACCCTAATTAACTAACCTAAATTAAACCCTAATCCTAACCCTAATCTAATACACTTTAACTAACACACTGCCACATCACCCCCACCCCTTACCCACTGCTACATCACCCCACCCCTTAACCCACTGCCACATCACCCCCACCCCTTACCCACTGCCACATCACCCCCACCCCTTAACCCACTGCCACATCACCCCTCCACCCCACCCCAAACCCACCGCCACCCCCACCCGACCCCCACCACTACAGTCCCCCTCCCCACCACCCCCAAAACCCCCTCCACCCTTCCGCCACCTGCATCCCGAAACCTCCTCCTCTTCCGCCACCCGGAGCACCGTACCCGCACCACAAACTCGTGAAAAATCCGGCAGCCGCAAGTTAAACTTGCACAACACTGCAAAATCCTGCAGCCGCGGGTTAAATTCACACAGCAGCCGCAAAATCCGGCAGCACAAACTCGCGCAGCCACAGGGGAGGGGGAGCTGCGAGAAAAGGGGAGAGGGGTGTTGCGCGGTCGGGGATGACGAAAAGGGGGAAGGGGGGCTGCGTGGTCGGGGATGGCGGAAAAAGGGGAGGGGGGCTGTGTGGTGGGGGATGGCGGAAGGGAGAAGGTGCGAAAATCGTCCGGTGGGGTGGGGTGGGGTGCGAAGTTCCGGTCAGGGGTGGCGGTTACATGTGCGAAAATCCGGTGGGGTGGGTGGGTGGGTGGGGTGCGAAATTCTGGTTAGGGTGGGGGTGGTGGGTCAGGTGGTGGTCTTGGTGGTGGGCCTGGGCATGGGTAGTGGGTTGGGTTGGGGTTGTGGGCTTTTAGGGTTAGGTTTTGGGTTAGTTAAGTTTAGGGTTAGTGTTATTGTTAGGGTTAGGTTTAGGGTAGTTAATTAGGATTAAATTGGGGTTTAGGGGTTAATGACTAACGGAGTTTAACACCGTTAGTCATTAAGGGTAGTTTGATGTATTTTTTGAAAAGTGAAGGGTATATGGTGAATTTCAAAAATCGAAAGGGTATATGGTGCAAAAAAAAATTTGTCAGGGGTATATGGTGAAAAAACCGTTGTTTGAAAGTATGACTTTTTTTGTAGGGAGGTTTTATGTTTTGTAGAGTGGTTCGTAGTGTATAATTCGTCGAGTGTTATGTTAAACATTGTTGAGTCATGTAATGTTTTGATGATTTTAAACAAATTATGATTATCTAACTAACATGTGTGTTTGATATGTGCATATTACATTAACATGAAATAAGTCATCAAAGGTTGAAGATATCACATCATGAAGGTCTTCGCACAAGTGAATTTCCTAAAAGAGTTCCTATAAGGAACACAAATAGAGCAGTTCCTAGGTACATCCTATGAGGAACATTGAATATGAAGTTCTGGAGCAGTTCCTGAGTGGGAGCAACAATATAACGTTCCAGAGTTGAAACAAGAAGTTCTTGAGCAGGAACTATGAGTGCGAAGTTTCTTAAAGGAACTAGCACACTGAAGTTCAAAGGTGAGCTATCAACATGCGGTTCTTGAGTTGGAGCAGCATGGAGATGAAGGCAGAAAATATGAGTTTATTTTCTAGGATTCATGTAAGTATATGAAAACATGAAAGGTAATGGAACATGGTCTAAAGGAACTCGTGGAACTTGGAGTCAAAAGTATTTACGAGTCAATAAATCTGATGCATATTATTATCTTAATCTATAAGAATTTATTTAGAGTTTATTACTTAATAAATCTCTACGTGGTTAAATATTTATAAATAATATGCATTAGTTGTTTTACGATAAGTTTTAGTTTTAAAATAAAAGATAAGTTTTAGTTTTAAAATAAAAGATAAGTTTTTAATAAAATCGGTTTATTTGGGAATCTGATTTTAATTAATTTAATTTTATCTTTTCAGTTTTTAGAAAATAAAAAGCCTAGATTTATAATGCGTATAATGAATTTTGTTAAAGAAACTGTCTGTCTGTTCCTCTCTAAGGAACAGATGTGGTAGTCTATTAAACTTATGAGTTAAAGGAAGTAGACTGAGGCTGAAGCATTACAACGGTCATTATGTCAGTTGAGTAAATTATGCCTAGATATAGGTAACCGTTTTATTTAAGGAAAAATCTGATTTTATGGAAAATCTTTTTAAGGAAAAGATTTTATTTTTCAAAAGATAATAAAAATATTATTCGGTTTTTATGGAAGAAATTTAAAGATAATATATTCATTGAAATGATTTAATTTCAGATTTAATAATTAATATGTTTTTAATTAAATCAGATTATCAAATTAATGCTCAAAGTGGTTGCTAAAATTAAGGAGAAGTAACTTAGTCTATCCCACGTTTAACAGTGATCATGGGATGCGATGATTGAGGAACGTGTTCCTCCGAGTAAGGAACATCATGGGATAATGGTTTAACCACTAGCACATGATTAATCCCACGTTCATTCTAAAAGACTGCTATAAATATACAAGTTCAATTAAGTTTCAAATTGTCTGACTGGTGTCTATCCATAGTGTTAGGCTTATGTCATTCCATAAGTTTGGCTTAAGGAATAGCGTTACAAAAGAATTATATTTCTATTCCTTGTTTGAGTCAGTTCTTTGAGTTTCAAGTTCTACGAGTGCCATGTTCCTTTACATTATTCAGTTTCTATATACTAGAGTTAAACCAAATTATCAAGCGTCTGTATTTGAGTTTGGGGTTAAAGGGTTTGAGTGAACTCTTGTAATGGAAATTTGGTAAAGGCTTTAAGTGAATTCTTGTATCAAGTTCGAGTTAGGAACTTGAGTATGTTCTTGTTGTGTATGCGTAGACTTAGGGTGAAGTCTATTTAGGGGTGAAGGGTTTGAGTAAAACTTTGGTAAAGAGTTGACTCTTGAAAGACATAGAGTTAAGTCCAGAGTATAGAGTGGAGATTGTGAGAGAGTTGGAGTTCCGAGTGGAACTTGAGTATGTAAATGGTTGAATCATAGGAGATTTCCTATTATAGTGAAGAGTTTAAATCTTGAGTAGGTCGTGGTTTTTCTTCTTGTATTGAGACAAGAAGTTTCCACGTAAAAATCTTTCTTGCACTTTTCATTATTGCTTATGTTTTAAATTCCGCATTATTTGGGCAATAAGTTCCACACTACAATTCACCCCCCCTCTTGTAGTGTTCCTAGTGAGAATAACAATTGGTATCAGAGCGGAACTCATTGATAAGCAGAAACCCTGTGAGTTAAGTTCCTGAAGAAGAAAGAACAGTACGAGAAAGGAACTCCACCCGATGTCATTCAAGGGAACAAGTGAAGGCTGACTTTTTATACACAAATTAAAAGTCACTCAAGGATTATAAACAACCCCTTTGATGTAAGTATTTCTTCCTTGAGATATTCTTTATATGCATGTATTACATTGGAACTTGTTCCTTATAGTATTTCTAGTAAGATTGTTTTATTTGGCTTTGATGTTTTTATAGAAATTTAGGATAACTTTAGCATTGTTTTCTAAAGACAAAATTCAGATTTCCAATTTTTTAAAATATCAAAGAATCATATACTAGAAATGTTGAAGGAACAAGTTATATGGAACAATGCATATTTGTGTCTTTGGAACTTGGTTTCTCATCTTAAGGAAAATCCATTATTTTTGGCATGTTATATCGCGCTCATATTATTATTCATTTGCCAAATGATAGTTTTATTATGCATCATGAGTATTTGAAATATTTCTTATGTCGGTACATGATGCTCCTTGTTAGTAGTGGTAGATATGTGCGTGCATCATGAATATGGTATTTTATGTTGCTCCTACTAACAAGAAAGACCCAACATATATTTGGGTACCAAAAACCAAGAACTTGCTTATTTTGCGGTAATGTGAAAGGAATCGACATCTCTTGATGTAGAGGTTAGTTGTTTCTAGAAAGTAGTTCTAGACATGAGTTCCTATGACTACAAAAGCTAGAAAAAGTATGTAAAAGGTGAAATATATTTCTTAGGAAATTGGTAATAATCTTTACATACTATATATCTTGGTCATTATTATTATCAAGTCTGACTTTTGATATCTCTTATAAATACATGATTGAAGAAGGTTATGAAAGAGAAGTTGTTTTATGATTGTTACATATATATGAATTATTTCAATCTAACTTCTCTTCAAGTTTTTGTGCAAGTAAAATTATATCTTGTAGGTTTGTCTACGGATATAATTAATATTGGTAAAGGAACTTATGGATGTAATAAGAGAATGATTATCAGTTCCTCTGAAAGGAACAGACGTATTGGCACAACTAAAATGATTCAAATGAACTCTAATATAGTCATAAGAACATAGTAATTAAGCATGAATCAACAGTTAAATTATATTCACGTCCTAATGGTAATAGAAGTTTAAGGCTAAGATTAGGAAGGTTTTAAGAAAAAGAATTTTAACTAAGTTTAAGGCTAAGAGAAACCTTCTTAAATATTATTAAAAAGAATTGAAATTAACCTCTTATTTAGGATAAGAGAAGATAATAAGAGACCATGCTTAACAATTTCCTAGAATTTAGGAAAGTGAGATATTGGATATAACACGTTCAATTGAACGTGGTGCATGATGTGCTTATTCCTCAATGAAAGGAAAAACATGTAAATCCATGATCCTATGATCTAATCTCACGTTTAATCCAAATGACTATTATATAGGAACTTAATGAAGTTCTAAGTATCTCTGACTACGTGATTAAGTGAGTTAAGTAATTAAAGTCTCAGTGCTTTATTCTCTTATAATAGCAAATTGTTCCTATTGTCTACTTATTTTATTTTCATTAAATTAAATGCATAAAATTGTTTTTTAAAATCAATAAACATTGACTATTGATTTGAAGAAAGCAATGGTAGACTAAGATTAAATGGTACAGGAATAATTCAAAATTTGGAACGAGTTTCAAATTCTTTTGAAATCGATTTCGGTTCAAAGGAACAAAGCAGAAGTTCCTTTTTCACATGAGATTAATTTTGGAACTTTATGTTTATTCTTTTTGTGTTGTAATATTATTTACCTCTCTTTTGACTAACCTTCTAGCATTAAAATGCACAAAGTATCTCCTTTTTGGTTTATTCTACAGATTATATTATTTAGTTTATGTCAACCCAAAATGAAGGAACAAGTTCATGTTCTTCCATAAAAGGAACAAACACATTGGGAACAAGTTAAAAATAGAGTTTAAGAGATTATCTTTTTGATAAAAGATTTCATATGATGGCATTGCCTAGGAACTTGATTATAGTTCCAGATTAGTTTGATGATGTATGTAGGAACAAGGAACAAGTAAGAAAAAACAATTACTATCACTTGTTAAATCATCAACAAAGGGATGATTAGAAGTTGATCAACAAGACATACTATGAGATCTTCAAAGGAGAAAACATTGGTATTATATTCTTAAGCATTTGATTTAAGTGTTTTGGGATTAATAGCAATAAGAATCATCTAAGGAACTTTAAAAATAAAAGCGATAAGGTAGTGTTAAAATGCACCTCTAATTGTTAAACACAAAGAGCTTATAGCAAAATGATATATAATGTATTATAAAGAGTTGACATATTTATTATGAAACTAACTTGTTTATTCCCAGAAAACAGGTCAAAGATGATTTTTTAATTTTTATGTTGAACTCACAAGTACCTGTGGAGCTAGAGTTCTTGATATGAAATATGTCACTCTAAAAAGTAATAGTAGCCAACTATATGAACGTATGGAGAAGAGCTTGAAAATGAAGATCAAGTTCAAGTTCATCAAATAAAAGTTCAACTCAATGAATATGTGTAAGCAAAGTTCCTACCCAATTAGTAGGAACAAACAATTCCAACAATCGAGTTTCTTGATTCTAACTGGAACATAAGAAGTATACCTATGGCTCATTTACAAAGACATAGGCAAAGAAACTCTATACAGATTAGTTGTTGAGAGGAACAACTAAACAAAGGTATTGATTTTGAGGAAATTTTTATTTATATAGCTAGGTCATGAAATAATTGAATATTCTTTTTGTTGCTTACATGGGATTTAGGTTGTTCTAAATAGATTTTCAATGTGTTTAAATAATTTATTTTTGCTGGAAATATCTACGAGGAACAACATCAAGTTTCTTCTTGAAAAATAATTTCAAAATTAACAATAATTTATGTTTTCGAGAGGAATTGACTTAGTAGTTGTACATCGGAATATGGATAATATTTTTTGGTACACTAACTATTTTATGCAAGAGTTTTTTCTAACCTTATATGCAAAGGAGTACACAAGCATGATAAGGGAACTCAACTACGTACTCTCTTGGAACATAATGATATTATGACAAAAACATCTCAAGGAACTTTTGAAGAATGATGAGTATGAGTCAAGTTGGAATGGAAGTTTCCATCAGATGTGAAGACATCAAAATGATGGAACTAACAATTCGGGAATTCAAAAGTAAGTCATCAAAACCAATTCAGTACTTGAGGTAATTTTATATTATATTCATGGTGAAATATGACTTAAGTTATGATGTTCATATATATTACATTGTTAAAATTTATTAATTTGAATGCATAATTTGTATAAGTCTTGCTTTAAAAAGTATGTGAATATATGTTCTTTATGATTTCACCTATTCATGGACTATTTAGAGGAATAAGACTTAATGAAGTATGACTTAAGTATAAACATGTTCTTTTCCAAAACTTTTGTCGAATTGGGTTCTTACGCATACTAAAATTGAAGTGATTATATGCACACTATAGTAAATATGATACACTTAATTTTTTTGTCGTAAAGGCATATTCCCTTGCCTAAGAGTTTTAGAGGTCTTAAAATAGAACTATGGATGCTGTCAAACATGAAAATCCTAAGTTGCCAAAGATTCAATGAAAGAAACCTTGTTGGAACAAGACGGTAAATTCTCTTAATATATTTCATTTCATTTAACTTTTAGAGGGAACAAACCTATTCTTAGCCAACTATCAACAGTTCACACCATATTTCTTCAAATACCCTTTGATTAATTAATTTATCATTCCATTCATATCCTGTCACTTCAAATATCCTAATTCCCATATGCTCTAAATTAAAATTCATGACTTTTCATGGTTCAATGATACATAAAGAGTGATAAATGGTAAATACATTTTAAGGAGGAAGTTAAGGAAGAAGTGAGAAGCAAGTATTTTATGTTTTACCAATTGATGCTCAGATAGATATGTCATTAGATGGAACTACTCATATAAGTTCCTAATGATGAAGGAATGGTAAGGAACTCAGGGGGAATAAGGAAGGAATCGATATATATGTTTTTTTCATTCTTGGTGGTGGATTTCAAGTATGTGTGAGTAAGCAATTACTTCTTTATGGTTGGTAAATGTGACATTCTAGGAAAAGTGCAACAGCTTGTAGTGACACCCTTGTTTAAAAAAAAAAAAAAAAAGAACAAGAGAAAGAAAAAAAAAAGAAGGATAAACAAGGGTGATCAAATCTTTATTATTTCCTAGAAGTCAATATGTCATATATATGGTTGTGAAAATGCTTACTCGTGGATTTGATGATTTGAGAAGAGGAATATAAGCAAATGATTGAAAGAACTTGACTATAGAGATGAATTCGTTCAAGTTTCTTCACTCAATGAGTTCCTCATAGCTGATTAGTTAAGTAAAGTGAACTTGATAGATATATATCAAGGTGAATGTGTGTGTGGGTTTTGACAGAGATTTCAATAGTGTGAGGTGAAGTGATTAACTCTAATGATTATTGAGAACCTCTTATTATAAGTCTAAACCATAAAGCACACAATATATCTCAAGTTCCTTCAACTCAAAAATTTCCACAAACTTCTTTCATATTTCTTTGAGCTGGATATTACGATGTCCTATCTCTTCATCCATTCTTGACTCTCAAAATTGATTTTTGCTTGACTTTTATTTTCTTACTTGTCAAGTTCCTTCGATGGTTTTTGAAGTAGGGTCTTTGGATTGTGATTTGGAAATTTGTGTAGCACATGCATCCTTAGTTTGAAAACTGAGATTCTTGAGGCTTTCGGGACTAACAAGTGTTTAACCATGATGTTGGTAAGTGTAGCATATAAAATTATGTGTATATGATTTACCTAAAATAAATGTGTGTAAGATGATCCTTTTCGATAATGACAAAAGGGGGAAGAATATGTATGATGATTATGGTCAAATATAGTTAAGTCTATGATGAATGTTCTTTGTATGATGTGTTTATTTATGTTGATATTTCCTTCATCTACATGCATGACTTGTTTATTATGGGAATTAAAGTACATCGTTTATTGCTTAATTTGTGATAAGCATCATTTCTTTGTCATCATCAAAAAGGGGGAAATTGTTGAGTCATGTAGTGTTTTGATGATTGTAAACAAATGATGATTATCTAAATTAACATGTGTGTTTAAGATGTGCATATTACATTAACATGAAACAAGTCATCAAAGGTTGAATATATCACATCATGAAGGTCTTCCCACAAGTGAATTTCCTAAAAGAGTTCCTATAAGGAACACAAATAGAGCGGTTCCTAGGTACATCCTATGAGGAACATTGAATATGAAGTTCTGGAGCAGTTCCTGAGTGGGAGCAGCAATATAATGTTTCAGAGTTGAAACAAGAAGTTCTTGAGTAGGAAGTATGAGTGCGAAGTTTCTTAAAGGAACTAGCACACTGAAGTTTCAAAGGTGGAGCTGTCAACATGCGGTTCTTGAGTTGGAGCAGCATGGAGCATGAAGGCAGAAAATATGAGTTTATTTTCTAGGATTCATGTAAGTATATGAAAACATGAAAGGTAAGGGAACAAGGTCTAAAGGAACTCGTAAGGTCAAAGGAACTCGTGGAACTTGGAGTCAAAAGTATTTACGAGTCAATAAATCTGATGCATATCATTATCTTAATCTATAAGAATTTATTTAGAGTTTATTTCTTAATAAATCTCTACATGATTAAATATTTATAAATAATATGCATTAGTTGTTTTAGGATAAGTTTTAGTTTTCAAATAAAAGATAAGTTTTTAATAAAATCGGTTTATTTGGGAATCTGATTTTAATTAATTTAATTTTTTCTTTTCAGTTTTTGGAAAATAAAAAGCCTAGATTTATAATGCATATAATGAATGTTGTTAAAGAAAATGTTTGTCTGTTCCTCTCTAAGGAACAGACATGGTAGTCTATTAAACTTATGAGTTGAAGGAACTAGACTGATGTTGAAGCATTACAACGGTACATTAATGGCAATTGAGAAAATTATGCCTATAATATAGGTAACCGTTTTATTTAAGGAAAAATCTGATTTTATGGAAAATCTTCTCTAGTACAGAAAATTATGCCTATAATATAGGTAACCGTCGGATGTGAGGCGCCTATTTGCGTCGGACCCGGGTGTGACGCCAAAGCCCTCGACGCAAATGACTCAGATACGACCTGCGTCGTATGCAAAAATGACGCAAATATTTTATCTATTTGCGTCGCACGTTGTATACGATGCGACGCAAATTGCTCTTCACAGTCCACAAACTACAAACTATAAGGGGAATTTGCGTCGCACATCGCACATAGTGCGACGCAAATCATACAAAAAAATAGAACCTGCGTCGCACTGTACTGAATGTGCGACGCAAATTTGTAATTTTATTACAAAAAAAAATCTCATATTCAAATAAAAATGAAATACACAGAAGTAATTTTATATACAAACAAGAAATACAAGAACAAAACCATTGATGCATTAATCTGAATCCAAAGAAGTACAAGAATGAAATGAGCGAGGAACGCAAATCTGAATCGAAATTACAAGAAAATACAAGATTGTTCTAACTAAATCGAATTAAGAAGCGAAATATAAAGTTTGTTAGTGCTCGTTGCTATGTTTCGTGAACCACCAAAACCGCATTCTAGATCTGTTGCTGGTCTGCCGCTACTGTTGTTGTGGGCGCTGCTGCTGCCGCTCTAATTCAATCTTCCTCCTCATGCTGCTTGTGTTTTTTAAACGAAAAAAAATGAAAAAAATGAAAAATGAAAAAAATGAAAGGTCATCAGTAGAAAGTTTTTAGTTTTTAGATCGAAAAATTAAAATTGAAAATCAAATCTAAAAATTGAAAAAAAATGAAACCTAAACGAATCAGCACACGAATGGCGATTTCTACTAAAAAACCCTAAAAATATCGTACCTGTGTAGTCGCCCAAAAAAAAGAAGACACCATCAGTAGAAAGTTGTGCGACGTGATTATAAGACGAATGGCGATTTCGGTAGAGTAACTTCCTTACTTGCGATGGCGATTTCGGTAGAGTAATTTTTCTATTTGTTGCTCTCCTTTCCTTCAGAAACTCCTGCTTCGTTATCCTTGTGAAACCCAAGCTCAGACATGTCTTGCTTTGCCATTAAATTCCTGCATAAACACAACTACATTCCTCAGAAAATTTCAAAGAAAAAGGAATGAGAAAAAAAAATCGAAAAATTCTATCCTTGTTATTGTCGTTGCCGGAGTTTGACCCGAAGAAGGACGGAGATGGCCGGCGAACAAACTGAAATCAAGCGACGAACGCAGATGGCCGGAGAAGACGATCGCTGCACACCTTGGCGCTGAGTTGAGAGAGAGAGAGAGGAGAGGGAGAGTGCCTGAGTTGAGAGAGAGTGAGAGAGGCGCTGAGTTGAGAGGCGTGTGAGGGTTTAAAGAATTTAGGGTTAGGTGGGCGCGATGGATTATTATTTTGGAAGCCCAATGTGCGTCGGATGGAGGCCTATGTGCGATGCACATTGGGCTTAAATCTCCAAATTGAGAAGCGCCATTTGCGTCGCACGCCTAGCTAGGTGCGACGCACAAAGCTAATCTGCGTCGCATTTAGATACAGTGCGACGCATATAGCTCGTATGCTGATATGAATATTGATGTTTTGCGTCGATTGCTCTTTGGCCTACGACGCACAAAGGTAATTTGCGTCACTTCCGTGTCTATGCGACGCAAATGTGGGGACGCAAATCATGCTTTTTCTACTAGTGCTTGTTAAGGAAAAGATTTTATTTTTCAAAAGATTATAAAAATATTATTCGGTTTTTATGGAAGAAATTAAAAGATAATATATTTATTAAAATGATTTAATTTCAGATTTAATAATTAATATGTTTTTAATTAAATCAGATTTTCAAATTAATGCTCAAAATGGTTGCTAAAATTAAGCACCATTAACTTATTCTCTCCCACGTTTAACAGTGATCATGGAGATCATGGGATGATTGAGGAACGTGTTCCTCCGGGTAAGGAACATCATGGGATAATGGTTTAACAACTACCACAAGATAAATCCCACGTTCATTCTAAAAGACTGCTATAAATATACAAGTTCAATTGTGTTTCAAATTGTCTGACTGGTGTCTTTCTATAGTATTAGACTTATGTCATTCCATAAGTTTGGCTTAAGGAATAGCGTTACAAAAGAATTATATTTTCTATTCCTTGTTTGAGTTAATTCCTTTGAGTTTCAAGTTCATACGAGTGCCATGTTCCTTTACAGTTATTCAGTTTCTATATACTATAGTTAAACCAAATTATCAAGTGTCTGTATTTGAGTTTGGGGTTAAAGGGTTTGAGTGAACTCTTGTAATGGAAACTTGGTAAAGGCTTTGAGTGAATTTTTGAATCAAGTTCGAGTTAGGAACTTGAGTAAGTTCTTGTTGTGTATGCGTAGACTTAGGGTGAAGTCTATTTAGGGGTGAAGGGTTTGAGTAAACGTTTCGTAAAGAGTTGAGGGAACTCTTGAAAGACTTAGAGTTAAGTCTAGAGTATACAGTGGAGATTGTGAGAGAGTTAGAGTTTCGAGTGGAACTTGAGTATGTAATAGGTTGAATCATAGGAGATTTCCTATTATAGTGAAGAGTTTAAATCCTGAGTAGGTCGTGGTTTTTCTTCTTGTATTGAGACAAGAAGTTTCCACGTAAAAATCTCTTGTGCACTTTCAGTTCCTTATTGCTTATGTTTTAAATTCCGCATTATTTGGGCAATAAGTTCCACACTACAATTCACCCCCACTCTTGTAGTGTTCCTAGTGAAATAACAAAAATCTTTCTGAAATCTAGACGGAAATCGGTCATATCTATACGGAAAACGGCAATGCGCCTCACGCCAGCTGCGTCTGCCGCAAGATGACGTGTCAAGCGCATCAAGCGGCATGCCCAATGAAAAGCGTAGACGTGGCATGCGTTTCGAAAAAGATAAAAAGTGTAGATGAGTGTTATGTTAAAAATCTTTCTAAAATTTGTACGGAAATCGATCCTATCTATAAGGAAAACGACATTGCACCTCAGGCGCCAGCTGCGTCTGCCGCAGAATGACGTGTCAAGCGCATCAAGCGACGTGCCCAATAAAAAGTGTAGATGTGGCACGCGTTTCGAAAAAGATAAAAAAAAAAAGAAACTCCACGTCTCACACAGAGACCTGCGCTTGACGCAAGACTCTGAATGAGTGAGAAATTCACGTGTCAAGTGCAGATTAGTGCATCTGGCACATGTGGCCAGTGCTGCGATAGGCGCAGGTTGGTGCGCTAGACGTTTCATCCTGACTCTTGAGGTGCCTTTCCCAACTTTTTAGAAAATGCATTGTAAAAGATTTCTTTTATCCTTTAATTTCGGAAATCTGATTTCATGGGACAAAATATGATTTTAACAATAAAAAATATCTTCTGAAGATATTTATTTTGTTAAAATAAATCAATTATTGTTAAACAATAAATCGGGTTTTTTCAAAGAATTGAGCTCAAGATACAATTAAATATTGTGAATAATTAATTGGGCTTCAAAATAGGACTTTAACACTTGTCGAAATGATTTTGAATGGCTTTTCAGACTTCTCTGCCCTTGGGTTGGACCAATTAAGACCATTATATGTTTCATCATTGGATCTTCAAATGGGGAGACACAAGTATGTGTCTACAGAAGCCCCACTTTGACTGAGGTCCAGGAAACTAAAAGTCAAATTATAAGGTGTTGGGATGGAGAACGATTCTAAACGCTCTGCAGTTTAGAGCTGAACTATAATCGTCGGTCTCTGCAAAACATAGTAAGTATGCAGGATAATAACTACAAGCAATTTTGATTACTTGCAGAAGGCTATGCTAGCAGATAGGTGCAAACAACTCAGATAAGCACATAATGATGCAAAGATGCAAAGTTAGACTCTCTAAGGATGCATGAGACGCTATGCAAGGATTAAGGTTATGCAAAGCTAAGGGAGATGAAATGTCATGCAAGATTAGGGTTATGCAAGACTGGAATGTATGCCATATAAGGTCAGGGTTTTGCAAGGCTAGACGATCTGGATATGTAGAATGATAGAATGATCAGAAATGGATAGAATGATTTTTGAAAATCTTTTTTAGTAAATAATCGGGGTCTGTAAACATGCTCCGTGGATTACAACTTTTTGGGAATTTGATTTGATTTGGAGAAACCATCACATATAGGAACCCCCACTTTGGGTGAGCTTGTCTTCAATCTGTCATGTCCTTGATATGATATTGTAATGTAGCTAATATGTCTTGAGCGTTGAAAGTTTTCATTGGGGATTCTTCTTTCGGAAGTTAATGCAGGCAAAGTCAAATATCACCATAAAGCATGGAATTGTCGGAGAGTCCTTAAAGGAAAAGGAGAGCTTGGATTGAAAAATAAAAGTTTAAATGTATGACTCAAATGAATGTAGGTGGAAAAAGGCTTTAACGAGACTAGGTTCAGACTCGAGTCTATGTTGGTTCTAGAAAAAGATTATGCTCCTGAACTCTAAAAAAGTTAAATCATTAGACCATGACTATTTTATTTTATTGAAGCAATTGGACATCGAGATGAGGATTCCTACGTATCCTATTGAAATCAGACAACCCATACCCGCTAGGACCCGACCCATTTATAAGGGTTTGGGTCCGAAAATTTTGGACCCAATGGGTCTGGGTTGGGTTTGGGCCTCAAAGAGCATGTGTCGAGTCCAGGTCTGGGTCCACATATGCTAGACCCTGACCCGCCCCGAGACCCATTTACATATTAGAAATTTTTTTTGTTACCTAAACTCTAAGGTTTTATGAGTTGTGTTTTGCGAACTCGTTAGTGTTGTAACTCCATCTAAGACGTGTAACTTTGTAAGTTGTAATATTTTCATATTTTATGAGTTAATTCTGAAAATTTTGTTTATAGAATGCTTTAACCATGGATACAAGACCTATATATATTAGGGCGAAAATTTTTAATTACATATATTGAAAATGTGATGAAAACTTTAAACTAAGAAGGACCCATTTAGGACCCAGTTAGGACCCGTGGACCCGCTAGACCCACCGAATTTGGGTCTGGGTCTAAAAAATCTAGACCCAACAGATCTGTGAAAAATAAACGGGTCTGGGTCTAGGTCCAGGTGTACTTGATCCAAACATGCACCATTGCCATCCCTATTCGTTGTTCTTGATCTGATTTTTATTATTATTTTTTTTCTTGCCCTAAGTTTTGCCTAGGCCTCCCTTTCTGGTTTTCAGCCTAGGGGGATTGGGCATACCTGAAATAGAAGTTAGGTTTGATGAAAGGAAGAAAGGTTTAAGGCTTAAGGTTTAGATGAAGGTTAAATTAATTTGGCGAATGGAGGATCATAGATTTAGATTATATGGTTAGGGTTTAATGGAGTTGAATGATTTGAATGTGGGATAGAACTTGTGTGTAAGCACCCCTAGCTTTACTTTTTATTTCCTTTTGTCTTTGGCTCTTTCTTTTTTGCACTTTTGTGCATTTTGCTTTTGCTTTGATCTTTTTTTTTTCGCACTATAATTTTTTTTTCACTCTTTTTTGGTTTTTGCTTGGCATTGATTTTTTTTTTTATTATTTATGTAGTAAGGTTTGCACACAAGCTATTGGTTATGGGTAGTGGAAGGTTTGAAGGCTATTCGTGGAGCTTTTCTTGGAGATTATGGTTTTTGGATGATGGAGGGAAGATGAGAATAACTCTTGATCCAAAGTATGTTCTTTTTTATAAAAATATTCTGTCTTCTTATTATTATTAGTCAAGTTCGTTAGGTGATTTACTTTCATCATTGAATTAGAAGCATAGATAAGAATGATGGAAGGCTAATTAAAATGAAAATGCAATTATTTTTTATTGATTAGAAATATATAGAACAAGGCTTATTAGAAATAGTCCTGAATAACATAGACTTGACAAGATAGGAAATGAAGGAGCTAGGGGAGGGACTCTCTGACTTATCCTAGAAAACCAAAAACAAAATACTAAGTCTGTTAAATTGTTGATGCATTGCCTAATGGGTTGTTGGTGATGTTGATTCTCGTTGTGGCAAGTATTAATAGTCTATCGCCATCGACTATGTTTCATAGCGCATGATGGTATTCAACACTAGGTGTCATATAGAATTATTAAGTTGGAACTAGAGGCAGAAATTTAGGTTTTACCTTTTGAATTTTCTTTTAGGTATAGGATCTAGAGTAAACCCTATGGAAGTGGTCACGCCTCTAAAGTCATCGCGCCTTTATGGTGAAGGCGGTCAAAAGTAATCTTCATGACACTAAATGAAGTCGGGATGGTAATAGTGCGACTGATGAACTTTAGAGTACGCTCACATTTTTGTTCCTCCATTAAGTTTTCCTAAGTTGTAATCTTTCGAGTGGTCATGAACATAATCGAGTGGACCTCGCTAAGAAATAATGTTTTCGAAATGAGAAATGGAAGAATAGAAATGGAATGGAAAGAAATGACAATGATTAGAAATGACTATGATTATTGGACTAGTATGGGCTTGAATAGGATGTAGACACAAGTCTAATTATATGAAAACGGAGACATGGACTGGACTGGACTAGACTATGCAAGCAGACTGGATTCCATGTCTAGACTTTGGTGATGATAGGAAAGACTAGACTTTGAACTTACGGATGAGTAAGCAAGCTAGACTTCAAGGAAGGTTCGAGAATGATGGAGACAAAACTATTAACTTAAGGCAAACAAGCTAGGCAACTAGACTTTGAACTTATGAGTGAGTAAGCAGGCTAGCTAGACAACTAGACTTCGGAACTTACATTAGACTAAGCAAACTCGACTCAAAGATTGCCTATGTGGACTTATGGAATGCTAGACTTTGAACTTACGGGTGAGTAAGCAGGTTAGACAACTAGTCCTCGGAACCTACATTAGACTAACCAGGCTAGACTAAAAAATTGTCTATGTGGACTTATGAAATGCTAGCTTCGCTAGGCTTAGGGGTTGCCATTATGGTCTTATAGGAATGAGTAGCTTCGCTAAACTCGAGGATTTGGGTAGTCATAGATCTATGGAAGGACTAGCTACGCTAGACTTAAGATATTTGGGCCATTATGAAATTCTTAAAGGAGTTGGACTTGACTAGGGTCTACATAGAGATACAAAATAGACCTATGATATGAATTGGGCCACAATGGACCTAAGTTTGGATTGGATTAACATATAGGTTTGGCTCAGACTGGGATATGCACATGGGCTTGACATTAGAAATGGACTAGGATTGGAATAAACTTGGATTAGACTTGGACTGGGCTTGATATATACTAGGATTCACATAATGATATGATTACTAAACCAAGAAGTCTAATAATCAAGTATCAATATGAATCTTAAAGAAATTAACTCCTAGAACTCGAATAAGATCAATGATAATAGTCGAACAAGGGGATCTTTCTTGATTCAAGATCACTCCTGAAACTTAAAAATAAGAATCAAAAAACTCTTAAAATCACTTTAGAAATTAAGATGTTTAACACTAAAAACTTAACAATCCTGAAAAGTTATTAATTGTTTTAATTAATAAGCTCTCAAGCAAACAATCACAAGTAAAGTTTTAAACTCAAAATAAACTATGTATTATTGAATGAAAGCCACGCCTATGTATAGGCTACAACTTATGCTAATCCAACTAGGAAAACATAAAAACCTATGCTAATCCAACTAGGAAAACGTAAACTTATCCTAATCTAATTAGCAAAACCACACGCCTAAAGATAACATGTACAAGCACATGTTTATCTTGTAAAAAGATTAAATCTATCTACTAGATATATAATTACATAGCAATCCTAACAGAACTAGGATTCTATGTAGCAAGCAAGAAGTAATCCTAATAGAACTAGGACTACTCTTCACTCCATCCCACGCCTCCTTCCATGCTCCATGTCACCATACAAACCAAGACTTGATTCTTACTCTTGATTTCAAACCCTAGAGTGTCCATGATCAAGTCAATAGGTTCATGGATAACAAATGCCTTTGCATCCATATCACATAAAGACGCAAATCGGCCTAAATTGTGACATGGGCTATAGACTTATATGGGTCTAAGATGGACTCTAATGCTAGCGGGCCTAATATGAATGCATGGACTCGAACTTAGATGAACCTAATATGATTGTAAAATGAACTCTAATGAGTATGGGCCTAAAATGAATGCAAGTGAATCGGATTGGTTGGAGTTGTTTTAGATTGGATCGAAGGTATTTGAACTGGGCTTAGAGTTTTCGAAATTCATTTTTGAAAGGAACCTCTTGGTTTATCTTTTGTTATCAAAAGATGATGGATTAATTTTGCAAATATTTTTATTGTAAATGTCGTGTATCATGATGTATGTTTGCAAGAATAGAGTAGAAAAGGTTGAATGATTAATTTTGAAAGATGTATGTTTTTGGAATTGGTTGAATATGGCTGGGTAGAATTGATAAGGAAGATTAGTTGAACAGCATGGAGAAAGTGGGAAGAGGTCATCATGATTGCTCATTTCGGAACAACTCTAACTCTATCACGACCACTTTAGATGCACTTTTTAGGACATACTCGACCTCGCATGTAATACTACTCATGATTGCTTTAAAGGGATTTAGCAGGCTACTCATTCCAACAAGATGCATCTTTCTTTTACGGAGCTCATTTCCTTAGTTACTCCACAGTGAAATGTGCTTGGCTGGGAGTAGTCTAAGGCTGGGTGACCTCATGAGAAGTTTCTCTAGGTGCGCATAAGTAAGGACAAAATGCATCGGAAGAACTTGTGTTGGTTATTCAGGAGAGTTGTTGGCCCTTGATGCACATTGGTGACGATAATCTCGACTCCTGAGGTGTCGGGTGTTACAAATGGTATCAGAGCAACCCTATGACCACGTGTTGGGGAGACCATAAGATCGTTAGGCCGAATATAAGGAGTCCTCAAGCGCCTAGTGGGGGAGGATTCCGATGATGCATTATCATAAGGAGTAATCCAAAGGTCATCAGACTGGAAATCTGAAGTATCCAACAATCGGTCTTCAGACTGGGGCAACCCACAGGCCGTATGCTAAATATGTGGAGTCCTCAGGCGCAACGAGGGCGTTGTTGTTCTAAAGTGGAGTTGTGTGTAATACCCCTCATGATTGCTTTAAAAATATTTAGTAGGCTACTCATTCCAATAAGATGCATCTTTCTTTTAGGGACCTAATTTCCTTAATTACTCTACAGTTAAGCGTGCTTGGCTTGGAGTACTCCAGAATGAGAGATCTCCTGGGAAGTTTCCCAAGGTACTCATGAGTGAGGATAAAATGCGCCGGAAGAACTTGTGTTGGTAATGAGGACAGTTGTTGGCTCTGGATGCGCATTGGTGACGATAGACTCGACTCCGGATGGGTCGGGGTGTTATACTGCATGGAAAGATTGATTTTTTTGAATTAGGTAATGACCAAGATTTTTTTATGCGAATGCAGACAGACCGAACATAGGACCAAACATAGGATGTAACACCCCGATAATTCTCTCTTTTCAAAATACCTTTCTAATATAAAAGTAGATAATTAACCAAGTATTATCACCCGTGTGATAACGTATCGGCTTATTCAGAATTTTGCAGCGGAAAACAAATAACTAACCTTTAAACTTTATTATAAATAAATAAATAAATAAGTATTTAGAAATCAAAATACTCAAACAAACTTAATAAGATACGTTTTTATCAAAGCAGAAAAATAATGTATACTAGTTACACATTCTCTCCATTCCAGATTCCCAATGATGCACATCTGCGAACCTGTAATGTCAATGCTTTAATGAATCTGCTCACAAAAATGGGTCATCACAGGATCAATAAGGCAAAGCCATGATCACA
Organism: Beta vulgaris subsp. vulgaris; assembly: GCF_026745355.1. Classification (NCBI taxonomy): domain Eukaryota; kingdom Viridiplantae; phylum Streptophyta; class Magnoliopsida; order Caryophyllales; family Amaranthaceae; genus Beta; species Beta vulgaris. Next base: position 19,845,863 of record NC_079202.1, read on the forward strand.
ATCACAAACAAAGCACATAATCAGCAAAGGTGAGTTCTACGTACTAAAAACATAAGCATTCCAAACATGATACTAAATAAATAATATGCAGGGATAAATAATAATATAATAATAAAACATTCTGCAGACAACTTTTACTGAACTAAACTCTAAACATCTTTTTATTACTCAAATGGAATAGTTATTGGACTTGAGTTGTCTTATCTACTAATACCTTCACCTAGGAAGACGAAATACATGAGCTAATTCGTATTTCAGAATGACCTACGATATCGAGGAACTTTTGAAAAATAATAGGGATGGTGATCAATCCATCTCCCAGAAAAAGCCATGGGCTACCACCATGTACCCGAACTCCTAATGTCCAACTCTAGACGTGCATCAGTCTAAAGTCTATAACTATCCTCGTTTCACTTTACGTTCTTTACAAGTTATTACTTGTTATGACACATATACAAGCAACACAAAACTACAAAGCAAACATGCACAACTGAACTTCTTTTATCTTAGGATTTAATAAGTGATCACAACTTACAACCCAAGACTTACTTTCTTTTAATCTCAAACTTTCTTATTTGTTGAACCTAGCCAGCAATCAAACTTAGAGAATATCTATAGTACACCAGGGTGTACCATGCTCATGGTACACCCAAGACTATTTTCTCCAAATGAGTAAAATGAGCGAATGAGCAAATGAGAAAAATGAACAAATGAGCAAAAATTTCTACTCATTAAGAAAATGCGCAAACACTTTTATCACAAGATGAGCAAATGAGCAAAATGCCCATATGAGCAAATTTGGTGTCAAATGAGCACCCAAAGTTCTAATTTATTACAAAAATACCCCTAGGTGTACCATGCTCATGGTACACCCGGGTGTACCATGAGTGAACTCTCAAACTTACCTTTAAAAAGGCATAACTTATCTGCTTACCAAATAAGGCCCACAGTCCTCATAAAGTAGTGATACTTGTAAGGGAACACATGAATAAACATGATTCAATCTCAATAATATATTAATTCCCCCATGTGAATTAATAAATAAAGTTCCCATCCACATGCTTGCATCAATAATTCCACACAAACATGAAAAATCTTTACTCATAATAAATCTCATAATTAACATGTTTGCACACAGGCATAAAACATGTAAAAATCAATCATACTACAAATCACATATAAACTTATAAAGTTCCTATACATGATACTAACATTTCTTTCTCCTTAAATCATGATACTAATAACATAGCACACTGGTATGTACGTACCTTGTGTAAACTAGTCGGCAAGCCACTTTTAATTCTTTAAAAGTCTCCTACAGAATATTATCCGCCTAGAAATCAATATAAATTAAAATCAATACTCTTAAATAAAAATACAACAACTTTAAAATATTTAAAATCCCCTTTAAACATATTCAAAAGTTGATTTTACTATCAAAACTTCAATTATATTTCATTCCTAGCATAGTACTACCATACTAGTAATTAAAATTCTTAAAACTCCATAAATAAAATCCTTTATGAAATTCTAGCAACTTTTAAAATCACAAAACCCTCTTTAAATATGTGTAAACATGATTAAATTCATAATCATTGTATACAACATGCTACTATGATTTTCTAATAATTAGCACACTAAAAATCCATGCTTTAATGATTAAAACTTCAATCTAACAATAATAAACAAATCTGAATTTTTATTCTTATAATATATAATATATAATATATATGAATGAAGAGTATTTATTAAAACAGTAAATTAAAATCAATAATCATGATTAACATTAAAATAAAGCATAAAAACATAGTCTTTAATGGAAACTTGGAGAAGAAGAAAAGAAATTAACAAACAAAGCAAGAATCAAGAAAGAACAACAAAGGCACCAAAAAATCAGGTACTACGCAGCAGCAGTCGACGCCCAAGGTTAAGAATTTGAAGGTTTTTGTGACGTTTCTTGTTGAAGAAGAAACGTTGCTTGAAGGAGAAGAAAAGATTAGAGGGAGATAAATCAAAAAACGGTGAGGAGAGAGAGAAATTGATACTGGTCGAAACTTTGAGAGAGAGGAGAGAGAAAATATTCATTGTGTGGGGTAAAATAATTGCGTATTAAGATATTTATAAGGAGGCTTCCTTTTGGGCTTAGGAAAAGAAGATTGAGCTCAATTAAAATTAATGATGAATAGGATAAATAAATTAGAACTTCTAACATCAATATAAACTTAAAATTGGATTCCTCAAGTCCACTTAGTTTCTTTTCTAATATGAATTACTACTTAAAACATTTATCAAAGCATGCTTAATTAAAATATTTTTAACTTTCTTAAATCCTTAAAATTATTTCATTTGACTTTTAAAATAGTCAACCTTTTTTAAAATAATCAAATCATTTAAAACTAAATTATAATTAAATATAAATATATAAATGCTAAAATAAATTTATAAAAGCCTTTAAAATTATGGGGGATTACAGTCTACCCCCCCTTAAAAGAAGTTTCATCCCGAAACTTGACACGAAAACTCACAGACTTTTCAGTTTTTTCGCCAAGCTGGTGCGGTTTGGTGATGCAACCACATCAGTTAATGCCTAATTGATACGATGTGCAACCACATCAATTAATTTCTTATCACTGCGACTACATCATCTGATGCAAACCAAAACCGCAGCAATAGGCCCGTTTTAACCGCATCAAATGGGCTTTTTTCCACTAGTGTGTAAACATTAGAATACCAAGCATTATGACTATATTGCCTAGAAAAAGAATTATCTCCATAATAATAAAAAAAAATGGAGTCCATGATACAAAAAAGTTATAAAAGAATAAGAAAAGGATATTCACAAACGGAAAAATAATATATACAATTTAGTCTCACTTACAATAATCAATAAATAAAATTATAATGTCTTCCCAGCAACGGCGCCAAAATTTGATAGGTTGTCGTATATCTTTAAAAAATAATTCCTAGTAGAACCTCCTAACAATGTAGTAGGGTAAGTATTATGTAGGTTCGAATACACGGAGAGATTGTCGTTTTAATGTAGCTTGGAGATTATGGGAAACCTAAATGAGATCTGAAATATAAGTGGCCCGATATGGAATAAATGCTTTGAAAGTTAACCAGTATCTACTTATCATGTGAGCCAGTTTGATGACTTGTAATGTTATAACACAAAACACGTAAACTAACCTTGAGGGTTGATCGAGGAAGCCCCTTTGATGCCTAAGTCAGTAAAGATGAAGCCGGTAGCTCTCAAGTACTGTATAATAATGATTGTGAACCTACCTTTATGACTCAAATCATGGGTATTTATAAGAGCCGGTAGTATCCCAAGCTAAGTAGGACGCTCTTCCTTTTGGCTGGATATAATTCTATCCCATTTTCATGCTTATCTTTAGTCCCATAATCCTTGCTAAGAAAGCACTAGATCAGGCCGAAGCTCATTAAGGATGGCCGAGATGGTTCCTATCGATAGGGTGCCCGATAAGGACCAGTATATCAAGGATACCGGGATCATGTAGATTTTCAACCTAGTTACCAGATGATCTGACCATGTCGGTCTTTGGCAGTCCAGATGGACCGATATCGAACTTGGACAACCCCCTGTAGAAACATAATCGTGTCTCCCCATTTAGTATCCTATGATGGCCAATACACCGCTCTAATTAGTCAGGATCGAGGAAAGAATAATGAACGACTGCAAAGAAAAAATATTTTAAGCCCAAAACCATTTTCTAACTCTTTTTATTAACCCATTTACTAAAACCTTTTTTTTTATAAATTGTTTTAATAAGCCCACTTTCTAAAATGTTTTAAAATAACTTTTTAAAAGCCCATCTTCGAAAACCTTTTTATAAATAGTTTTTATGAAATCCCATATTATAAAACCCATAGTGTATCCCAATTTAATTAATAGAATCAATTAATTATGTTAATTAGTTTTGTTAATAAAAATATGGTTTATAAAATAATAATATTTCCCCAAAGTGTTTTTAAATATCTTTATCTAACTCTTTTCTAAAATCTTTTTGATAAATAATCTTTTTAGATACCTACTAGATTTCAAAAACATATTGCATTCCAACTACCTAAACCTACTTTATATATATTACCCCTAATCTCTCTCATCTTACAACCTAACAAAATCACACGCTAATCCCATACAAAAAATCTAACTCGACACAACACAATTCACAAGGCCATCCATATCTCAACTCACAAAAACTCATCTCAACAATTCACACTCCTCATAATTTTCACACGACAACATCTCCTACACAACTACTTATTATACATCACACGTTAACTACACCACTCCCTTCATCTTCATCCTCATAATTGATGCAAGAGCATCCTACATATAATCTTCTTGTAAATATTGATAACAATGCATTACAAGTTCAGTTCTTAGGTATAATTAGCACTAAGTATCATAAAGTGTTAATTAAACAATGTTAGTTACTTAGCCGATTTTCAGAACAAGCTTTCGTAATGTTTTTGTTAAGCTTTTCTTCTGAATTTTTGTAATTAGTCACCTATGTTTTTAAGCTAGTTGCTTACTAAGCATGAGGCAGCTGCTTGCTAAAGATCAACTCACAAGCTTTCCAGTGCTTGAAGAAAGAAGAATTGTCAACAAAGGCAGCTGGGCAGCATGTGAAATCATTAGAGAAAAAAATCAACGACTGCGGTTATCAGAAAATCGCAGCCCTTTTTTTTTATAAAGGGTTGCGGTTCTGGGCTAACCGCAACCCTTTGCCTTTTTTTCTTTACAATTGTTTTCGCATCTTTCCCTTGCAGTCTCGCTAACATTGAACACATAACCCTTACTCTCCCTCTTCCTCTCCCTTTCTCACTCTCACTCGTCGTTAACATTGCCCTAATCCATTTAATTCTTTGGCTGGTTCTTCTACTTCTTCTAATTAGCTCTACCCTTGCCCTGATTCTTTCAAAGCTTTCGATAATGAATTGCCTTGCGACATCGATTTAAGGCCCGAGCTTCCCATGGATGGCGAATTTTCCCTCTCTCTTCGTTCATTTTTGTTGCACAGTGGTGGCAATATTCGTGTTGCTGTTCTTCGTCGCTGCTTCACCGCCGACCGCCGTTGCTGTTGCTCGACCTCGCTGCCCTTTTACACTGGTGGTGTTGACGGTTGTCGCCACTTCTTCTTCTTCCCTTTATGAGGTACAAACCGCGGTACAATCTTTTCCATATGCGTTTTCTTATTTTAGAACTCAAATTCAATAGTTCAGTTCAGTTCAAGAATCAATCACTACAAGAAATTGCCAAATTAACGACAGTTATGTAGCGAAGGCCAACAAAACCGTTGTTAAACATATAATTAGCGACGGTTTAAAGCCGACGTTGCCACCGACGACTTATTTTAGATATCAGCGACGGTTTGAACACACACTGATAGCAACGACTGTTTAGAGCCGTCGGTGCTGTTATTATTTAAATTTCATGATTTGTAGTCCCTGGGCGACGGCTTAGAACCGTTGCTGCCTTTAACGAAAGTTGTCGCTATTATTTTACGAATTAAAACAAACTCGCTTTCAAACTCCCACTAAATATAGTCGTTTCCTCCCACGCACTCAAACAAATTCGCTGGCAAAACTGCCCTTGAAGGCCAATCCACCGACTGGAGACCGACGACTTAAACCACCTTGCCGGCGGTAATTTGTACAACTCTTTTTTTATTTTTTGTTTTAATTTTTGTTACCCTAAAAATTGAGTTTTTGGGATTGAATGCCAACACGCACCACTGTTGCCGCGTAATTCATTCCGTCCTACCGCCTCTGCCGTGTAATGCAATCAGTCATTCCACCGTTGCTGCCGCCAACGCCGCGTCTTCTTCCGTTTCAATTCGTAACTTCTCTCTCTTCAATCTCAAGTTTGTTGTTGTTTGTTAGTTTGAGTTTAATTTGTTGTTATTTGTTAGTTTGAGTTTAATTTGTTGTTGGTTGTTTTGTTCATGTTATTGTTATAATTTTTTATAACAAGCCAAAACCCACCAAGTATATATGTATGATACTAAAAGAAGATTATGCCACTTATAAGTTGTAAAACAAGATGAATTGTTTGTTTGTTAAATCTCCTTACTCAATCAATCTCTTGCTTCATAATATACTCTTCAAATTGATATTTGCTAGATAGTCTTTGTAGTTTTGAGAAAACCATACTGGGTTTTTATTTTATTGTTCGTTTGTTATTTTTTTGTTTTGTTTTCGTCTACTCTGTTGTTTTTCTTTATGATCCTTAGTATCAGTGTAGTGCTAGAATATAATTTGAATAACAATAATGATAAGTTGGGTTTGCAATTCAGGAGTAGTAATTTATCTCCGGTTCAGCTGTTGTAAAGTAAACTCACTGAAACTTGAAAGATGGGTGATTGAACTTTTTAGAGGGAAAGTTGGAACTTTAGAAATTTGGAATGGGTCAACTGAGAAAGATAGGCTTCTGATTTAATTTGGATAAGCAAGGGTTAGAAGAAACAAATACACGTAATGGCAACACAAAAATTGGGTAGATTGAATAGAAATTGTTCAAGTTCTAGCTCTTGTCTTATTTGGACAATAACTTTTAATCACTACTTATTTAATATATTTTTTGAATTTTTGGCACTCACCAAACCCTCATCCGGCTTTGTGAATGTAGGTGTCCACACACCACTGTCTCCTTGCCTTGGCCTGTGACGTCTCTCTGCCATTGTGTCCTTGCCGCCGGACTGTCCTGCCGCCTCTAGGTATGCTTTAATTTATTATTTTATAATACTTTGAAGTTTAAGTTAGTGTAATAATTATCACAATAATTTATATAATGGTTTGTTTATATAAGGTTATAAAAGTTAAAAACTATATTATTATCACAATAATTAATTTATTGCACATTCCTTTATTTATTACACTATTTGAAATGTTTATATTGTTTTTTGACATATTTGTTTTCGTGGAAAAAGTTTGGATAATGTTATAAATTTAATTTAAGTGTTTAAATAAATATTTTTGCATCATCATGTGCCTAAAATTATAGAATTGTACGTATGTGGGTTGTTAATGACTATTGTGATTGAAATGATTTAGAATCGTAGAGTTGGGCACCATGAAACGGAAGGAGCGTTGGTAGATGTATGATAGATATGACAATGGGCGTAACTTGAGGCCCGAGTTCTTGAGGGAGGTTGATGAATTCATTGAATTTTCCAAAGCAAATCCTGAAAGCCCAGGTTTAGATGAAGTTAGATGCCCGTGTCCGAATTGCAAGAACAGACGTATGCATGACGTAGACACGGTTAAAGTGCATGTTTATAGGAAGAGATTTATACCTGATTACTATGATTGGTATTCTCATGGTGAAGAGTTACCTCGAGCCGCAAATGAGCCATCCAATCGATACGGTGAAATGATTTTCGATGCTCTATGGAATAACCCAGAACCGTCCAATGTTGAAGAGCCTAGTGGAATGGACGAGGAGCCTAATCCTCAAGCAAAGGTGATTCTTGACCTATTAAAGGCTTTTGAGGAACCGTTACGAAGGGAGCTCTACGTACGTGTTGGAAATGGCATCTAGAATAGTATCTCTGAAGTGTGAGTACAATTTGCCACATATGTGCGTTGATGCGTTTGCTTCATTAATGAAAGAAGCAATACCTAGCAACAACAACATGAGTAACACATTTTACGATACGAAGAAGATCTTGGAGGGATTAGAGCTTCGCCACGAGAGGATTCATGCGTGCCCCAAAGGTTGTATGTTATTTTGGAGAATTGATGCACACTTGGACAGATGTAGAGTGTGCTATAGCGACAAATACAAAAGGACTTCTAAGCGGTCTTTAGTTCCAATGAAAGTTCTGATTTATTTCCCAATCACACCGAGATTGCAAAGGTTGTATGCAACAAAAAATATTGCTCAAGAAATGACATGGCATGCAAAAAATCCAAGAGCCGGAGACAAAATGGCTCACCCTAGCGATAGTGAAGCTTGGAAGCATTTGGATAGATCCTTTGACGAATTTGCATCTGAGCCTAGGAATGTTCGACCCGGTTTGTGTACCGATGGGTTTGGTCCACATGGAAAGTTTGGGGGTCAGTATTCATGTTGACAGGTCATCTTAACCCGTACAACTTGTCGCCATCGATGTGCATGAAAAAACCCTTCATGTTCCTTTCGTTGCTCGTTCCTGATCCTAAAAATCCAAAGGGAAACTTGGATGTGTACATGCAACCTTTAATCGAGGAATTGAAGCAATTATGAGATGTTGGAGCAACAACTTATGATATTTCTAGGAAACAAAATTTCAATATGCGTGCTGCCATTCTTTGGACAATAATTGATTTTCCTGCGTACAGTATGCTATCTGGCTGAGAACTGCCCGGAAAAAGGCTTGTCCTTACTGTTTTGACAAATATAAAGCTTTTTGGCTTGACCATGGGGGTAAAGTTTCTTGGTTTGATGGTCACTGTCAATTCCTACCCCTAGATCATCCTTTTCATAGCAACAAAGTAGCTTTTTGCCGAAATAAGGTTGAAAAAGGGTCTCCGCCACACATCATGTCTTGGGAAGAGTTGTGGTCGTGTGTTAAAGACTTGCCAAAGACTACACATGGGGCTAGAAGCACTTAATACTTTGAAAAAGTTGAAAAAAGGGTGGTTCAAACAAAGCTGTCTTTGGGAGCTCCCATACTGGAAAACTCTCCATCTTCGTAACAACCTTGACGTCATGCACATTGAGAAAAAAAAAATCGACCAACTCATTCACATAATTATGGATGTGGAAAAACAGACATCAGACATTGTTGCATCCTGAAAAGACATTGCAAAAGTGTGTAAAAGCGCCCAACTCACTAGTAGAATAAATGCTTATTGCTGCGGTCAAAAAGTGGCCTATTGCGGCAGTTTTGGGCGCGCAGCAATTAAGGGCGCGACAATAGGATATTATCTATTGCGGCCGTTTATAACTGCAGCAATAGGATACCATATTACTGCGGTTTCTTATCAAAACCGCAATAATATTTATTTTTTTAATGTTAAAAAAAGTACACCTATTGCTGCGGTTTTGAGCCAAACCTGTAGAAATATGTGCACTTTTTCAAAAAAAAATTAAAATTAAAATCTTCAATATTAAGAATACATAAAATGCAATAAAAATTAAAGGTAACTAAAACATCATATCAATCAGCAAAAAAATACAACATAAACATAACCTAAATTAAAGTTCATTAAAAAATGTGGCCAAAAGATGACATTCAACCCCAACATTCAAATTCATAATCAACTAACGACAATACTAAGCATTATATCTAGATCAAAAATAAAAAAATGAATAAAAACAAAAAAATACAGAAGTTTATATTTAAAATCGAAAATAAAATAAAAATGAAGAAAAAAAAATACAGAAATTTAGATCTAAAGGAAAAAAAACATAAAACAAAAACTAAAAAACGGAATCGCAGAGCCACCGCGAAGAAGCTTCCTGAAGGAGAAGAGCCGCCGCGAAAAAGCTTCCTGAAGGACAAACAGATCTCGAGGCTTAGACCCGTTTTGTTCGTCTTCGTCTGGTTCGAAGAACAAACAAAGGCGACGGCATCCGAACCCAATATTCTCGGAGCATCCGACCCCAATACGGAATGCGACGTATGTCAAACTTCAACGACGACCCGTTTCGTCGAGTAACCGCACAGCCGGCGGTGTGTTCGAGTGAGACTTGACGGTTTCAGAGAAAGTCGAAGGAGATCCGGAGGAGAACGAGGATATTGCGATGGTGATGAGAGGTGTGAGATCCGAAGGGGAAGGTAGAGGGTGAGATGTGAGATCCGAAGGGAAAGATAGAGGGTGAGTTGTGAGATACGAAGGGGAAGGCAGAAGGAGAGGAGTGAACGAAGGGGAAGGCAGAAGGAGAGGAGTGAGAGGCGCCTAATGGCAGGAGAAAGGAAATGAGGAAAAAACCCTAAGTTCACACGCCTTTTATATTTTTTTTTTATACTTTTTAATGATATTGCTGCGGTTTTTGTCAAAAACCGCAGCAATATAATTAAATCTACTTTTTTTTAATGTTATTTTAATATATTGTTGCGGTTTTTTTAAAAAACCGCAGCAATATGTTTGGTCAAATAGTCTAACTTTTTTCAAAAAAAATTCTGTTGACACCATATTGCTGCAATTTTAGATCGAAACCGCAACAATATCTTTATTTTATATTTTACCTTTTCTTTTTACGTGATATATTGTTGCGTATGGGTAAAATCGCAGCAATATCACCGCAGCAAATAGCAATTATTCTACTAGTGACTTCATGTTACCAAGGATGCAAACGGAAAAGAAACTCCACCAAAAGCACCTTTTGCACTAGACATATCCCAAAGGAAAGTATTATGCAACTGGGTGAGAGATTTAAAATTTTCTCGATGGTTATGCTTTCGACTTAACAAGATGTGTGGACATGCAGTCCGGTAAGCTGCACAGTATGAAAAGTCATGACTATCATGTCTTCATGGAAAGATTATTAACGATAGCATTAGAGTTGCTCCCAGGTTCATGTGTGGAAAGTTGTTACTGAGATCAGCCTCTTTTTTCATGATTTGTGTTGCTCCACCATCACAGTAAGTGACATGGAAAGATTGGAAAAGAACATAGCCGAGATCCTTTGTAAACTTGAAAAGATTTTCCTACCATCACTCTTTAATTTCATGGCACACTTACCGGTTCACCTTCCACACGAAGCTCACCTATGTGGTCCCGTACAATACCGTTGGATGTATCCCTTTGAAAGGTACCTTATCTTTCATTTTCATACTTCCTTTCTTTTGTTCTTCGCAATTGTGTAACTCTTTTCATAACCACTTTATTAGGTTTCTTAATCATTTAAAACGCAAAATTGGTAACAAGGCTCGTGTGGAGGGTTCTATTTGTAATGCGTACTTGTGTGAAGAGATTACAAACTTCTGTTCCAACTACTTTCAACAAGGAGTGGATACTAAGAAACGAGATTTAGGCCGTAATGTCAATGATGAAGTTGATAGGATGCTCGACAAAAATGTCCCAGAACTATTTAGAGTTGATTGTTGTCGGCCGTCAAATGCAGGTGGAACACGATTTTTAACTGAAGTAGTTATTCAACGTGCACACCTATATGTGTTAGCAAATACAGGCATCTTACAAGAATTTGAAAAGTAAAACACTAGTTATTAATCATACGATTTACAAATTTAAATTTTGATTGTAGTTTAATACATGCAACATGCACACCTTAGTTTAATGTGTTAGATTGTAGTTTTGATTGAAATTACCTGTAATAGCCCTAAGAAGCCCTAACTCAAAACCCTGATTATGTGCTAAAGCATGAGATCGTATTAAAGTAACTACAGAGCAGTCTAACTGTGTATTTCCTATGATATTATGTTTAATTAGTTAACTTATATGTTTTACGTAAGTTAATTGACTACTTCATATAGAGTTATAGGATTTTAAGGTTTTAGGTGGAAGTTAGTTACTTGAAACTATCAGTTATGCTAAGTTTCATTGGTTGTAGTGCTTAAAGTAGATTAGAATACTCTCCAACACCATACGAGGGCAAAAGTAGGTAAGATCTACCATTCTTATTGGATAAGAAGACTTTGGAAACCAATAGATAAGTTGAAAAGTCCTTGAGAGCCTTAAACATTAAGATTGTGAAAATCGTATAGAGATTGTTTTATCGGGTAACGATGACCTTCCAGTTAAAGAGCCTTTCGGGATTGAATCCGAGCTCAGAACCTAACCAAACTTGATATATGACATGCTTAGATGTCTTAAGGTTAAAATGGTCATTTAAGCCCAAGAATTACGTGGCTTATAAGGTAAATTGCTTACATAGTAAAACCTGGCCAGCTGGAATTACAGCTCAGACCTATCCTCAAAGAAAGCTGCTTAGCAGCTACTCAAGTGTCGATCTCTCAAAGCCCTTTGAATGCATGATAGCCAACACCAAAGGCTAACCTCAAGAAAGAATCACCCAGAAAATCCAAGAAACCGACGTTGCCCAGATCACTTTTCCCTCCTCCTTGGGTACCGCCAGAACAGGCTATAAAAGGCTGTTCTGGGTTTTCGTCTCCTTTCTCATATTTTCTCCTCTTTGACACCCACTTTTCTCTACATAGAACTCTTCTAAACATCCATACAGAGTTGTACAACCTTTGGTTCCAACCTTTAGACCATAAAATCATATAGAAAACCTTGTTCAAAGATCACATAAGTTGCTGTAAGTTCAACAGTTTACATCTCTTGTATTTAAGCTTAGTTTTTCATATCTATAAGCTTGTTGAAACTAATCTTTAGCATTTTATATCAGGGGAAGCTGTAGGAGTAGTTAACCAAGTGAATTAAGGAATTTCGTGAGCTTTAAGCATCCTTAGCTAAGGTACACACTTAGTTTGGTTTAACCTAGAGATTTTCCACTCTTATAGTTAAGTGATTGTTTCTTTCTTGTGTAAAGCATGTTTATGAAATGAATTTATGTATGATATGTGTATTATTATGTGTATATTGAGTATATTACATAAGTATAACATGCTAAGGTTCTTTAGAGATGTTTCAATTGACTAAACAACACTTATACACTAAGTTATTACGATTATGCTTCTAAATGGGATGTGCTTAGTACATGAACTTATATAGTAATTGATAATTGGTAATCTCTTGATGAAATAGATGTTGGAGTATTATTTAATTCCCTAAGACATAATTGGTTAAGTTCTATCAAAGTTATTATGTTAAAAACTAGTTTTAAGTATGAAAACCCTAAATCTTCTCAACTATCAAAGTAAGGGTAATTGAAAGGAGTTGATAAGAGTTCTGATATTAAGGATGAGTTGATAAGGATTTTGAGTATTGAGGTTTAAAGTATAAACCATTAAATATCTTATTTTATAAATATGAAAGTGAGGCATGAATAGGCACCCCGAGTTAGGGCGGGTAGAGTCCCTAGCTGTTGCCTTCCAGGAGGGGCTAATCCTGGCGTTATAGGACATGTCCGGGTAAGTCTTGCAAGCATAACAATAAAAGGCTGGGTGACGACCCTCACTAGTTTGGAGACAGCTGGTACTGCGTGGTACCCCTCTCCACTCGCGTTCATGCCAAACGATTGATTTTGTGAAACCATAGTAACTAAGTTAAGGGTGATTATCTGTTATTATAACTATGTGTTAGTTTTCAAAATACACCTAAACTTGTATTTTCTATTATACAGTGTGTACTCAGCTTTGCTGATTGTTTTGTCATTTCTGTGGCCTGTCACTCGGTGGGTGGCAGAGTTTGATTTTATGCAGGTTGGTACGAGGATATGTGATGAAGGTGTTTACTTTTGTAATAGACTTTCAATAATGTAAATTAAGTAATGACATCTATATACATATGTTTACATAGTTAAGCAAGTGATAGACTACTGAACTTTAGTTAGTTTTTGGTGTATGTAACCTAAGAGCTCTTATGAGGACAGCTTTGTATGCATTAAGTAATGTATAAAGTATGTTTTTGAGGTAATTCGATATTCTCTTCCTTATAATTTGAGAATGTCATGGTAATAGTCCAAATCTTAGTGTGATAACGCTTCCGTTGTGATTAAACGATGTTGATTAAGATTAGTGGAGGTTTGGGCTGTTACAAGTGGTATCCGAGCTAAATTAAGACATTAGAATGTATAAGTATGACTATTCTATGTTATTATAAGGTGATTACTATGAAGTTTGAGTTGGACTAGTTGTTAATTGATGTTATGTTTTGATGATGTAGATGAATCCAGGAAGTAGAGGGGAGCCAATAGTGATTGAAACTTCTGATTCTGAGGATACATGGACAGACCCTTTTGAAAGCATAGGTGAAGATATTCCAGGGTTCGTGAACCAGACACTCTATTCTCTGCTAGCTTATGTTATACTGATGCACCTGCTTGTGCAAGACAAGTAATGAAGGCAATTGTGGAATATAATCAAGTAATGGGCCGGGGAGAAGAAAACCCATATGCTCGTCCGGAAGTTCAAGCTTATCATTAGTAAAGACTTTGCCTTTGAATGATCCATGGAGAGATCTTATGGAAGAATACTGGAAGATATTAGACTATTATATTCCTGACAGAGAATTAAGGGGGTCAGAAATCGACTATGTTACGATAGACAAGAAGTTGATACAATGGAACGTCACGGTTGAGGAAGTTTATAGGAGGATCCAAGAAGTGGATCGTAAGGGGAGAAAAGAGGGTACTATCATATCATATGAAGAGTATAAGACAGGAAAATGAAGGAAGTAGAGGCTCAAATAGATTGGGAGAATGCTAGAATGGGTGGTGGTAACAAGAATATGGAAGTGCCTCCTAAAAAGAGGAAGTTTGAGGATGAAGCAGGTCCTAGTAGGATAACTAAAAGCAGGGTTGAAGAAGTTAATCAGCCCGAGAAAGACCATAAGGAAATTGAGTATATAAATATTAGTTCTGATAGTGAAGAAACTGAAGAGGAGGATCCGGAAATGGAAATAGAAGAGGTTGAGATAGAAGATGACGGAATAGAAGATCAGAACATAGAAGGAGATGAAGATATCGAAGATGAAATCAGTTACTCTTATGAGGGTAGCTCAAGTTACGATTCGGATTTCAAACCAGGACAGATAGATTCAGGGAGTAGTAGTGACAGCGGTTACGTACGAGATACTTTTCGACTAGATTAGATTGTTGGAAGGAACTTAAAGTGAAAATGATTTTTTTTTGGGTATATGATGTTAGGATATATATAAGTATACTAACTTTTGGGCCTATGAGCCGTGTATATGTATTAGAATATAGTAGTATTAACTAATGTAAATAGTATATACATATGTAGCTAGTATTATTGATTACTCGGATATGGTTGTATAAGTTGAAACTATATGCTTCTATATAAGAGCAAATTTTGGTGTGCATATGTGATTGTTCTTTACTTTACTTTTATGTTATGTGCTTAATTTAATAAGGGGAAGGTAATAGTATTTCATTTTCTTTAATTAGGATGGTAGGAACTAGAGCTGGTGCTTCATCATCAGGATCTGGTGACTCAACTCACCAAATGGAGGCTAGAATTAACCAGTTAGAAAATATGAATACCCGATTGTTGAATCTGTTGGAGAATAACCAGGCAAATAAGGATACAGATGATGAGGGAAAGTTTTATAAAAGGTTAGCATCACACAATCCTAGGACTTATGATGGGGAACCTGATCCAGTAAAGTTCGAGGATTGGATCGCTTATATGGAAAAACTCCTGGATATGGTGAATTGTCCAACCAATCTAAGAGTGAAGTTAGCATCATTCTATTTAGATGGACAAGCAGATATGTGGTGGAAGACTGTGAAAAATATTGCTCAACGACCTGATTTTACTTGGGATAAGTTCCTTGAGAAATTACGGGAAAGGTTTTATCCTCCAGCACTTCAGACTAAGAAGGAGTGTGAATTCCTTACCTTACGCAGGGTAAGATGTCGATAGTAGAATATACGGCGAAGTTTGTCGAGTATCCCGATTCGCACCTGACTTAGTGAAGTCGGAAAAGTTCAAGGTGACACGGTATTTCGAAGGATTGAATTTCACTTATCAGAAGAGAGTTGGACATTGTATCAATTTTCAAGAATTATATGATAGAGCATTGGCGCAAGAAAGGATTAGTGAAAAAGAGAACGAAATAAACAAAAGAAGGAATTTTGGTAGCGAGGAAGAAGAGAAAAGTAAGAAGCCTCGAGTTGTTCAACCGATTGTACGTACGCCAAACTTTCAACAACCTACTCAACCCAAAAATCGAGGATGTTTTCGATGTGGAAGGATGCATTTTGGAAGGAATTGTGAAGGAAAGTCTATATGTTTTAGTGCAAGAAACCTGGGCACATTGCTAAAGACTGCCCCGAAACGACTAAGAAGAATGTGAAGGAAGCTGGATATGTAAGAACACAAACTGGACCTAGCAGATTCGGAATGAGTAATGCAAAAGGGAACCAAGGTGCATCGACTTTTAATCGCAATAATCAAAGAGGATCGTATGCCAATCCAGGGAAGGTAGCTGGAAGAATGTATGCCATGGGCACTGAAGAAGAGGCACAACCCGAGTTTGTCGAAAATGATAATCTGGATGCCAATGGAAGCGGGGAGGCTGAACTTGTTAAAGATGGAGGTAATGTAATCTCCGGAACTTTCCTTGTGAATTATGTACCTGCATATGTTCTTTTTGATTCTGGAGCATCCAACTCCTTTATATCCCATTCGTTGCTTAAAAGATTGAATCCAACCCCAAAACAGTCAAAAATTGACTTAGCAATAGACCTTCCTGATGGTTTACGAGTTAAGTGTGAGAATTTATGTAAAGAATGTTGTATAAGTATAGCGGGTACTGAGTTGATGGCCGATTTGGTACAATTTGAATTAGGGTATTATGATGTAATTTTGGGAATGGACTGGCTTAGTAAATATGAAGCTGTAATTGAATGTGAAGCACAGACGATCCAGTTAAAAACTCCACAAGGTGGTAAAATCGTATATCAAGGAGTTATGAAGAAATCGAGAGTGAAAATTGTTTCCATGATGAAGATTGCTAAGGAGGTAAGAAGAGGGAGAAATGCTTATTTGTGCCATGTAATTGACACAACCACAAGTCCCTTAAAAGTAGAAGAAATTCCGATAGTGAAGGAATTCCCAGATGTATTTCCGGAAGAATTACCTGGATTACCCCCTAGACGTTAGTGAACTTTCACATCGATTTAGTGCCAGGAGCTACGCCTATTTCCAGAAGTCCATACCGTATGGCCCCTGCAGAGATGGTTGAATTAAAGAAACAATTAGAGGAGTTGTTGCAGAAGGGATACATTAGACCAAGTGTATCTCCATGGGGAGCCCCTGTGTTATTCGTTAAGAAGAAAGATGGAACAATGAGACTGTGTATAGATTACAGGGAGATTAATAAAATTACAGTCAAGAATAGATATCCTCTTCCTAGAATAGATGATTTATTTGACCAGTTAAAAGGTGTTGAGGTTTTCTCCAAGATAGATTTGAGATCAGGATACCATCAAATGAGGATTGCTGATGAAGATATTTCTAAAACAGCGTTTAGAACAAGATATGGTCATTATGAGTTTGTGGTAATGCCTTTTGGGTTGACGAATGCTCCAGCTGCATTTATGGATTTAATGCAGAGATATTTTAAGGCTTATTTAGATCAATTCGTAGTGGTCTTTATTGATGATATACTAGTGTATTCGAAGAATAAAAGAGACCACGAGGATCATTTACGGATAGTATTAAATGTACTGAGAGAAAAGAAGTTATATGCTAAGTTAAGTAAGTGTAATTTTTGGTTATCTGAAGTATCATTCTTAGGGCATGTAATTTCAAAAGAGGGAGTGATGGTTGATCCTGAGAAGATAAAGGCGATTGTGGAATGGCCAGTACCAACAAATATCTCAGAAGTACGGAGTTTTATGGGTTTAGCAGGGTATTATAGGAAGTTTGTGGATAACTTTTCAAGGATTTCCCTACCTATTACATCACTGATACGGAAAAATGTGAAATTCCAATGGTCGGAAAAATGTGAGAAGGCTTTTCAAGAATTGAAGCGAAAGCTAACTAGCGCACCCGTGTTAACCCTGCCGACTGATAAGGAGGAATATGAGATATACAGTGATGCATCAAAAGAAGGGTTGGGATGTGTATTGATGCAGAAAGGGAAAGTTATAGCTTATGCCTCTAGACAATTGAGACCTCATGAGGGAAATTATCCTGTGCACGACTTGGAGTTAGCTGCTGTTGTATTTGCTTTGAAGTTGTGGAGACACTATCTATATGGTGTTCCATGTAAAATCTTTACTGATCATAAAAGTTTAAAGTATATCTTCACACAGAAGGAATTGAATATGCGACAGCGAAGGTGGTTGGAATTGATCAAGGACTATGAGATAGACATCCAATATCATCCAGGAAAAGCCAATCGAGTGGCTGATGCTCTAAGTCGAATACCTAGAAGAATGGTGAATGGACTCATTTCTGTACCACAAGAAATTTATGAGGAGATGAGGAGATTAGACCTAGTCATTGTACAAAAAGGAGAAGCTCAAGGTATCCTTAATGCAATGACTATTCAACCAACTTTATTCGATGAAATTATTCAGAAACAACAACATGACCCATTCCTGAAGACATAAGATGTAAGATAGAAAATGGGGAATCTACTGATTTTCACCTTCATGAGAATGGAGGTATTATGATTCATAATCGATGGTGTATTCCAGATGACCGTGAATTGAAGGATAAAATTTTAAGGGAATCCCATAATAGCCCTTATTCCATTCACCCAGGAAGAGATAAACTTGTGAAGGACCTCAAGAAAACATTTTGGTGGAAGGGACTTAAACGAGATGCTTCGAGATTTGTGGCAAAGTGTTTGACATGTCAAAAGATTAAATTCGATCGAGGGAAGATGCCAGGGATGCTACAACCTTTACCAATACCTGATTGGAAGTGGGACTCTGTATCTATGGATTTTATCATAGGATTGCCTCGCTCAAGAAAGTCAAAAGATTCTATATGGGTGATTGTGGACAGACTGACAAAGACGGGTAGATTTATTGCCATGAAGACTACTTGGACAATGAAGCAGATGGCAGATGCATATATTCAAGAGATCATACGATTGCATGGTACCCCACGGACTATCATCTCCGATAGAGATACTCGTTTTCTATCCCATTTTTGGGAGAAGTTACAAGAAGCATTTGGAACACGACTAAATATGAGTACAGCATTTCATCCGTCTACTGATGGACAGACAGAAAGAACAATTCAAACACTAGAAGACATGCTACGAGCTTGTGTAATGGAACTCCAAGGATCATGGGAGGATCATTTAGACTAATTGAGTTTTCATATAATAATAGCCATCATTCAAGCATTGGAATGGCTCCTTATGAAGCACTGTACGGTCGAAGGTGTCGTATGCCGATATGTTGGGATGACTTAAATTATCAAGTATCAACTGGACCTGAATTAATTCAAGAGACAATGGAGCATATTAAAATGATTCAGGAAAAGATGAAAGCGGCACAAGATCGTCAGAAGAAGTATGCTGACTTAAGAAGGAGAAAGTTAGAATTTGAAGTTGGAGATAAAGTATTTCTCAAGATTTCACCTACACGGGGAGTGAAAAGATTTGGAGCAAAGGGGAAACTAAGTCCAAAGTATGTCGGTCCATATGAGATTCTGAGTAGAGTTGGAGAGGTAGCATACGAACTTGCTCTACCCGTGGAACTGTCCAAAGTACATAACGTGTTTCATGTGTCTCAATTGAGGAAATATATTCATGACCCATCCCACGTGCTATCCTATGAACCACTGAAGATAGATGAGACATTAACATATGAAGAAAAACCGTTACAAATATTAGACCATCGAGAAAAAGTATTAAGACAGAAAACAATTCCGCTTGTAAAGGTGTTGTGGTCTAATCACGGAGAAGAAGAGGCTACTTGGGAAAAAGAATCTGATATGCGGGATCGATATCCACAATTATTCCAATAAGGTAAATATTTCAAGTTTCGAGGACGAAACTTCTTTTAAGAGGGGTAGAATGTAATAGCCCTAAGAAGCCCTAACTCAAAACCCTGATTATGTGCTAAAGCATGAGATCGTATTAAAGTAACTACAGAGCAGTCTAACTGTGTATTTCCTATGATATTATGTTTAATTAGTTAACTTATATGTTTTACGTAAGTTAATTGACTACTTCATATAGAGTTATAGGATTTTAAGGTTCTAGGTGGAAGATAGTTACTTGAAACTATCAGTTATGCTAAGTTTCATTGGTTGTAGTGCTTAAAGTAGATTAGAATACTCTCCAACACCATACGAGGGCAAAAGTAGGTAAGATCTACCATTCTTATTGGATAAGAAGACTTTGGAAACCAATAGATAAGTTGAAAAGTCCTTGAGAGCCTTAAACATTAAGATTGTGAAAATCGTATAGAGATTGTTTTATCGGGTAACGATGACCTTCCAGTTAAAGAGCCTTTCGGGATTGAATCCGAGCTCAGAACCTAACCAAACTTGATATATGACATGCTTAGATGTCTTAAGGTTAAAATGGTCATTTAAGCCCAAGAATTACGTGGCTTATAAGGTAAATTGCTTACATAGTAAAACCTGGCCAGTTGGAATTACAGCTCAGACCTATCCTCAAAGAAAGCTGCTTAGCAGCTACTCAAGTGTCGATCTCTCAAAGCCCTTTGATGCATGATAGCCAACACCAAAGGCTAACACCTCAAGCAAGAATCACCCAGAAACTCCAAGAAACCGACGTTGCCCAGATCACTTTCCCTCCTCCTTGGGTACCGCCAGAACAGGCTATAAAAGGCTGTTCTGGGTTTTCGTCTCCTTTCTCATATTTTCTCCTCTTTGACACCACTTTTCTCTACATAGAACTCTTCTAAACATCCATACAGAGTTGTACAACCTTTGGTTCCAACCTTTAGACCATAAAATCATATAGAAAACCTTGTTCAAAGATCACATAAGTTGCTGTAAGTTCAACAGTTTACATCTCTTGTATTTAAGCTTAGTTTTTCATATCTATAAGCTTGTTGAAACTAATCTTTAGCATTTATACATTCAGGGGAAGCTGTAGGAGTAGTTAACCAAGTGAATTAAGGAATTTCGTGAGCTTTAAGCATCCTTAGCTAAGGTACACACTTAGTTTGGTTTAACCTAGAGATTTTCCACTCTTATAGTTAAGTGATTGTTTCTTTCTTGTGTAAAGCTGTTTATGAAATGAATTTATGTATGATATGTGTATTATTATGTGTATATTGAGTATATTACATAAGTATAACATGCTAAGGTTCTTTAGAGATGTTTCAATTGACTTAAACAACACTTATACACTAAGTTATTACGATTATGCTTCTAAATGGGATGTGCTTAGTACATGAACTTATATAGTAATTGATAATTGGTAATCTCTTGATGAAATAGATGTTGGAGTATTATTTAATTCCCTAAGACATAATTGGTTAAGTTCTATCAAAGTTATTATGTTAAAAACTAGTTTTAAGTATGAAAACCCTAAATCTTCTCAACTATCAAAGTAAGGGTAATTGAAAGGAGTTGATAAGAGTTCTGAATATTAAGGATGAGTTGATAAGGATTTTGAGTATTGAGGTTTAAAGTATAAACCATTAAATATCTTATTTTATAAATATGAAAGTGAGGCATGAATAGGCACCCCGAGTTAGGGCGGGTAGAGTCCCTAGCTGTTGCCTTCCAGGAGGGGCTAATTCCTGGCGTTATAGGACATGTCCGGGTAAGTCTTGCAAGCATAACAATAAAAGGCTGGGTGACGACCCTCACTAGTTTGGAGACAGCTGGTACTGCGTGGTACCCCTCTCCACTCGCGTTCATGCCAAACGATTTATTTTGTGAAACCATAGTAACTAAGTTAAGGGTGATTATCTGTTATTATAACTATGTGTTAGTTTTCAAAATACACCTAAACTTGTATTTTCTATTATACAGTGTGTACTCAGCTTTGCTGATTGTTTTGTCATTTCTGTGGCCTGTCACTCGGTGGGTGGCGGAGTTTGATTTTGATGCAGGTTGGTACGAGGATATGTGATGAAGGTGTTTACTTTTGTAATAGACTTTCAATAATGTAAATTAAGTAATGACATCTATATACATATGTTTACATAGTTAAGCAAGTGATAGACTACTGAACTTTAGTTAGTTTTTGGTATATGTAACCTAAGAGCTCTTATGAGGACAGCTTTGTATGCATTAAGTAATGTATAAAGTATGTTTTTGAGGTAATTCGATATTCTCTTCCTTATAACTTGAGAATGTCATGGTAATAGTCCAAATCTTAGTGTGATAACGCTTCCGTTGTGATTAAATGATGTTGATTAAGATTAGTGGAGGTTTGGGCTGTTACATTACCAAATATAGGCAAGTTAGAACGAAATATAGGTCATTTAGCTTATTTTAGATCATATTGCTTGAAAATGAATGAATTTGAGTAGTTTGTTGTTAGTTTGAATCATAAACACCTCGAACATCATATATTACTTAGTTCAATGTGTTAGATTGTAGTTTTGACTGAAATTACAAAATATAGGCAAGTTAGAACCAAATATACGTCATTTAGCTTATTTTATGCCATATTGCTTGAAAATGCATGAATATGAGTATTTTTAAGTTAGTTTAAATCATAAACACCTCAAATATCATATATATACTTACTTTAACATGTTAGATTGTAATTTTGATTGAAATTACCAAATATAGGCAAGTTAGAACCAACTATAGGTCATTTAGCTCATTTAAAGCCATATTGCTTGAAAATGAATGAATTTGAGTAGTTTTAAGTTAGTTTGAATCATAAACACCTCAAACATCATATATATACGTAGTTCAATGTGTTAGATTGTAGTTTTGATTGAAATTACAAAATATAAGCAAGTTAGAACCAAATATAGGTCATTTAGCTCATATTAGGCCATATTGCTTGAAAATGAATTGAGTAGTTTTAAGTTAGTTTGAATAATAAACACCTCAAACATCCTATATATAATTAGTTTAATGTGTTAGATTGTAGTTTTGATTGAAATTACAAAATATAGGCGTGTTAGAACCAAATATAAGTCGTTTTTGCTCATTTTAGACCATATTGCTTGAAAATGCGTGAATATGAGTATATTAAATAACCAAATGCAGGAGACGTACAACAAGAAGTTGGATGATTGTACCACTCAGGGGTCACAGTCGAACCCTAATTTGTTGTGTTGGGAGACAGTTGGCAAGAGGAACAGAGGAAAAGTGCAGGGGTTGGTCAGAGAGATCATTTGTACTACAACTCTTCATTTGGGTGAGGAGGATATGGCTCTTCACAACCATATGAGTCGTCGATTTTTTCTCAGCTAGAGGCACAGGTGGAGGCCAAGGTCGCTGCACGGTGGCGGCACTAGTGCTACAGAGACACCCGCGATAGTGTGGTTTGTTTGGTTTTGGCAACTAGATTACTAACTTATACTTTCTACATACTTAGTCTAACTTTATATATGCATTTAGTGTCTATATTTATCGGCATATATCTAGCTTTGTTTTAAGATGTCTCGGTTTTTTGGAACTCGACTTTTACTTGATTCTCCGACACCGGGATTTATTTTGAGTACATGTAATTAATCAAGGTGGTTTGTTTAATTATAGACATTTAGTGTCTATATTTCCCGACATTGGGATATATTTTGTGTACATAAATCTAATCTATTTCATGTTTAAGTTGCATATTTCTTTAGTTTAAAATATAAAATGCGATGGAGGCAACGCAGGAACAGGTTTAATGAAGTAGATTTCGGTGTTGTCGTGTAAGTACTGGTTTAGGTTTAAGTATAATTTTGGAAAACATTATTATATTATTTAATATAATTAATAGAATGAAGGACGGCTAAACTTGAACCAACGACGGCTAACCAGTCGTTGTACAAGAGACTACTGCTGCCAAGGAAATTTAAGGCAACGACGGCTTGAGACAATCAGCGACGGTTTACAGCCGAAGCTAATGATTGTCCGGTTAGAGTCGTCGGTGAAACAACGACAGCTTCACAACGTCGTTGACTTAACGACGGTGTAAAACTGTCGTTGAATGACCGACAACTAAAAACTGTTGGTATTATATATTCAACGACGGCCAGCGTAACAGACGGTGTTGAGTGAAGAAAACCGTCGTTGAGGGGCCACCGACGGCCAGACGGTCGTTGATTTCTAATTCAGCGACTAAAACTGCAACGTCGGTTGTTCAACAGCCATTGGCCGTCGGTGTTGTTTTTAGCGACGGCTTTGTGAACTTCAGCGATGGCTTCAAACTGTCGGTGAGTGGGCTTTTTCTTGTAGTGAATCTGATTAAATTCTACCAAGGTATAATCTATAACTTATGATTTCTTTTTCATCCTTTCTAATTCAAACAAGTATTGGATTCAGATTAGTAGTCTTCATATAAGTGTTGAGATGAAAGATTTTAATTTTACTCAATTAATGGGTTGAAACTTGATTCATGGTTGAATTTAGTTTCTTTCACTTTATTATAAAATTTGTTTCTGATGGAAATTTGATTGGGCCAAAGCTTGAAAATTTCTTAAACTCTATTTATTATTAAGGAATTTTTCTTGTTATATTTGTAAGATACTCCTTAATATATGTGAAAGTTTTTTGAAAGAAATCACTAATAGTTACAGATAATTTGTGGATCAAACGTATCAAAATCTCCATTTCTGTGTAATATTCCCTCCAGAACTTGAAGCAGAGGGAGGCCAACAAAAAGCTTTCTTTGAAAGCAGGATTAAAGTAAGGTTTCAAAGCCATTTACAGGCACATACGGACGGACAACGATAATGCAGGTGACAAACGAATAGTCCACATCCGATGATCCACATAGTTAGTTGTCTATGTCCTTCAAGATTGTCGGGTGGTGTAGAATATCGTGTGGAATATATATAGCAACCCATTTATGTAAATTTGTCTATGGGAGCAAGGGTTTTGATGATTTTGGCTATAAAAACTTGTGGGTAATTATATTATTGTTGGGCCCAGATCTTTGTGCTTTTGGCGGTACTTTGGGCTCGTATTAAAATTGCATTTGCGTGGTAGTTGGGCTGAGAAATGGTATGACCAAGTCAAGCAACAGTTTTCTTTAGCATTGTGGCAATTCAGAAATATAAGGAGATACGTTGGGATTCGGCTGACGTGGCCCAGATATGGAGGAACAACTTAAGTTGCAGCTGGGAATATTCTTAGATATAAATATGTAACTAGATGTAAACCTATCTCTCTTCTGATTTCCTTAACACACAATCACATTCTATATTCTCTCTACTATTCTAGCTCCCATTGTTACGAAGAAAAAGCTTTCCATTGTAACTTATCACTGTATTGATGTCGTCGGCATAATAGTGGATTGGTGATCAAGAGTATCACCCACAGTTTTTCCCGTCAATTGGGTTTCCCGCGTCAACAATTCCTTTGTCTTTTTATTGTTTTATTTCCTTCACGTATTTCTTTCATTCATTAATGTTGATTGCTATAGTGTAAAGATCTCGTTGTTGCTCCCCTTTTCCTTTTACGTACTTGGTACAAAATTGGCATAAACAATTTGGCGCCCACCGTGGGGCCACAGCAAGATCTTTATACATCAATTCGCAATCATCTTCTTTGTATTTTACTTTGTATACATTAGTTTTTCCGTATTCTCCCCTCCTTTTGTGTTTTCAATGGCAGGACAATGGATCACCACCCAAGAGGTTATCGACGAGCTCAACCGCATCAAAGCCGAGATGGCAACGTTGAAAGAAAGCTACGTCGCGTCCTGCATGGAGAACCAGAGCTTGAAGTCTGCCTAGAAACCCTCGAAAAGGCCAAAGCCTCGCAACACCAGCGACGTCCCCAGCATGCGCAATTTGGACGCCGAAGGGTTCGAGACTCCTCTGAACCATGTCATTAATGAAGACGCTGACGAGTCAGAAAAGGAAGATGGCGATGGTGATGATGATGGTGACATCAATCCCCCGAAGGAGCCGTTCCAGGGTCAACCTTGTCGCCGTCTTGATGATCCCGTCCAGCAGCATCTCCAGCAATTGGAAGACATGATCGCCCGTATTCCTGGCGTCCCCCGACCAATGGAGAAGGCCACCCCAAATAGCTATGCTGATTCTCCCTTCGCCGACCCCATCGCGTTGATCGAGGTGCCCAAGCGATTCTCCGTCCCATCCATGAAGCTCTATGACGGCACCACAGATCCCAACGACCATGTCGCCCAGTACAAGCAAAGAATGATCACCATTTCAATCCCAAAAAACATGTGGGAGGCGTGCATGTGCAAAGGCTTCGGCTCAACGCTGACCGGACCGGCATTACAGTGGTTCCTTAATCTCAATAATGGGATTGTCTCTTCTTTTGCTCAATTAGTTAATATCTTTAATATGTAGTTTGCTAGTAGTCGTAAGATGGAGAAACAAGCTAGTGATTTGTACAGGATTGTGCAAAAATCTGATGAATCTCTTAAAGAATATGTGAACAGATTTAACAGAGAAAAGGTGTCCATTCCAAATTGTGATGCCAGGACGGCCATTGAAGCTTTCAGGCGAGGGTTGGACGAAGAATCAGACCTCTACAAGGAGTTGACCAAGTATCCTTGCCAGACATTCGAAGACGCCCAAGCTAAGGCGCTGGCCCAAATCAGGGTGGAGGAAGACATGCAGTCCAGAAAAGCCTATGCTAGTGCTGACAGCCAGAAGACGGTGACCAACAAGCAGACGTCATGGCGCCAGAAGCCATATAAGCGACCACAAGAAGTCCACAGCGTCCGTCATGTCGGATCTGCCAACGATTGGAAGAGCGACCCTGGCTTGCCCCCTAGGCTCGTTGAATACGGCTTTAATGTCACCATGAGAGGTATTATTAATACTTTACATTCTTTGGGAACTGCTGTTAAATGGCCTTACAGGAACGAAAAGTCGACGGCCATCGTGACAAATCCAAGTGGTGTGAATTCCACGGAGACCATGGGCATCATACTGACAAGTGCGTCGCCTTGAGACGAGAAGTAGCCCACCTGTTGAAGCTAGGTTATCTGAAAGATCTGCTGACGGAAAAAGGGAAGGAAACAACATCGATAGGCGAGGATCGACACCAACCACCCTCTTCATCAGCACATGTAAAGGTAATCAATGTTATCAGTGGTGGATCAGATATTTGTGGACTAACATACTCTGCAGCTAAGCGACACGCTAGAGACGGACTAAATCAGAACGACGTCCTAAAAGAACTCTGTCATCCACACGACGCTGAATTGGAGGCTATGCCCATCACTTTTGACGACGCTGATCTTGGTGACGAAAGAGATATACATCATGACGGACTGGTAATATCGTTAACTATTAGTAATTGCCTACTTAAACGTGTGTTAGTTGATAATGGCAGTTTGGCAAGCATCCTTATGAGAGGTGCTCTAGAAGACATGGGGATCGACGAGCGAGACGTCATCCGAAAATCCACTGTCCTTGTCGGATTTAGTGGAGAATCCAAACATACCATGGGAGAAGTGACGCTGCCCACCTTCGCTAAGGGAGTTAACATGCCAACTAAATTCTATGTCATTGATTGTCCTTCTTCTTATAATGTGATTTTAGGCAGGCCTTGGATCCATATCATGAAGGTTGTCTCGCCGTCGCACCATCAGTCCTTAAAATTTCCCACAAAATGGGGGGTGCAAGAGATCAAAGGGGACAGACGGATTGCGAGGGAGTGCTACAAAATGTCCTTCAAACCAAGGAAATCGGAGGCATAGCAATTACAGACGCAGACATTGGGAGAACAAGATTTTTACGAACAACAAGTAGATGAGGTCATATTAGACCCTAGCAAGCCATATCGAACCGTCAAGATAGGAGCTGCATTGTCTCTCGACATCCGTCAACAGATAATCGAGTTTTTAACGGCTAACACTGATTGTTTTACATGGTCACATGAAGATGTCACAGGAATAGACCCTGACGTGATTACGCATAAACTCAATGTTGACCCCAACTACAAACCAGTCAAGCAAAAAAGGCGCAAATTCGCCCCCGAGCGAAACCAAATCATCAATGACGAGGTTCAGAAATTGATTGACACCAGTAAGGTAAGGGAAGTAAAATACCCTGATTGGTTAGCTAACGTCGTTGTTGTAGGAAAGAAGAATGGTAAAAATGGAGGGTTTGCATTGACTTAACCGATCTCAACAAAGCCTGTCCAAAGGATTCACTCCCTCTGTCGCACATCGATGCCTTAGTGGATGCCACTGCAGGACATGAGTTGTTGACATTCATGGATATCTTCTCGGGATACAATCAAATACTCATGCACCCAGAAGACCAAGAAAAGACGTCATTTCTCACCGACCGCGGCATCTACTG
Source organism: Beta vulgaris subsp. vulgaris (assembly GCF_026745355.1). Taxonomy (NCBI): domain Eukaryota; kingdom Viridiplantae; phylum Streptophyta; class Magnoliopsida; order Caryophyllales; family Amaranthaceae; genus Beta; species Beta vulgaris. Next base: position 19,873,836 of record NC_079202.1, read on the forward strand.
TTACAAGGTCATGTCGTTCGGATTAAAGAATGCAGGTGCGACCTATCAGCGCTTAGTCAACACCATGTTCAAAGACCAGAAAGGGGGCACCATGGAGGTCTATATAGATGACATGTTGGTCAAGTCAAAACAGCACATGATCATGTATCACATCTGCAGCAATCATTCGACGTCATTCGAAGGTATGGCATGAAATTAAACCCTTCAAAATGTTCTTTGGGAGTGTCCGCAGGTAAATTCTTGAGATACATAATCACCAAGCATGGCATCGAAGCTAGCCCAGATCAAATCAAAGCTATCCTCAACATCCAGTCGCCACAAAATTTGAAGAAAGTGCAAAAGTTAACTAGACGTGTCGCCGCATTGAACCGGTTCATTTCGAAGTCTTCCGACAAATGTCGGTTGTTCTATAACGTCCTGAAGAAGAACAAAGGATTTGAATGTGTTGGATATTATTGTTTCAAAGCTGTTAAGATTCCTTCCAATTAGTGGGTTGTGGGTAGTTAGTATTAGTCAAACTAGTGTTAATGTTCTGTTATCATAAGAGAATGTGCGTGCATGTTTAGTGGGCTAGCTAAGTGTTAGTGGGTCAAATGAAATTGCATTAATATAGGAAATGGTGGTTTATGCTTCCACCTTTCTAGGTTTAATTGTTTAGCTTATCTCTATTTAAAGAGTTAGTAATGTACGTCAGTTAGTGTAATGTGTGCAAGTTATTCAATATAAGTGCTCTGTTTTGCTTTGCTTTGTAGTTATACACAATCATTTCTTCCGCAGCCATCCTCTTTTATTCACATAATTTTAACTTCAACATGGTATCAAGAGCTAATCTGGGTTCGATCCTAAACCTTTAAAAGTCGTGAGTCATGTGTTTCAAAAATTATTGTGGGTCGAGTGAGATTTGAGTCTGTAAACACAGTGAGTGTAAGTGATGGCAAACAATGGTGTTAATGTATCACATCTCAACCCTTCATTCCAATTTTTAAGGGTGAGAAGTATCATTTATGGAGTATTAAAATGCAAACCATGTTTCAATCCCAAGAGTTATGGGATATTGTTGAGAGCGAGCATGAAGAACCGGAGGAGCCACCAGAGGTACCCGACAAAAAGTTACGTGAAAATCGCAAATTAAATGCAAAAGCTCTATTTATCATCCAGTCAGCAATGGATGACGAACTTTTTCCACGAATTTCCTCAGCCAAGACAGCAAAGGAGGCGTGGGACATGATCAAACGTGAGTACTTTGGTGATAAGAAGGTAATCGTTGTAAAACTACAATCGCTTCGTTCTAGTTTTGACAATTTAAGTCATAAAGAGAAAGAGACAGTTCAAAGTTACTTGTCTAGAGTTTCTGGGATTGTAAATCAGATGAAATCTTATGGTGAAATCATTGAAAATGAGAAAGTTGTTAGTAAGGTCTTGAGAACTTTACATAAGGATTTTAGGTATGTGGTTGCTGCAATTGAGGAGTCTAAGGACTTCTCAACATATACCTTTGATGAGTTGATGTGTTCTCTTATCACTCATGAAGAAAGAATCCGGAGTAATGATGATAAAATGGAAGAGAAAGCTTTCCAAGTGCATGGAGAGTCGTCAAGTGATTGGTAATTTGAAAATGATCGAGGTCGTGGTCGTGGTGGTGTTCAAGGTAGCAGTCGTGGTCGTGGTTATAGTCAAAGTGGTGATAGTCGAGGTATGGGTCGTGGTCAAGAAGAAAATGGAGGGCGTATGAGTAGCATTAAGTGCTACTACTGCAAAAGATTTGGTCATAAAGAAGACCGTTGTTGGGACAAACAAAGGGATATGAAAGAGAAAGAGCAAGCCAATCTTGCTCAAAAGGTTGAAGAAGAAGAGGAACGACTCTTCTAACGTCATGTGTCGGGAAAGTAGTGGTCGAGGTCGTGTTCGAAGTCGCGTTCATGTTCGTAGTTGAGGTCGTGTTTGTGGTCAAGTTCAAGTCATGTGGTGTTCGAGCATTACTGTCCATGTGTGTTGAAGTCCAGCAATTGTTGCACGTTAAAATGTGATGAGCAACATTAGTTAATTTTGAAAATATATTAGCAATTATGTTAGTCGTTACAAATTATGAACTTTGAATCAAGGGGGTATGTTGGATATTATTGTTTCAAAGTTGTTAAGATTCCTTCCAATTAGTGGGTTGTGGGTAGTTAGTATTAGTCAAACTAGTGTTAATGTTCTGTTATCATAAGAGAATGTGCGTGCATGTTTAGTGGGTTAGCTAAGTGTTAGTGGGTCAAATAAAATTGCATTAATATAGGAAATGGTGGTTTATGCTTCCACCTTTCTAGGTTTAATTGTTTAGCTTATCTCTATTTAAAGAGTTAGTAATGTACGTCAGTTAGTGTAATGTGTGCAAGTTATTCAATATAAGAGTTCTGTTTTGCTTTGCTTTGTAGTTATACACAATCATTTCTTCCGTAGCCATCCTCTTTTATTCTCATAATTTTAACTTCAACAGAATGGACGTCGGAGCATGAACAAGCCCTCCAAGATCTCAAGCAATATCTTATGACGCCGTCATTGCTGTCCAAGCCATCGGCAGACGAGCCACTAGAATTATACGTCGCCGTCAGTGAATCCTCGGTAAGTGTCATCTTGGCCAGGGAAGGACAAGAAGGACAGTTGCCGGTATACTATGTAAGTAATTCATTGGTCGACGCCGAAACCGGGTATTCTTCCTTGGAAAAGCTCGTCCTGGCAATAGTGACGGCGTCCAAAAAATTAAAACATTATTTTGAGGCACATTCTATTCCTGTCAAAACTAACTATCCTGTTAAGTCAATTTTGAGACATCCAGAATTGACGGGAAGAATGAGTAAATGGGCAATTACCCTCAGCATTTACGACATTTCATATCAGCCAAGAACAACTATAAAGTCGCAAGCATTAGCGGACTTTGTGGCCTACTTTAGCCCTAGATTGGAAGCGACGGCACAGACCGAGGCAAGTATGCTTCAAGTTAATACGACTAACAATAAATGGATCTTACATGTAGATGGATCCTCCAACTTCTGGGGCGCTGACCTAGGAATATTGCTAAAGTCACCACAAGGGGACATCATAGCCCGAGCTATAGTTTCGACTTCAAGGCTACCAACAACGAAGCAGAATATGAAGCGTTGTTAGATGTGTTACTATTAGCCAAAGACTTAAACGCCACTGAAGTGGAAGCCTACAACGACTCATTACTAATCGTCAGTCAAATCAAAGGGGAATTTGCCGCCAAATATTCGAAAATGATGGCATATCTGGACGCCGTTCAACTAAAGGTAAAATCTTTCGTAAGTTTTGACATTTTTCAAATCCCCAGGGACCAGAAGACACAGACAGATGCGTTGGCAAACATTGGGTCAGCCATGAGAAAGTCAGGATTCAAAAGCATACCCATAGTACATCTGTCGTCACCTGCAATTGATAAACCAACTAAAATTGATGACGTCAATGACATTGCGACTCATTCACTAAGTTGGCAGACGCCAATCATCCAATACCTTAAGGACGACATCCTTCCTGAAGATAGGCTATAAGCTCGAAAGGTACGCTTTAGATCTTCAATGTATGTTCTACTTGATGGTATCCTTTTTCGTAAGTCCATTGCAGGACCGTACTTGAGATGTCTCAACGGCGATGAGCGCCACCAAGTGTTGCAAGAGATGCATGACGGATGTTGTGGCAATCATTTGGGAGGATGTAGTCTTTCCAACAGAACCCTATGCATACATGGGATACTATTGGCCGACGTTGCGCCAAGACACTGTCGAGTATGCCAAGAAATGCGACGCCTGCCAGCGACATGCGGCCATGTCACACAAACCAGCAGAAAAGCTACACCCTACTATTACCCCATGGCCCTTCATTACCTGGGACATGGACGTCGTCGGGAAACTTCCCCAAGCACCGAGGCAAAAAGTGTTCATGCTAGCGTTAACTCATTATTTCTCTATACTATTTACCTATTGCTTCCCCCTTAATTGTTGTGCGCCCAAAACCGCAGCAATATGCCACTTTTTGACCGCAGCAAATAGCATTTATTCTACTAGTGCTAAATGGATTGAAGCTAACTCATTTGCTCAGGTACGGTAAAGAGGTTATTACATTTATTTGGCGTAACATCATTTGCAGGTTTGGCGTCCCCTCTTAAATCATTTGTGACAACGACTCTCAATTCATTAGTACCCCCACGCGAAACTTCCTGGCCAAATGGAACATACAGCTCAGCACGGCAACGCCTAGATACCCACAAACAAATGGACAAGATGAGTCAAGTAACAAGTCAATTATCAAAGTCATCAAAAGACGCCTCAAGGCAGCCAAAGGTAAATGGGCGGAAGAGCTCCCGTCAATTCTCTGGGCAAATAATATTACCCCCAGGACGGCAACGGGGCAAACCCCTTTCTCTTTAGTATATGGATGTGAGGCCGTCCTCCCTCATAAGGTACGCATCCCGACGTCACGATATGGACTGCTGACACCAGAGAGAAACGAAGAAGAGTTAAGCCACGATATTGTTACCAGTGAAGAGTTAAGAGAGGCAGCACTTGTTCGTATGGGGTCCCAACAATAGATAGTGGCTAGAAGCTTCAATAAAAATGTCAAAGCCAAAACATTCAATGTTGGGGACTGGGTCCTGAGAGAAGTCTTCCAAAACACTAAGGAACTCAACGCAGGGAAGTTGGCGCCAGCATGGGAAGGTCCGTACCGAATTCAAAAGATAGTGGAAAACGGCGCCTACCGTATATGTACCAAAGACGGCAAGTCTGTCCCAAGGAGTTGGAACGCCGTCCACCTCAAACGTTATCACTTTTGATCGACATGTCATTATGTAGTCAGTAGTGAAAGTAAGTAATGTCATGTTTAATTTGTCATATCATTATTTCGCTTGGTTGGAAATTCACGTCATGTTTTTCATCTAACTAACGTTAGCACTTGAGGTATATTAACAATTTTGTAGGTTCTTTCATCACACAGATAAATGTCATTACGACCGGCGTTAGTATTATTGGTTACACGCCTCTTATGGACGTCCCATGATGACACAGGGGCAACGCACATCTCATAAACACCTTACATGACGAATGCCCTATCCTGTCGGACGGACCATAACATCTTCTACAATCACAACATTAATAGACCAGTGTGTTTAGCTGGAAGTGGCATTAACCCTTCATTGCAGCCAAAAACATCACATGGCTAACATGACAAGGTACCTTACATACGCATGCATTTACACACATACGTATTTGTGTTCGCATACATACATAAACAACATTCATGACAAACGAACATGGTATAGGAAAACATGAATTATGAACATAAACTTAACATCATCATAACAATAGAAAAGAACTACGCAAATTAGGGTTTAAAGTTTCACAATAACACCACACAAAACAAAGTTAAAACATCCAAGTTTGGTGACACAGCACCTCCAAAAGTACATTACATAACTAACTATTTGTTATAGGTGTCACAACACCTTGCAGAAATCATGGAGAAATCAGGTAGCGTCAGTAGCCTCGGTGTTGACGCCAGAATCAGCAGTCGCCATGGTGTTAATGGTGCTGACGCCGTCAGGAAGCAAATCTTCGGGAGTCCCAAACACTTCCAGGAACGGCCTGACATCCGCCTCGGGAGTCCATGATGACGTCTGCCCCTCCAGAAATTGCTTCATCAGCCTAGCCTTGGTCTTCCAAGTATAGTGGCTAGCAGCGTCCATCACCTCTTCACGGAGGCTTGCCACCGTGGCGTCCGTCTCTTCCTTCAATGAAGCCATGTCAGCCGCATGGTCGGCGTTATACTTTTTCTCCTTGGTCAGATCAGCGGAAAGTTTTGACACCTTCTTCTCTGTCGCTGTCAGGGCCGAAGTGGATCTCTCTAATTTCTCACGCAAAGTTTTGCATTCCTTCCCAAAGTAAGGGCAGCAGAACACAAAGCCAATGAATTTTGGACGGCTTACATGGACGGTCGTCGTTAGTAAGTAAATTTTTATACAAGCAATTAATGTAATATGTGTTGGAGGACTTACATGATTTGCATAGCCAGTCCTTCATTCGCCACCGTTCCCAAAGGGAGACTAGCCAAGCGATGTTGGGGAGCAGGGAACGCTAACTTCTCTGCCGACAGGAAGATAGTTGGCGCGGTGATCTCGCAGAAGTTCTTAGGGAGACTGATGGTGAAAGTCTCTCCCTCTTGGAGTGGCGTCCTAGTTACCCTTGGGGCATCAGTTGAACCCGCCGTCCTGGCGACTTTAGGAGCATTCATGGGTGACAACGTCACCGCTAGGTTGCTAGCAGATTGCTTCCTCTTCTTGGCCCGTTCCAACATTTCTCCTTCAGAGAGGGCGACGATTGGTGTCTTCGACCTGGTGGACATGGTGTTTTCTGGAATTATGCAAGTGTCGTCAGTGACAGAATAATAAGAGACTCCCAAAGTTCACATGGAAGGGAGGTTACCTGATGTCATTGATTGCTAGCAAGTGTCGTTAGTTGGCTCGTTGGTGTTAGCAGTATGCTCGTCAGTAGATTGGGGCAATGTGTCACCGTCCGACGACACCAGTTCAAATCTGTTTCAGAAAGTTCGTTCCTTTGCAGAATATTAATTTAATAAGAGTTAGTGGTTCAACTTAAAAATTTCGAACATATATAGAAATTACTTATATTAGATATTTTAAAATATATTATTCGAAACATGAAAGATTAATGCTAAAAAATATATTTAGTTAATACACAATTGAATACAAATAACATATACAATAATAAGAAATTATATAGATAATATAAAATTACACAATATTGGCTCTAAATTTTTATTTATAACTATTATAAATGAAAACATTAACTAATAAAAATAAAATGTTCTTCAATAATTCATCATAGTGAATAAAAATCTAACTTCTACATCACACTTGCAATCATAACAGTCCAATCTATTATAATCATTATCGACGGAATAGTAATCGTGTATCTCCCACATGTCGCCCTTCATATGATCCTTTTTTTTTTGCTCTGACAAACAAATGGTGGCTCCTTTGCAAAATTCTCCGTCCTTCTTGTCCTTATCGTCTGTCGCATTCTTATAAAGATCTCTCTATATCTAATAATAGTATCCATATTTAGTCGTTTAAGTGTTTTTTTAAGCAAATAATGACATATCACTATATTATTCGCGGAGGTTGAAGATAGCCAAATTAGTCCTAGCAAGTAACTTGACATAGTGTGTCCAACTCTTCTGGCATCAAGCAAACTACCAACTCCAGTGTTGTAGTTATTATGGGTAAAAATTTGGACCTGCATAAAAGTATATAAGAAAGCTTTTAGATTAACATTATTTAAAAAATATAATAAACCTTTAAGTTTAACAATATTAGAAAAATTGTCTTCAAATCATACGAATTACCTTTAACTTATGCATCGGTTTTTATTGAGTTTTAAAAATTTTATTTGATTTCGTTGTAATTCGTGTTGACCCTTGAGTTTTGAAGATGACCTAACTACAAAAGACATAGTATATTGGAAAAAATGACATAAATGATCCCAACTTTCACCAGTCTTCTAAAAATAATCCCAACTTTGGATTATTTTTGAATAATCCCAACTTTAGGGAGTACCTTCTCAAAATAATCCGAACTATTAATTTTTTATATATTATAGACCTAAAACGGATTAGTATATGCAAGAAAAGTGATACTTCGGTTTATTTTGAGAAGATTCCCTCAAAGTTAGGATTATTCTGGAATAATTCAAAGTTGGGATTATTTTAAGAAGACAGCAGAAAGTTGGGATTATTCTTGTCAATTTTTCCTAGTATATTTTATTTATGTTGATTGCAAGGTAATTCATGCTCGAGCTAAGAGAATACTTGATTGAAGATTAAAGCGGAGAATTAATCAAGATCGAAGTAAAGATGTTCGAGAAATGAAGAATCAAGCATGGAATGAAGATTAGAATACATTAGGGTATTTATTAATCTTCTTGTTAAGGTTGAGTAAAAGCTTTATTAAGTTCGTGGTGAATTCTCAAAGGAACTTGGTTCTGTTCCCATGAAAGGAACAGACCTGGCACTATAGGAACAAGGCTTAGGAACAAGACTTAATAATTAGGGAACAAGACTTAAAACTAATTTAGGAACTTCTAAGTGACTAATATTGTGCGCCTAAGATAATTGTGTGCCCAATATAGTTGTTAGAGTTTTTAGGGATAATTTGACTAAGATCCATTATTTTAGGAAGTTAGTTTAAGTTTGTTAGGAAAAGATTTTAAAAAGATTTTCTGATTTTAAAATAACTGATTTTCAAATATTATCTTTTTAAAATATATATTTTATCTTTTATATTTTATTTAAAAGATTTAGTTTTCGAAAAATATATTATTTCCGGTTTTCAAAATGTTTCGGATTTTTTGAAATATAAAAACTGTTTTCCGGTTTTATAAAAGATTTTGAAAAAGATATTTTTCCTAAAAACTAGCTAAAGTATTTTATTTATTTATTTCCTAAAATCTAGATTACACGCCTAAGGTTTACTGCTAACGTTTATGTAGTTAGTGGATTTAGTGGCTTAAGTTAATTATCCTCCAAGTATTTAATTAAATTAAATAAGTTTAATTATTCTCCAAGTTTGCAAAAACCACGTAATATGTTACTGCTTCTATGAAGTGAAGTAGTGGATTAGTGGATACTTTACATGACATGGAATAATTAATTTAATTTAATTAATTAATTAAACATCATGGAGAACATGTGATAATGGTCTAAGTTAGTGGAAATCATGTCTTGTCTTAATAGTCTATAAATAGGCGCCTAATTCATTTGAGAAAAATGTGTCTGACTTAGTTAATTTGTCTTAAGTTATCTAAAGTGTCAGTGCCTTTTCCTTAAGGAATTCATACTTACATTAATCGAGTTTTATTACTCTTCCATTGTTTACAAAGTGTATTTTTGAGAAAAAGGGTTTGAGTGAACTCTTGTAAGTGTGAGAAAGCTTTGAGTGAAGCAAGAGAAAGAGAAAGGAACTTCGAGTGAAGTTTGAGAGAAAACGTCAGTTGTTGGGAACTGTCGTTGGGAACTTGAGTTGAGTGACTTAAGTTGAGAATCGAGAGAAAAGTAATAGGTTGTAATCAGAGTTTTTTGGCCTATTATAGTGGAAAGTTGTTTAAAATCCCTTGTGGTCGAGGTTGTTTCTTCCTACTAGGCCTAGGAAGTTTTTCCTCGTAAAATCTCTCGTGTTCCCATTGTTTGTTCCCAAGTTTACTTTTAATTCCGCAAAAAGTAGCTTATTCTCTCACTATAATTCACCCCCCCTCTTATAGTGCTCATATTATACAACAATTGGTATCAGAGCGGGAACTCTAATATTCAGGAAACCCTGTTGAGTTCAAGATCTTGAAAAATATGAATACTAGAGAGAAACTGGAAGAAGGGTACTCTACGCAGAGGCCACCAATGTTCAATGGTAAGTTTTACACTTACTGGAAGAACAGAATGGAGATCTTTATCAAAGCCGACAATTACCAGGTATGGAGAGTCATAGAGGTAGGTGATTTTGAAGTCACTACCACTAATAAAAAATGAGGTAATTCCTAAATCTATATCTGATTTTGATAAAGCTGATTTCGAAAAGATGGAAATTAATGCTCTTGCTATAAAATTGCTTCATTGTGGTCTTGGTCCTCATGAACACAATCGTGTCATGGGATGTAAAACCGCAAAACAAATTTGGGATCTTCTTGAAGTCACTCATGAAGGTACGAGTGAAGTTAAGAGATCAAAAATAGATCTTTTGATGAACCAATATGAACTTTTTCAAATGAAATCAAAAGAGTCTATCCAAGACATGTTTACACGCTTTACTAAATAATTAATGAGCTAACATCTCTTGGTAAAGTGATTACATCTGAGGAACAGGTACGAAAGGTCCTAAGGAGCCTTCCTAGGGATCGTTGGATGGCAAAGGTAACTGCCTTACAGGAAACTAAGGACTTTACTAAGTTCAATTTGGAACTTGCTGGTTCCCTCATGACTCATGAGTTGCAATTGGACAATGAAAATGGAGACATGTCCAAACAAAAGTCGATTGCCTTAAAAGCTGATGAAAGTGAAGGCTCAAAAACAGATGAAGAAGAATCTGCTCTCATGGTCCGAAAATTCAAAAGAATGTTTAGGAACATGAAGAAAGGTGATTACAAAGGTAAGAATAAGAAATATTCTAACAAACTTGTTTGTCATAAGTGTGGCAGTTCTGAGCACTTCATCAAGGATTGTCCCCAATGGGAACAAGAAAAAGGCAAAGGAAGGGAACAGAGCAGAGATAGGAACAAAGAATACAAAAAATCCTATACTCGATCTGACATGAAGAAAGCTATGGTTGCTGCATGGGGAGACTCTGACTCTGAGGAAGAAGATGATCCTCAACCAAATGAGGAGACTGCAAACTTCTGTCTTATGGCTCTTGACAATTCCGAATCTGATGAAGAGATTGAATCTCTTGAGGCAAGTCTAGACACCATCAAAACTCGCCTTAATTCTTTAAGTAAAGAAAAATTATTTGAGTTTATTGTTGACGCTGTAAATGATTGCAAAGATGAAACCATTAAACTAAAACAATGTCAACATGCTTTAAGTGTAGCAAAGGAACATACTCTTGGCTTAAAAGTGTTCGTATTGATATTGAGAAAAGATTTTTCGAATTGTTTGACAAAAATCTTAAATTAAGATAGGATTTCGAAAATCTTAAAAATGAGAACTACTTGTTAAGTCTTGAGCTATCACAACTAAAAGAGTTTGTTCCTAAAGTAAGTTCGTTTGACATTAAGCCAGTTCCCTTACAAAGTTTCAAATCTGAAATAAACGAATTGAAAAATCATATTTCATTTTTGGAAATTGAAAATAAGGAACTTGTAGGGGACTGCACCAAATGAGAAATGAAAAGAAAATGCTACCTATTCCAAACTGGATTAAGAACCTCAAACAAAACGAATGAAGGTCTTGGTTTTAATCACAAAAAGAAATTTGAAAAACCTAAAAAGAGAGTTGATTTCCAAGTGATAAAGTTTGTATGTTTTGTGGGAACACTGGTCATTTTAGGAACTCTTGTCCTAAAAACTTGGTCGCATCAATGAGAACTTGGAAACAAGTAAGTAATTTGGAAAAAGAAATCTATTGTTCCTGAAGGAAAGGAACCCAAGAAGATTGGGTTCCTAACTCTAACAATTAGTTTTCTTGCAGGTTGGAGTGAGGGGAACAACACATGGTACCTAGACAGTGGTTGTTCTAAGCATATGACTGGAGATAAATCAAGATTTCTCTCACTCTCAGCCTATAATGGTGGAAGTGTGACTTTTGGTGACAAAAGAAAGGTAACATAGTTGCCATGGGCAAAGTTGGTAAGTCATCGTCACATTCCATAGAAAATGTGTTTCTAGTTATGGATTAAAGCATAACTTGTTAAGTATTTCCCAATTTGTGATAGAGGGAACTGTGTGAAGTTTAATAGTGAAAAATGTTTGATTGTCAACAATAGCACAAAGGATATCATTTTGGAAGGAACAAGGAAAGGGAACACATATGTTGTGGATCTCAACCTTGTTCCCAAAAACAAATTCACATGCCTTAGTGTTATTGATGATGATTCATTCTTATGGCACAAGCGTCTAGGCATGCTAGCTTTTCCTTGCTTGATAAATTGCGTTCTAAAGAACTAGTTTTAGGTTTACCCTCTACTAAGTTTCATGTTAGGTCCTCTTTCAAGTCCAAGAATGTGGTAAGTACCACAAGACCTTTAGAGTTAATACATATGGATTTATGTGGACCTATGAGGATACAAAGCCGGAGTGGAAAGAAATATGTGTTAGTAATTGTAGATGACTTCTCTAGATTTACTTGGGTTATTTTTCTTTCTAGCAAGGACGAGACTTATGATGAGTTCCTTGTCTTTGCAAAGAAAGTAAAAATTTGAGTGGTCATAAGTTACTTCACCTTAGATCCGACCATGGTAAAGAGTTTGAAAATTTTAAGTTCGATGACTTTAGCAGAGACAATGGATTAGATCACAATTTCTCAGCCCCTAGAACACCTCAACAAAATGGTGTTGTTGAAAGGAAGAATAGAACACTAGAAGAGATGGCTAGGACTATGCTGATAGCTAGTGGATCTTCCTAAAAACTTTTGGGCAGAAGCTGTGAATACTGCTTGTCACATTATAAATCGAGCCATGGTAAGACCTTTATTAAATAAAACGCCCTATGAGCTGTATTTTGGTAAAAAGCCCAATATTACATATTTCAGAACATTTGGATGTAAATGTTTTGTTCATAATAATGGGAAACAAAATATTGGAAAATTTGATGCTAGAAGTGAAGAAGCTGTATTCTTAGGATATTCTTCTAGTAGCAAGGCTTATAGAGTGTATAATAAAAGGTCTATGTGTGTAGAAGAAAGTGTGCATGTTATTTTTGATGAAACAGATAAATTTGATGCAAGCACACAGGTTGAAGATGACTTCGAAATAGGATTGACAAAAGATCTAAGTCTTATTGATGAGACTTTGGAAGACGAAGTCATGGGAACAAAGCCAAGGGAACAACATCCTGTTCCTGTTCCCAATGAGGAAGAAGAGGAACTAAGTGATGATGCACTAGTGAATGAATCCACTATTGTTGAACCTGGTTCCCAAGTACAGGGAAATGAAGATGATCAAGGAAACCAAGTTTCCATCCAGGATTTCCAACCAAAGCCTTGGAAAACTCATCGTTCCCATCCTGTGGAACTAATAATCAGTGACATAAATAAGGGAACTCAAACGAGATCTCAATTGAAAAACTTTTGTGCTTTTCATGCTTTTCTTTCTATGTTGGAACCTAGGAATCATGAAGAAGCTCTCACTGATGCTGATTGGATCGTAGCAATGCAGGATGAACTTCATCAATTTGAAAGAAACAAAGTTTGGCACCTTGAACCTAAGCCTAAACATAACAAGGTTATTGGTTTAAAGTGGGTGTTTCGAAACAAATTAGATGAGTTCGGAACTATCATAAGAAACAAGGCCAGGTTAGTTGTGAAAGGATACAATCAACAGGAAGGCATTGATTATGAAGAAACTTTTGCTCCAGTTGCAAGACTGGAAGCAATTAGAACTTCATAGCTTTTGCTGCCTTCATGGGTTTCAAATTGTATCAAATGGATGTAAAATGTGCTTTTCTAAATGGTTATCTTAATGAGGAGGTATTTGTAGAACAACCTCCAGGTTTTGAAAATAAAGAATTTCCTAATCATGTCTTTAAGCTTGACAAAGCTCTTTATGGGTTAAAGCAAGCTCCAAGAGCATGGTATGAAAGACTTTCTAAGTTCCTTCTTGAAAATGAGTTTAAAAGAGGAAAATTGGATCGAACCTTGTTTTTAAAATCAAAAGGAAAACATTTATTAGTTGTTCAAATATATGTTGATGATATTATATTTGGTGCCACTAATGAATCTTTGTGCAAGGACTTTGCTAATCTCATGAGTAAAGAATTTGAAATGAGTATGATGGGTGAGCTCAACTTCTTCTTGGGGTTGCAAATCAAGCAAACAGAAGAAGGAATCTACATCCATCAACAAAATTACATAAAGGAACTATTGAAAAAGTATGGTTTGGAAGCATCCAAAGTAAATCATACACCTATGGGAATCTCAACCAGATTGGATGAAGATTCTATAGGAAAAGTGTGGATCAAACCAAGTATCGAGGTATGATTGGCTCATTACTATATCTAACTGCAAGTCGTCCTGATATTGCTTTCAGTGTAGGGTTATGTGCAAGGTTTCAAGCCAATCCAAAGGAATCTCATCTCACAGCTGTGAAGAGAATCCTAAGATACCTCAAGGGAACAGATGATTTAAGCCTATTCTATTCGAGAGTGATACCTTTGAATTGAAAGGATTTGCGGATGCTGACTATGCAGGAGATCTGGTCAATAGAAAGTACATCAGGTATGGTTCAGTTCCTTAGTCATAGTTTAGTTTCTTGGAGCACCAAGAAGCAAAACACAGTTGCTTTATCTACAGCAGAGGCTGAATATGTTGCAGCAGCAGCATGTTGTTCCCAAATGCTATGGATAAAACAACAACTACGTGACTATGGAATCTACTTTGAATGTGTTCCCATCTATTGTGATAATACTAGTGCTATTAGTATTTCTAAAGATCCCGTACATCATTCAAGAGTCAAACACATCCATATTAGGCATCACTTTCTGAAAGATAATGTTGAAAAGGGTCTTATTAAAATGGAATTCTGTGAGACTGAACGTCAAATTGCAGACATCTTGACAAACCCTTAAATAGAGATAGGTTTGAGAAATTGAGACTTGAACTTGGCTTAATTAAATTGAAATGATTGCTACATTATTCCCCTTTGTGTTAATTCTTTGGCATTATGTCTGGATGTGCATTTTCGATGTTTTATTTGCTTAAATACATCACAATTCTTATATGATTATTTCATATGTATAAGTAAAAATGTCTGAAAACTGCTCACCAATGTCCAATAATATTCCCCTTATTGTTCATAGACAATTCTATGCCTTAAGTGATGACAAAGGATTAAAAGAATTAATGGAGTTCCAAAGTAGTAAAATTTCATTGTTTCCATTCATTGTTCCCAAACGTTGTTCCCAATTCTGAGCGTATTCGATTTAGATTTTTTTTCTTTAAAATTCGAAAAACCAAAAATATTCTGTTCAGATTTTATTTCCTAAAAATCTGATTTTTCCTTATATCTCTCAAGTTAGTTGAAGATATTTTTTTATAGAAGATTTTTTTTTAAAATTGTGTACATTACACGGTTTTATATTATTCTTTCCTTAAAACAAAACAAACTTTTTTTTCCTTCCTTCTCATAAAACCGAAAATACTCCACAAAACATGACTACCAAAAAACTTCTCACTCTCTCTCCTCCCACAAAGCCGAAAAACCCTCTCCTCATCCTCTAAAATTGAATCACCAACACCCATGGATATTTCTCCCAATTCTTCATCAAGAATTCTAAGGAAAAGGAAGAAAGTAGAAGAATCGGTTGAAATGGAGGTTGAAGAAGCTCATGCAACTAGTGAGGGGGAATCAGATGTTCCCGAGAGAGGAACAACTCGTGTTGTTCGAAAAAATTCCACGGCAACTAGGTATGTGCATGGACTTTTTATTGATGTTTCTTGGTGCAAAAGAGTAAACTTTCGTCAATTGCTTAATATGATTAAGTTTCAAGGTTGGGAAAATCTTTTTGTGAAATGTTATGGAAATAGTTTGATTCCTAAATTGATGGACGAATTTTGTGAAAACTTTTCCATGGATGAAGAAGGAAATTGTTCCACTTGGTGAAAGGAACTCAAATAGATTTTAATGCTAAAATTTTGGGTAAACTGCTTGGTGTTCCCGTGAGAGGAACAGATGTTTATTTCAAGAAACAACGTGGTTCATATCCATTTTCGGACATTTCTTTTGATCAATTGATTGTTAAGTATGGTGGTCAAAAGGGTAAAAATTTCTTGATCAAATCTTCTTTCCCCTTATCACAAAATTTTGTTTCACATCCTCAAGAAAGCTTTATTGCCTCGTCTTTCCAAACGTGCTCAAGTTAGCATGTTGGATTTAATTTACATTCATTGTTTAGCCTCTCACAAACACATAAACTTTCCCTCTTTAATGATTCAACATTGAGTCATTGCATTGAAAATGGATTTGTTGTTGGATATGGAGCTTTAGTAACCGAAATTCTACTTAAGTTTAAAGTGAAAATTTCGGGAAATATGTTGAATGTGCGTGCCTTGAATAACTTGAATGTTTGTGTTGTGAATGGAGAAGTTATTAAGGGACGTTCTAATCTTGATGATGATGAGGATGATGATGTGGATGATGAAGTGGAAGAAGAAGAAGAAGAAAAAGAAGTTGAAGAGAAGAAAAATGAAAAGGCCGAAAAAGAAGAATCAAAAAGAAAAGAAAATTGAAAAAGAAAAAGAAGAAACTAAAAGGAAAGGGAAGCAGGTGGTTGATGAGGTGGTGAAACCGGTTGTGAAAAGCACTAGAGCTAGTCAAAGGGTTCAAATATGAAAGTGCTTAATTTTCCTTTGCTTGATGCCGAGGAAAGTTGTGAGGAAGATGAAGTAAAGGTGATTGATAGGGAAGATTATGAATCTAACCTACCTCCTTCTAGGGAACCGACTCCTGTTCCCATGGAAACCAATCCTCCTTTTCCTCCATCTCCACAAAAATCTGCCTCACCCTCTACCCTAGCACCACAAGATGATCCTATCCCTCCCTCTACCTCAAAACCCTCCTGTTCTGTTCCTAAAGCTAAGAAAATAGGTGGTGTTCCCATTCAAGAGGAACAACCTGCTGTTCCCAAACCTAAGGAACAAACAGCAACTCCCAATCCTTCTCAAGCTCCCTCGTCTTCTCAAAATCCTACCATTGGTTCTACATATACTCTAGCTCATGCTAGAAGGTTGGATTCTTTGTTTTCCTTGGTTATGGGTCATTCGGAAGCAATGATGGAGTTTGCTACGGAAGCTAAGGATTTAAATGGGTTGGTAAAAGGGGTTATGAGCAAAGTTGACAAAGCCTTGGATGGACAACAAGAGATTATGGCTCGGCTTGGTGAACTTTCTTCCTCAATCAAGCATGAACTCTAGATTGTTGAAGTTGGAAGACATTGTGCTCAAGGGAAATGATACATTGGCCGAAAATCATCAAGAAGTGATGGCAAAGCTTCATGATGTGGTGGAAGAAGTAGAACAACCTCCCTCTCCTAAATCATAAACTTTTCTCGTTTAGCTTGTTTTATTTTGTGTGGGAACATGAACTTTGTTTAATATTTGTCTTTTCTATCCTTCTCCTTTAATCATGCTACAATGGAACTTATTGTGTTGCTTAATTCTAAGTTTGATCTTTTTGCATGTGTGCGTCTAAATGAATGGCTAATATTCTTGGATTGCGGTTTTTGAGAGTTGAATGCTTTATTTGCTTATACTAACCAACTTATTTCTTACAAGTTTGGTGATGTATGTGATGTGTTTAGTGAATAATATTCATCTTTTTGAAATCGTGGACTATGTTTTTGAAGATGCCAAAGGGGGAAAGATAAGGCAAATCAGAGTAAATTTTTTTTTGTCATGAATTATGTTCTCATATTTCGACTTTACAAAATAAAATAACGAGTCTATAATATTAATTTAACTTGGTTACATACTTTGTTAAAATTGTTTTATATGACTTATGTGTATTATTTTTAGTATATGCCTTTTGTTGCCATCTTCAAAAAGGGGGAAATTGTTGACCCTTGAGTTTTGAAGATGACCTAACCACAAAAGACATAGTATATATTTTATGTTGATTGCAAGGTAATTCATGCTCGAGCTAAGAGAATACTTGATTGAAGATTAAAGCGGAGAATTAATCAAGATCGAAGTAAAGATGTTCGAGAAATGAAGAATCAAGCATGGAATGAAGATTAGAATACATTAGGGTATTTATTAATCTTCTTGTTAAGGTTGAGTAAAGCTTTATTAAGTTCGTGGTGAATTCTCAAAGGAACTTGGTTCTGTTCCCATGAAAGGAACAGACCTGGCACTATAGGAACAAGGCTTAGGAACAAGACTTAATAATTAGGGAACAAGACTTAAAACTAATTTAGGAACTTCTAAGTGACTAATATTGTGCGCCTAAGTTAATTGTGTGCCCAATATAGTTGTTAGAGTTTTTAGGGATAATTTGACTAAGATCCATTATTTTAGGAAGTTAGTTTAAGTTTGTTAGGAAAAGATTTTAAAAAGATTTTCTGATTTTAAAATAACTGATTTTCAAATATTATCTTTTTAAAATATATATTTTATCTTTTATATTTTATTTAAAAGATTTAGTTTTCGAAAATATATTATTTCCGGTTTTAAAATGTTTCGGATTTTTGAAATAAAAACTGTTTTCCGGTTTTTAAAAGATTTTGAAAAAGATATTTTTCCTAAAAACTAGCTAAAGTATTTTATTTATTTATTTCCTAAAATTAGATTACACGCCTAAGGTTTACTGCTACACGTTTATGTAGTTAGTGGATTTAGTGGCTTAAGTTAATTATCCTCCAAGTATTTAATTTAATTAAATAAATTTAATTATTCTCCAAGTTTTGCAAAACCACGTAATATGTTACTGCTTCTATGAAGTGAAGTAGTGGATTAGTGGATGCTTTACATGACATGGAATAATTAATTTAATTTAATTAATTAATTAAACATCATGGAGAACATGTGATAATGGTCTAAGTTAGTGGAAATCATGTCTTGTCTTAATGTCTATAAATAGGCGCCTAATTCATTTGAGAAAATTGTGTCTGACTTAGTTAATTTGTCTTAAGTTATCTAAAGTGTCAGTGCCTTTCCTTAAGAGAATTCATACTTACATTAATCGAGTTTTTATTACTCTTCCATTGTTTTACAAAGTGTATTTTTGAGAAAAAGGGTTTGAGTGAACTCTTGTAAGTGTGAGAAAGCTTTGAGTGAAGCAAGAGAAAGAGAAAAGAAAGAGAAAGGAACTTCGAGTGAAGTTTGAGAGAAAACGTCAGTTGTTGGGAACTGTCGTTGGGAACTTGAGTTGAGTGACTTAAGTTGAGAATCGAGAGAAAAGTAATAGGTTGTAATCAGAGTTGTTTTGGCCTATTATAGTGGAAAGTTGTTTAAAATCCCTTGTGGTCGAGGTTGTTTCTTCCTACTAGGCCTAGGAAGTTTTTCCTCGTAAAATCTCTCGTGTTCCCATTGTTTGTTCCCAAGTTTACTTTTAATTCCGCAAAAAGTAGTACTTATTCTCTCACTATAATTCACCCCCCTCCTCTTATAGTGCTCATATTATACAACAATTCGAAACTTTTTAAAAAAGCTTTAATTAACAATTCATATTGTATCTACTAATATTATAAACGATAAATAATCATATAAAATTACTACGAAAATAAATAAATAGATATATAAAATAGAGTGACTTACTAATCCATAACGAAGCAGTTCAGAAGGATTTTTGCATTCAAGACATTTCTCAAAAAAAAATCTTTGCATTAATATTCCCCAACGAATCACGATTAATTAAACCTTCAATAATGTAAATTTTCTTCATCACATGTTCATCGTGTGATAGTGTATTCAGAATCTTACAACTGAGAAACAATAAATAGCCATTAAGTAAGATTTTATCATTAACTACCTCTTTAAAAAAGATGTTATTATTTAAAAATACCTTAATTTGCAACAAAACAGACTGAATGGTTGTTGTGAAGCAAACCGTCCAAGAATGTTAATTGTTATCTCAATAGGCATACTTTCAAAAATATTCAGCCTATTCGTTGACCTTTTTTTCATGGCATAACTCTTTTTCTTTCTCTCGGATTTTCTCTCCATTGTTAAAAAATTTAAGAGATTTCTCAAAATATTATTTCCGAAATATTCCAGCTACATATATACTTCCTCTGTTTAGAAATAGTTGCACCATTTCTACTTTTCACGCATGCCGATGTATGATTTCAACCATTAATATCTTTAATTATCAATAAGTAAAAATTATAAAAAGTTTATATTAAAAAAATTTACATCGAGACGAATCTAACAAGATCCCACATGACTATGTTTTTCCTAATATATAAATCACTAAAGACAATCTAAGTGTAATATGTGAATAGTGCACAAAATAGAAATGGTGCAACTATTTCTAAACGGAGGAAGTATATATATATATATATATATATATATATATATATATATATATATATATATCCCAATGAAACTTCCCTTTTCTAAATGTATCAATTAATAGGAAAACATTACTTATTATAAAAACCGAAATATATGTTTTATTGTAGGACACAAATAACATGGTAACTTTGTAAAGAATATTGATAATTCATTAAATAAAAGCATTATAATGAGACTTTACTAAAAGACATATTTATTGAAGAATCAATGTTTTACAGCTTTAAATGGAAACAAAATTCGGCTACCTATAATACATTCCATTAAAATTTTCTTAATTAATTGGCACGTATATTTAGTAGGTCCTATATGGGGTCCTTATCAAAACAGAAATGATTTATCATTAACATTAAAGCATTATATGAAAATGAAATTGAAAAATAATAATAATAATAATAATAATAATGATAGAATATTATTAATATTAACTTTAAACAATAAAAAGATAATAAAATGAAATAACGATATGTGGACATCCAATAGAAATATTATGTAAACAAATAGGCACATTCCTCCGACCACGGAACATAGATTATCTCTTCCACACAGTGCACTTTTGAACCAATCTCAGTGTGAGTAATATTCTTTCCAAGAATGAAGATGTATTTTATTGTTGTACGGGATAATAAATAAGAACGAACTAATCCCATCTCCTTAACTTGTAAAAATCATAATAATATCACATTATAAACAGCTTGAAACATTTTCTAAATATTTCTTAACCATCAATATCAACAAATATACACATACCTGCGCATAATGATTCATTATTTTAGACAGAGTTGTCCGAAACAAATACTCGATTTGTTCATCACGTACCAAAATGCTTATAGTACCGGTTGTATCCTCAATCGTAACGACGACGGATAAGCTGAATGAATTAAACAACTTGAAACTTCCTAAATCAATATCAACTACCTTCCCAATAAGCCTAATAAGTTGATTCTACACGAATTACATTAAAAATATAAATAAGATAATGTCATCCATTGTAATGATTTATACTTTAATGAAATATTGATATGTAACGATACAAAAGATAATATAAACAAAATTACTAAACTCACATTCTTAATTTTCACAAAATTACTATAGTTGAACGTTTCGCATTAGCTATCCTTAGAGTGCGTGTAATTGGTAGTTGGCAATGGGTTATGAACTTAGCTTTCTCTCGAACATAATGGTCGTTCTTAAACCTGACAACATAATTATTAAAGTTAACACATGTTAAAGCAAAATAAGCACAATTTTAATAATGATGAATTATTAACTTCAAATTAATTAGGTTTGACATTACCAGTTTATCAAAATAGACGATTTTTTTGTCCGAGGTCGTATATAAATATTGAATTTCTTTGTACTTTGCAAGTAAGCATCTAAAATAACATAGGGAAAATTAAATATAATTTCGAGTAACAATCGTTATTGTTAAATTAACAATGAATAAAATAACAATATCAAAATACAATACCTCCATCAGTTCGTACGCATAATCCACATGCTAGAATACAAATTGGTTCACTCATAGATTCCTTTAATGCAATTAACTGACTAATGAGCTTGATCTTCATAGCTATATAACTTTTTTTGTAAAAATAACACGATATACAACTAATACCAAAAGTATATCTGTAATGTCTAAAATTGATTATTTCAATATGTATTATGTATAGATAATACCTTTCATCTATAATTATTAACTCTTTACTCTGAGTTGAAACGATAATTCCAAATACATCTGAAATAATATAGAAAAATTATTAAATTACATTTATTTAAACAATAATTGAGAATATTGATTACTCTTATGAATTGAACCAACACAAATGCATATACATTACCTACTATTGTATTGTTCTCGCGTTGTGAATTATCATATATCGGGCATAACTGCGATATATTGGTCTTCGATGAAAAACAATTTTTACTTGTAATGAAAAGCCTCATAAATAAGTATACAAAATAAGAAAAAATAACAAAATTATTCCAAATTGAATGAATTGTGTTTTACTCAAATTTTTTGCATTGATAACAATTAAGTAGTATGTGAATTTAAATCACTTTTCAAAGATATTACTTGATAGCTTTAGCATGATCCAAGGAATAAAATAATAGATCACATTATTAAATAATTGGAAAAATATTTTTTACAACTTTTCCTTTCTAGCATATAATGAATACGTTATAAATCACCTATCATATTTAGAAGATAACTAATATGAAACATGATTTTATTCTTGAAGATTTTGTTACTATCCTTTTCAAACGAAATTATGAATAAATGTAAACAATGGTAAAAGAATAATTATTTATTCATAAAATCGTGAAATACATATTTAAAAAATAAATCCGTTTATTATGTAATAGTTTAAATTTTCATATCATAAATGACTTAAATTGTCATTCAATAAATAACAATATTTGTTAATAAATAGTAAACCATATATTGTAGTAAATCGTAATTGTAAAGTAGTATAAGAACAATAAATTAAAACTTGGAAACATATATTACATTGATGTTAAGAAAGATACAATAAGGTAGTCTAAGAACAAATCTAGTATATCCTTTAACTCATAACAAAATACATAATCAAATAAAACATAAGACACAACTAAAATAAAGACCAACTACAGATGATTAAAATTACTACATTAGAGATTTCAAACTCTTAATTAATTATAGACTGTAAAACACCATCTTCAATCATCACCTCTCTCCAATTCATCACGATAATATTCAACAATATTCCTTGCTTCTTGAGAAGCAAGTTCAATTTGGTTGCGAAAATAGATAATTTGACTCATATAACCCATTGTTACCGTTCCTTCATACTCTTCTAATTTACGTAATTTGTAACATGCATTAGAAAGTTTCTGATCAATTGTCGACCAAAACTCTAAGAATTCGAAAGTAGCCTCCATAACTTCTACTATATACTTCCTCCGTTTTTTTTATAGATGCTACATTTCCCTTAAATGGAAATGTTACAATAGATGCTACATACCATAAATGGATTCCTTTTCACCATAAAAATCTTAAAATACTATTAAAGAGTTGGTGGTCCCCACCTTCTCTTTTAAAATACTCATTTTTTCCTTAACAAATGTTTTTTTATTCAAAAAGTGGTGGTCCCCTATTTTCTCTCTCTACCTTTCTTAAAAACCCCCCACTTTCTCTATGTAGCAAGAATAAAAACACGGAGGAAGTACTTAGCTATTTTAGGATCCACTAAGATGATGTGCTTAAAGTAGAAAAGTTTGAGAATAATAGGTGAAGTAGTAATTTGTAGGAGATATTTAGGTAACAAAAATAGCAAACTTACTTATTTATAGTAGAGATGGCCGAATTTCATGGTTTAAGGGAATTTAATACATGTTGGTGGAAGTAGATATGAATTGATAAGGATTGACCAAGTGTGGTCAAAATTGAAAATGACATTGTTGCATGAAGTACACATTAGGTAGATTTTTCTAAAACCTTTTTTTTTTGCATTGAATAAGTTGGAAGAAACATTAATTATTAAGGAAATATTAAGTAACTTTTTTGGGATGCTGATATATATATATATATTTTTTTATAAAAAAAAGCCTCATTTGTATATATCAAAATCGAATTTATTGAGGGACAATGAATGAATTTTTGCTAGAAGTTGGTATGACATTTATAGTCATTGACCAATTAGAGTCAAAGTTGGAAATGACAACTAATATATAAGTGGTAGTACAACATAAATAGAAACAGAAATTTTGTTTTTATTTCATTGACCTTTAGATGAGCAATATTACGTAATTAAAGATAATACAACGTAAAAAACACAATTCAACTAAACACTTTAATTTGATAAATAATCCAACAAAATGCTTTCTTGTGTTGGTATTACACCTCCATCATTCATGTTGATTTCTTCAATTGGATATCGACATACGTAATGAGCTCGTGGAGGATTGCAATGAAGAAAATGTAGTACGATATATTCTAAATCAATATAAATCCTAGAATCTTTGATTGTAGAGAACACATACTCTGTCATATACTAATCATCCAAATACAAATCTTCAGGATTCGTAACATTGTTGTGAACTTTATAAAATTTAATATCACCGGAACGAGACATTGTTAGTAACATACCTTGATGATCAAAAAAATTAGAATGTTCCACTTTTGGATGCCAAGTTTTTAAAACTTTTGGTGAAGTAGGTGAGTCAAAAGAAAAATAGTCATTCCTCATACCAATACAATATTAATGTACACGCGCTTTTAAGTATCTAACTTTCATAGGGTTTAGGGGGAAATAAACATAATAACCTTATTTATAGGTAAACCTTAGATAATTAATACGATTAATTGATATTTTCCATATTAAACAAATATGAGAGTACAAAATAATCGTACTAAATATAAATTGAGTCATTCCCCAAAATCACGTTATCTAATTAGGAATGATTTTGATATATGTTATGAAATTGAATATGATTGAATAATTTAATTAATTCAAAGTTAAAATAAGACTAATTGATATTTTCCATATTAAACGAATATGAGAGTAAAAAATAATTTCGTACTAAATATAATTTGAGTCAATCCCCAAAATCACATTATTTAATTAGGAATGATTTTTATATATGTTATGAAATTGAACATGATTAAATAATTAAATTAATTCAAACTTTAAATAAGATTAATTGATTTTTTCCATATAAAACGAATATAAGAATAAAAAATAATTCCCATCTTGAATATAGATTTAGTCAATCCCCAAAATCACGTAATCTAAATTAGGAATGATTTTGATATATGTTATGAAATTGAACATGATTATATAATTTAAGTAGTTCAAAGTTTATATAATATTAATTGATATTTTCCATATTAAACGAACATTAGACTACAAAATAATTTCCGTATTAATTTTAGATTGAGTCGATCCCGACAATCACGTTATCTAAATTAGGAATGCTTTTGATATATGTTATGAAATTTAACTCGATTAATTAATAAATCTTAAATCAATTAACATTAATTTATATTGTCAATATTAAACGACTTTTATGGTTTCCACCATAAGTTAATAATCAAAGATAATTCCGCAAAAAAAAAGCTACTATATATATATTTTTATGAAAAAGTACGATTAGTAAGTCACTACTTATATTATGTCAAATTATAATATGCATATTATAAACGAAATAAAATATAACCGAATAATACATATATCATCATAATAACTCATTGGACTTAATAGATTAGTACATTGGAAATAAGAAACTAATATTGTAAACAACTACGAATAATACAAATATTTTACCATAACCGAACAATACATATATCATAATAAATTACTGAACTTAATATATTAGTACATTGAAAATAAGAAACTAACATTGTAAACAACTACGAATAATAAAAACAAAGGTTAATATTTTTTTTGTTAGATAATATTACCTATCAAATCGTTCTTCATACTTCACTTCTTAATAAGAGAATCCAAATACTCAACAGTACACTTTGCTTCTTTGGTAGCAAGTTGAATAACATTACTAAATGACATTATCATACCAATGTACTTCATAGCTTCCTCACATTCTTCTTCTTCTTCTTCTATTGTAATTAAATTTCCAAGACATGTAGTTAGTTTATCATCAACCATGTACCACTGGTCCAAGAATTCTTCCATTACATTGTTAACGTCTTTCACATCATTGATACATCTCGGATCCATTAGAAGATGATACTTTGTATATTTTAAACTTCTAAAAATTGAAATGTTAAATGAAATAAGGAGTTTTTTTTAAGAATGAATAAAATCGTTTTTTTGGGAATTGATGGAATGAACATACAAAGATCAAATAGATCTTTATATAAACCAAATATAACCGGTTTTGCTAGGTTACATTTATTGCAATTAGGTAAGGCAATGCAATTAAGTATGGTAGGTACATTGTTAACTATTGAATTTGGACCAAGTCATAATATAGTCAAAGGTAGAAAAAGTATCAATACATGGACCTATAATTCCTTTGAAAGTGATGAATACCATTATTGGTGAACATGTTATTTCTCAAAATAAAATGGTAAATGGTAGAGACCATTACTTCAATATCATTCCATAATTGGACATTATTGGGAGCTTGAATAGAATAAAAAGGAAAACAATAACAAAAAACACTTAAAATTAGTATTGTTCAACTCTACATGATCCGTTTCATTACAAATATAATCGAGCAAAACTTTATTACTAATACGACTACAATTCGTATTGTTTAAATCAATGTCTTCAAAATAGTCATCATCAACTTTGTAAGCCCTAGGAGTATGGCATTGTAGATCATATATCATCATATTCCAAAAATTAAAATAAGGACGATAACCATCTATTGTTGTATTGACATCTTCAACATAAGCCCAAACTTCATTGCTTCTATTGATATGAAACGTAAACATACTCGACACATTCTGGAAATATAGATGCCCTTCACGAAATAGTGTTAAAGCCATAGATTCCACATTAAGAAAATTCGAATAGTCAATTTTAGTGGGCCATTTTTCCTTTCGAATATGAGATTATATTTTGTGGAGGACATGGTATTGGCTTGAGGCGGAGAGGAACGTGGCATGACGTAAATTGAAAGCACGGAAATGAGTAGTGTTGATGAATGAAAATTTGGTACTATTTATACTTAATTTCTATATTTTTTTTTAAATTTCAATTTTTGATTGGCCGAAATTAATGTTTATTGACAATTAACATAAATCATCCTTGATTGATATTTTGATTTCATTACTATCATATATAATATTAAAGCAAGAAAAAATTGTCCTACGTGGCAAGACCTCAACCTTCCTCTGTTCTCCTTCCCTCAACTTTTCACCTAATACTTGCTTATGCCACGTGGCATTGCTAAAATAAATTTTTAACATAATCAATTATTCCTCGATTGTGTAACATGAAGGAAATAATATTAAAACTACAATAACTAAAGGAAATCAATCAACCAATTATCAATTAAGGAAACAATCAAATATTATCTTTTTTTTTTAAAACGAAAATCATATATTATCTTAGCGGTCATTCTTATATTTTCACAAAAACCAGTTATGAATTATTTTCAAGCTAAATACCAATTTAGAGGAGAGAGAAAATATACAATGAAAAAGATGAATTGATATAACTTTAAGTTTTTCACTAATACCAGATACTCAAAAAGTCAAAATATGAAATTTCAAATATAAAACAAATATTAGCTAAGTACAAGCCAATGGGTGCGTTGGTATGACAACTTTAAGTTTTTCATTACACCTATCAAACTTATATAATATAATTAATTTAAAAATTACCTAATTTCAAGCCAATGGGTACATTTGTCTAATAAGTTTTTTTTTAATATTATTCACTTTTGGTAATGAATACCACACCATTATCATGAGATGCTAGCCCCTTCAAGAAAATATGCAAATGTAATAATAATAGTAATGCAAGTTTATTTTATTACCAAACAAGAAATAAAAAGATGATTTTGTTGAAAAAAATATAACACACCATGATTATGACTAGAGATTACATATGACAAAAACAATAACAACTCAAATATTCAATTTTTAGTCCCAAAGTGGTTTAGGTAAGCTAATATAATAATCATAAAAAAATCATATCCATGACCAATACATACTAAAAGTATTTTTTTAAAAAAACAAAGTTAAAGTGAGAGAGGTAAAATAAGAGTTCATCTATATATATGTTCAAGAAATTGAATTAGGTAAAAAAAAATGAAAACCAATATAAGCATCTGTCTATTTTAACTAATTTTGACATAACTATGATAATATAAGTTTGGAAAATTTAGATAAGATTAAACAAATTTAGATATAATAATTAAGTGTTTTTCAGACAATTAAGGGAGAATTAAGAAAATGTCAGACAAGATAAGTTGTTTAAAGATAAAAATGGATATCTTTCTCACTACTAAAAAGTTAAGGTCAAGAGTACATTAAAACATTAATCTATGGCAATTCTCTCTCGAATTTATTGGATATATATTAATATATTATTCTATTATTGCGACTAAGAAGTTTGACAACCTTAGGCTTAGGGACTAGGGTCACTCAAATATTTTCCCACATTCTTACATTCAAATGAAACAAACGATATAAGTACATACACTTATGAACTTACACTTGATACTAATATCATTTTTAAAGAAAATTCACACACTTTGAATTTGGCCCATTCTATAAAAATTATAAAATAAAAGAGTAGGAGAGAAAGTGAAAACATGACACATGTGCTTAAATTATAAAATAAAGCTTTCTTTAATTTTATAATAGTTTGCGAATTATTTTGCAAGTTTTATGAAATATCCCAAAAAGAAATATGTTGCGTGTATTAAGAAACTAAGAATAGTAATTATTTTTCTTCAATATAATCCAATATTCTTTAACTAATCATTCTTGCAAAAAAAAAAAACTAATATAACTGTTCATAAATATAACATCCTAAACTGAAATTATATATGAAAGTATGAGTGAATTATGAAGTAGTTGACATTATAGAATATCAATAATTATTTCTTACATGCATGATTAAATATAGTTTCCTTGCTAAAATAGATATTTCTCACTTATTCATCATTAAAGTTAAGCAGCGCCATGATTTTCTTATATAATTAATATTGTATAATACTCATTCAGTTAGATGAAATGGGGAATGATGTAAGATAAAATATATCATCAAAATTGTGGTCATTTTAGGGAACTACAAGTAAAATAATTATCTTATAATTTTATATAAAAGTAATGTTGCAATTTTTAAACCATAAATTGTGTGGACGATATTAGACTGGAAAGAGAGATATCTAATGAGCATTGCGACACTAATTTAGAAGGTGAATCAACAAGATGAGTTAATTGTCAAGCTTATATGTAAAAAAAAGGGGGATTTATAAGTATTCAAGTTTAATAGGTTTATAATAGAGTGAAACTGTTTTGAAAAGATCAAATAAAGTTATTGAATTGGAAAAGTTGTTAATTTATTTAACTTTGTTTTGGTTTTTTTTTTCTTTGATGTAGAAGATAATATTGAAATGTACATCTTATAAAGAACCTATAAAACACACATATATTATACAAGTAGTGCGTATTTATATTTGTTTACATTTTCTAAATTAGTCTTAATGAATATTAAAACTTTAGTTCCCTTAATATATTCGAAAATTGGTTTTAGGAAGAAATTAATGAATAAGGGTTAATTGTGGGCCATTGAAGTCACTTGAGGTAGTCTTTGGGAGGTGAAAAGTAAATTGAGAAACCCTGTATTATACTCATTCCGTCAGATGGAATGTGAAATAAGGTATGATACAATATATCATCGAAATTGTGATCATTTCAAGTAGCAACGGGGAATAAGGTATTTAGGAAAAAAGTAGAGTGGGGAAACCCTGTATGATACTCATTCCACCAGATGAAATGGGGAATAAAGTATGATACAATATATCATCGAAATTGTGGTCATTTTAGGTAGCAACGTGGAATAAGGTATTTATACCCCGTATGGTACTCATTCCGTCAGATGGAACAAATTTCCTCTGAGGTTTCAGAAAGGCAATTTTAGTTGGTCGTGTGTCAAAAGTCAAGGACAAACCCTATCGCATGGTGGGTTTGTATCTCCCGAGACCAGTTCTCAGTCATGGCCAATTTTATGTAGCCATTTCTCAATCATTGGTAAAAATTGCCTAATAGTACTCCTATATCAGAAAGATAATGGGAAGTCTAATACTTTAAGGTCATTTCGAGGAAAAAATGAAGATGTAATGTAGAGAGAGTTTCTGAGACGATTGACCCCCCCCCCACTGGTTACTGGGATGAAAACCAAGTTCGTGCAAATTTTCTCCCTGTTGAGGCGGTTGAGATCCTTAACCTTTACCATCTCAACCCTTAGATGATGGCTTTCTATGGGGCTACACCAAAATTGGTATGTTCTACTATATAAGACCATCACTTTATTAATTTTTTTAAGAATTCCCATACAGTTGTTGGCGATTCTATTGTATCGGAAGTGTGGAAGAAAATCTGGAATTCCAATCTTCCTCCTAAGGTGTTGTTGGCTTTACTTATGATGATATAATTGCTTCTGACTATATTATACTTCCTCCGTTCTTTTTCTACTGCAGCAATTGGGTTTTCACGCAATGCTCAATTTTTACTATTAATATCTTTATTTACTATTTAGTAAAATTATACACATTTGATATTTTGAAAGTATATATCAAGACGAATCTAACAGTACCCCACATGACTATATTTGTCTTTACATAAAAATAACAATATATAGTGAAAGGGTATGATAGTGAATGAATAGTGTAAAAATCTCATTGTTATATTAGACTACGAACGGATGAAGTAGCTTCTTAAAACATTTTGTTTTGCTCTAAAAAGAAGTCTTCCAAAACATATGAATATCATGTATATGTTAAACAACTTTATAATTAATGTAAATGTGTATTCTCTTAAACACAAGTTTTTGATCAAGTAGACGTAAATAATCGTTTATATGTTTTCAATGTAGCGGATATATAAACATTTTTATTGTATTAAAGTTCCCGTGCATTATGCACGGGTCCAAAACCTAGTATATGAAGTATATAGGCAAAATCGGATGTACATATCATTGGAAAGAAAAAAATTTCGGACAATTAGTAACATAATTGGAGATTTTAGAATCCGACCTTGCTTTTTTTATTCCACAATTTAAGCCAATCATCAATAATTACCTCAAATCACCCCTAATTAAGATTTCAAAATTACCAAAAATTTTAAAAATTTCGGATGCCACATCGACAATCCTACGTGGATAGCCTAGATGAGCGTTTTACTCCCCAAATGTTCTATAATTGCTCGGTGATTGTGAGCTTGACACGTAGGATTTAGGATTTTGCTTTAGATAATGATATTGATAGAGGTATTAAACATTTTTTTTTTTTGACAAAACGTAAAATAAAACAAACTAGGATTAGCTTTTCCTTGCTTGTGTAGCAAGGTTATGAGCTAATCTTACTTCTGACCTAGAAACTTTAATACAAGAAACAAACATGAACCCTTCTGCTATTCTCTTAATATCTCTAATGATGCCATCTATGTTTTGATTTGAGCTTTTCTCGTTCCTTAGAGCTAGTATGACCTCTCGACTATCCGAAAGTATTATTATCCCTGCGGTTCTCCAAGCCATGTCTGAAATCGCCTTGAGTATTGCATAAGCTTCTGTTTGCGTTGGGGAGTTAGCAAAGATTTTATGCGCTGATTCTTCTGTAGGATCATTGTTTGTATTCTTCCAAGCAATTGCTGCTTGCCATTCATTTGAACCCGCTTTCTTCTTCCAAGCTCCATCTACAACTAATATTTGCACATTACTTGTAGTTCTGTCTCCTATTGTCCAATCTAACGAACTCGAGCCTTCCTCCACCTTACCTGAGATCCTTGTAACTATGATGTGATTTGAATTTTCGTCTTTCCTTATTTTCCTGGCTCTCATCGACTGTTCCCTGATTATAGACATTATTCTCATCGGGTTTGCATTCTCACCCTTAAAAATGACTTCATTTCGATGAATCCAAATACCCCACAGAGTTGCAATGAAGTCAATTTCTACTCTTCGACCTTCTTCTATCTTCCTCTTTATGAATAGATTCAAAAAAATTTTGATCCATTCTTGGAGATTCAGGTGATTTCCGTTTGTTGCCACAATTCCCAAAGAGCAACTCCAAATTCTTTGCGAGAGATGGCAGTCACTGAACAAGTGTTCGAGGGATTCTGATTGCTGTTTGCACAAACAACAAATGTTGTTGATACCATTGATTTTCCTCTTCTCGAGGTTATCAGTGGTTGGTAGAGCCTTATTGAATATTTTCCAAAGAAAAAGCTTCCATTTTGGAAATATATCCGATTTCCATAATCTGGTCCATGAGTTCGAAGGTGTTACCTGATCTCTTTGACCCTCGTTGAGGAACCAATACCCGGATTTTGCTGTATAATTCCCAGATTTGGTTTGCGTCCACCCGATCTCATCCTCAATCTCCTGATGAGGGATATGGGTGGCGAAGATTTCTCGTGCATCACGAGTATGGAAGAGGTCCCATATAACAGACGGTTTCCATTTTTTGTTCTGATCAATCAGGTCAGAAACCCAAACATACCTTTCCCGCGACTCATGAATTTCCGGGACTTTAGGTTTAGGGGATATGTTCACATGCCATCTGTCATTGTCAATTCTTATTGACCTTCCATTCCCTAGTTTCTTATAGAGACCTTCCTTGAACGCTTTGCTAGCTTGGAAAAGGCTGCGGAAGGCGTAAGACCCATTCTTTGGCTCTTCATTATCCATGACCATCTGAATTGGGTCTTTCTTGTACTTGGCCGTATACAGTTTGTGGATGAGAGAACCTTTGTTTTTGTGGATTCGCCATGCTTGGTTAAAAAGCAAAGCTTTGTTCACATGAGCCACATTCCTAAAGCTCAAACCCCCTAGAAATTTATGTTTTTCGAGAAGTTCACGTTTCCTCCAATAAATCGGTTTCTTTTCCATAGAAGACGACCACCAGAACTTTAAGAGCAAAGAGGTGATATTTCTAGTGGTTTTTACTGGAAGTAGGTAAATAGAGATAATGCTGGAGGCTAGAGCGGTTAGAATTGTATTGATGAGGATAAGCTTACCAGCTTGGGAGAGGGTGCTGAATTTCCAAGTCAGTATTTTGTATGCAGTTTTTGTAGTAATGTCATTGAAGACTGAAGTGGTTCTCCCATCGACTTCCATCAGGCATCCTAAATAGGATCCTACTTTATCTTTATCCTTCACTCCCAGAGGCTTCCTGAGGATCTTCTTGAACTTTGGCGGAGTATTAGGACTAAAGATGACATGAGACTTCTCGAAATTTATCTTTTCTCCAGACTTTTCACAAAAGGTAGCGAGAACGGTTTTTATGGCCCAACAATTTTTGGGGTTGGCTTTGAAGAAGAACAGGGCATCATCAGTGAAAAACAAGTGGGAAATTTTTGGCGCATTTCTTGCTATTTTCAGACCATTTAGCTCCTTGTTATTTTGCATCTTAGAAAGGTTTCGCGAAAGTACCTCCATACACAGGATAAATATATATGAGGAGAGTGGATCTCCTTGTCTGAGACCAACTGAAGGGCGAAACACTTTTGATGGTTCTCCATTCACCAATATTGAGTAGGACACTGTGGTAATACATTGCATGATCCAAGTTACCCAAATCTCTGGAAAGTTCATCCTTCGCAGCATTATTTCAACAAATTCCCATCTGATCCTATCGTGAGCTTTGCTCAGGTCCACCTTTAGAATCCCCGCGAAACTATTTCCTTTCTTCTTCTTTCTAACCCAATTAGTAATTTCATGTGAGATGAAACAGTTGT
This sequence comes from Beta vulgaris subsp. vulgaris, assembly GCF_026745355.1. Classification (NCBI taxonomy): domain Eukaryota; kingdom Viridiplantae; phylum Streptophyta; class Magnoliopsida; order Caryophyllales; family Amaranthaceae; genus Beta; species Beta vulgaris. The sequence continues at coordinate 19,907,029 of NC_079202.1, forward strand.
CCGCCGCCATTTGTCTGCCTGGAACAAAGGCATTCTGGAACTCGTCGACTATATCTCCCATAATCAACTTAAGCCTATTAGAAAGAGTTTTGGCTATAATTTTGTAAGAAGAATTACAAAGGCTTATGGGTCTAAAATCTTTCGTATCCTGTGGTCTGTCTTGTTTAGGGATGAGTGTGATGAAGGTTCGGTTTTGCTCCTTGAGCAAGTAACCTGAGGATAGAAAGGAGTTCACACTCTTAATCACATCCAATCCCACAATGTCCCAGTTTTGCTAGAAGAAAGCCGGTGGGGTGCCATCTGGACCAGGAGATTTGAGGGGTTTGGGACTGAAGCACGCTGCTTTGATTTCATCATTTGAGAATGGCTTGCTAAGAAGATCAATATGGGACTGGGACAATGTAGCTACTGGTGAAAAAAAGGGTCATCCAATAGGAGGGCTTCTCCACAGCTCCTTCCACATTGATAAGTTTCCTTAAAGTTCTCCAAGAATAGATCTTTGATTTGTGCTTGATTCGAGATCCAATTTCCCATCCCATCTTTAATCGCCTTAATCTCGTTTCTCGCGGCTCTTCCCTTGACACTTTTGTAGAAGAAGGCTGAAGTTTTATCTCCCAATTCGTCCCATCTGGACTTAGCTCTTTGTCTCCAATATTCAGACTTTACCTCTATTGAGTTCAAGGTATTAGTCCTATTTTCATAATCCTTTTGAGCTTGAGCAATCGACACAATGCCTTTTTGTTGCTCCGTGAGGTTGTTATTGATGTCGACCCAGTTAATGTTGTGTGCCTTCTTAAAGCTAAGGCACCATCCTCTGATACTCCTAAGGGAGTTTTGTATTTTCCTTTGGAGGACAAAAGCCGGCGATCCTTCATAAGTCCTCTCCCAATCTTTCTTAACTAATTCGCAAACCTCTGGGTGGTGTGAAATCGAATGTTGTCTACACCTAAATGCAAAACCGTTCCATCATACCCAAAAAAGAAGAAAGGAAAAAAAAAAACTAGCTTTCTTTGATCGTTGTTGTCGGAGGTTTTAGAGCCTCGGAAGGCTATTAAAAACCCTCCCTACATCCTGAAATCAAAATTTATCAGTGAACTCAACAAAAATGGGGTTAGGTTGTAAGTTGAAGCTAGATCTATTTATCACCATCTTCTCAATTGCTCTTCTCTCTTCCCCTGTTCTCTCCGATCTAATTATCTCGAAGGTTGACCGTCGCGTAAGTCTCTCTTCTACCCGTATCTTTTTGCCATTTTTCTTCAGTTTTTGAAGCTCTGGATTTTGCTGTATAAACTAATTATGGACATTTGCATCTTTTCTTAAGAAAACATAGAAATTACTGATCTGGGATTCAAATGTAAGGCAATAAGATAGACTGATTCTGGGTTGTTAGCTTTTGATCGTTGTTTTTGTATCTTGGTATATTAATTTTTTATGAATATGATGTGGTTTAATTCTGTAATATTAAGGATGATGCGGAGAATTAGTGTTAATTATTTCTAAGAAATGGTGAGATGAGTTGCACCATAAATTGGGTTTGTTTTGATGCCTAAAAATTAATGTTGGAATTCCCACTTCTCTTAATTTGATGGGTTACAGGGGCTGATATTGAAAGACGAAAATTTGGATGCTTTTGGATTTCCTTGGTGTTTTTCTTGCTTTTTTGGATGAATTTGATCTTTTTCCTGAAATTTTAGCTGAATGTATACTTGCTATGGTGATGCAGATTGATTTGACATCCCACATTGTGCGCATCACCTCCACTCTTAAGGTGACTTTGTTGGCTCTCTCTTCATTGGAATCTATGCTTACAATGTATGAGTATACATATACTTTTGTGGCTATGTTGTGCAATGGACACTACCCTTGCTTGCGTAGTAGTTGGAGGAATTGAAAGTTCTATTAGTGATAGAGAGAGGAACTCGTAAAAACTAGTGGTTATAGTTGCATTCAAGTTTTAGTTGTTTGGTCTTTAGATATATTTTAGTGTCCTTTGACTATCATGAACACACTTTAACACTTCTAGTCATAAACTTTTATCTGGGTACATTTGCATTGTATAAATATGTGAAGTGGAGCAATGTCCTGCTTGACATCATTAGTTGTCTCGTTTTGGATTTTCACTTTTCAAAGCCAAAGAAAACTTAGAATGCTTACTGCAGCAGCACTTTGGTAGTGCATTCATATCTATATATACTGTATCTAAGGCTTTGATCTTTTCAACTGAAAATCCGCTATCTGAACTTTTTGGAACTCCCCTGATCCTATTAGTTGCGACTTGAACTTGGGTAGCCTTTATTTAAACTTGTTAGAACATATCTGAACATTTTTCTTAACTGAAAGCTTACTTTTTTTGAGGTGAAAAGAAAAAAGCTTCATAGGATTTAAATGCTGCAGATAATGGATAAACTTGCAGGTATCCTTGCTTACCAACAATGCTGCCTAAACTTTAAAAACTGAACTTGGATGTAGGTCGAGATACTTGTTATTACACCATCGAGCCTTGATGCTAGGAATCAAGATTAGTCTTAGTTCTAGAGGAGCTTGTGTTTAGGTTATGATTCATGCTTAACTTATGCATCTGGCTCAGCCATATTTCAAATTATCTAGTAACATTCCAACTTCAGCAGCTACTGTATATTTGCTCCTTGCTACATAGAACTTATCTTCGAAATTATGGTACCATGCTGTGTAGGTGGAAAATGATGGAAATGACCCAGTTTCAGACTTGCTGGTTGCCTTCCCAGATCGCCAGGCAAAACATTTGGCCTTTTTGTCAGCTTATCCTCATGTAGGCAAAGGGAAGACAAAAGGTCGTGGAGCTAGTCTCCCAGTTCAATCTGGTCAATCTGAGGGGATGCCTGAATCTTTAACATCCTACACTGTCTCTCTACCGAGGAAACTTGCCAAGGGAGAAAGTTTGACTTTGGAGGTTTTAGCTGTATTTGCTCAAATCTTGAGGCCTTTCCCTGAGCAAGTTTCCCAGGGTGATTTTCAGCTTGTTGTATTCCAAGATAGTGCATATTATCTATCCCCCTATGCAGTAAAGGTCCAGACTCTAACTGTTAAACTGCCTGATGCAAGAATTGAATCTTATACAAAACTAGAAAACAGCAAAGCTCAAGGTTCTGAGATCAAGTATGGACCATATGAGAACCAATCTCCTTTCTCATATACCCCAATAGTTGTTCATTATGAATACAACAAGCCATTCGCAGTTGCTCAAAAGTTAGTGCGTGAGATAGAAATTTCACACTGGGGAAATGTACAAATTACTGAGCATTATAACCTTGTCCATGGAGGTGCTGTTCTCAAGGGAGAATTTTCTAGGTTAGTTCCTTTATTCCATTTGCCTAAATTACAGTATATTATATTAAATATATATCATGTTTGAAGCACATGTAGCAAGTTCTTATTTTGTGGGTTTTCATTGTTAATTTACGCAGACTTGATTATCAAATGAGTCCACATACAAAGGGTGCTTCAGCATTTAGCAGACTAGTGGCTAAACTACCTCCAAGCGCACATTCAGTCTACTATAGAGATGAGATTGGCAATATTTCCACGTCTAATCTGTGGAGTAATTCGAAAAATGTGAAGTTTCTTTCAGTGCTGTAAAAATTGTTTTTGATATTTTGGTCTTTGTTTTGATCTTATTTTCTTCATGCAGACTGAGCTAGAAATTGAACCGAGGTATCCTCTGCTTGGTGGCTGGAAAACATTTTTTACCTTTGGATATGGCTTGCCACTAAAGGATTACTTATTTGCAACTCAAGGAAAACGTTTTGTTAACATCTCTTTCGGTAGCCCTATTAATGAGCTACTGGTCGATGAGCTTGTAGTGAAGGTATTACTTTGTTGAGGGTTCAACGGGATCTCCTCTTCTTGTTCTCCATTCACTTACATGTATGATGATTTTTTATAGCATACTAGTTATTATTTATGTTTCATCTGATTAGGAAGTAACTGACCTTATCCGTCTGTGTTCTGATAGCTCCAAAATAAAGATTAATGTCATACATAAAAAAAGGTTAAATACTAAGGCATAAAACAAAAAGAAACTACTACTAGTAGTAGTAATAGTAAGGTTCTATAATGTTTTCCTTGTGGAAGGCTGTTTTAATTCAAATAATTAGTAATCATCCTGCTTAAACAACAAGCTGGAAATGGTAACCGTGCTTAATACTGACTCTGCTTGCTACTATTGCACATAATCTCTTATGTTTTTGAGGCCCTTGGAATTGGGAGGTCTAAAAGAGACCTTAGTTCATGATAGGAAAATAGGATGCTTGTCCTGCATGGTGCCATAGTCTTTGTACCCTATGGGTAGTTACATGTCTGAGCTCTGCAGTTGGATATTAAATCCCCCTGTAATACTTGCAATTTCCTGTAAGAGCTATCAAAGTCTCCCTCCTTTTCATAAATAGCCAAAACAATTTTTCAAGAAATTTATCCCAGAGTCTGAAGAGAAGAGGGAAGAAAGATTTTCAATTTGGAAACTTTTTTCTTTTCATACCTTTTATCATTATATAAACAATTAAAGGTTGTGTTTTCTGACGTTTCTCGCAATGAACCGTTGCTGCAGGTTGTTTTGCCGGAAGGGTCAAGTGACATATCTGTTTCTGCTCCATTTCCAGTGGAACAATGGCAAGAGGTTGCCATCCCTGCTCATCCCCCCACTGGTTTTCTTTCCCTCTCCAAAAAGCAAAGCTTGGATGTTTAATATATCTGAACATGGAATTTTGTTGTTACTCATATTTGACAGACGAAACAGAGTCACCTGGACATAAGTGGTCGACCAGTGCTGGTGCTGCAGAAGACCAATGCGGTTCCAGAGCATAATCAACATTTTCAGGTATAGATTATTACACTTTGAGATGCCTAGTGTAAGTTAAAAATCATAATGGCTGTCTGCTTGACAATGATTGTTTTGGGTTTAAGGTATTGATTATCATTTTCACTTGATAACAGTGGCATTGTGAGTTATGCTATCTTGCATTGCCAAGTTTGAGAAATAGTTGGTCTTCAATTACTCTATGTTGGGATTTTTTCTCTAATAGGAGCATTTGAATTATATAAATCCTTTCGTGGTTGACAATTACAACCTATGAAGCACAGGTATGCCTCCAAGGTGCTGTTTCCCGTACTGGATACGAGTACGGTACGGGTTCGCCTGGGATTCATACCCAAAACGAATCCAAAAGGGTGGGTACGTGGGTTATTTTCGGAGACGCCTAAGGTGAATTTGGGTATGGATTGGGTACGTTTTTGAGAAGAAAGCCACGCTTAGTGAAATTTTAAAGGCCAAAATTCAGATTCTAGGGTTTTCGAAAATTCGCAATTCTGTCTCACCTGAACTGAGAAGGGTCGAAGTCATTCGAAGTCTCGCCCAGTTGCCCCTCGTCGGCTCGCCGGCTTGCCAAAATTTGTCTAGATGAAATTAACCTAAAAGAAAATCTGACTTGGAATCTAGATTCCTGAAGAAGCACGGAGGAAGTAGCCAGAGAGAGGAGAGGGGGTGAGATCTTGTGGATAGTGGAAGAAGAAAAATTTCACTCCTCAAACCTCACGCTTCATTTAGTATAGTGTGTTGTTTACATCTGTCATCCACTTTTTTCTGTTCTTCTGTATTTTTTTTTAGGAATACACTTGTCATCTACTTTAATGATAGAGTAAAGATGACATATTAATCTCTCTAGTCTCTTACTCTCTTTATTTAGGAGTATCACTTTCTCCGTTGAGTCATAAGTATGAAACATTGTTCCTTAAAAATCTAATTATAATTTATGATTGAAATACTATAAATTAATAATAATTTCCATTTGATTTACAAAAACAAAAATTTAAGGCAATATTATTCATTGAGTTTATTTTTTTGCCGAATTCAAGATGTACCCGTTTTCAGAACTTCTAATTTTGCCGTTTTCCGTCCCCATACCCTCATTCGTACCCGTATCCGTATCGGTGCTACTTAGATTACAACAAAGCATCACTATGGTAAAGTTTGGGTCATTGATTTGTTACATAAAATTTGGACGACCCACTCTAACTTATTGGGTGATTAGGGGTCAAGCTTTCAGTCATTGATTTTCTCTTTCAAATTAAACTGCCAGTATAATTGTGATTTTTGATAAAAATTGAGCAGAAATATTAACCGGATCAACTCTTGAAATTCCAACAAATATCTTTCAAACTCCTCCCCTGCCAAGCTCAGTAAAGTTTATGAAGTATGTATCTTATGGACCAATGATTTGGGGTGGGAAATGAAGAATACAAGAATTATTTGTAGGATGGGAAATGACCCTATGTGTAGGATAGGAATACAAGAATTAAGCACAACATTGGGGGAGAAATACTTGAAAGCATCAAGAATCACCTAAAAGTTTTTATCAGTGAACACCAAAATATTATGATTGAAGAGTCAACATACTTACACATCTAGAGAGCAGGATTTTGTCTTAGTTGCGAATATCATGATTATTAAACTACGCTTTATCTCCTTATTTCGAATGCTTTTCCATCACTGATTAACTACTCATATAACCTTCTCGTTTCATCAAAGCAACTGTGCCAAAGATTCATACTTTGGGAAGAAGATGAGATAGAATTTAAAAAGCTATAGTAATTATGGGGAATGCCATCTATTTTTATGTGATCCATCATAGGCAATGAAAATAGTATATATTAGATTGTATGGCTTAGGTGGCATATTGAAAATAAAGGTTCCTTCATCCTTGTGGTGATTTGTGATGGTAACTAAGTGATGTAGACTCTTTGTTCTTTAAGTTATTAAGTCCGTATCAACTACCTTATATTCTCTTATGTGAGGTGGCTGTCATGATTTTCAGGTCTACTACAAGTTTAGCTGTTTGTCCTTGCTCAGGGAGCCATTGATGTTGATTTCTGGATTTTTCTTCCTTTTCGTTGCTTGTATTGCGTACTCCCATGCTGACTTCTCAATTTCCAAGTCCTCTGCCTCCTATTTGGCAAAACTGCAATGGGATGAGGTTAGTTTATAGTTTGTCACTTATGTGGAGTTATGAGTTCAAGAAGGTAAAATCTATTCATTAAATTATATGCTAATTTGGGACCCCCTCCTATGTTTCGGCCTTCTTGATATTAGGTGCTAACCACAATCCAGCAGCTTGGGAATATTATCAATCGATGTTTGACAATCCATGATAAACTGGAATCTTCATTGATTGAATTGTCTAGAACTGGTAATGTTCAAGCTTGTAAAACGGCTCGAAAAGCCGCAGACAGTTTGTTTAAAGAGCTTTCAAAGGAGTTGAAGCCCTTGCTTACAACCTTGCAATCATCTCCACAAGCAGCCCAAATCTTTCCTAAGGTTTGTGTATGGTTATTTTCATTTTCCATGGTCAAGTATGCAATCATTTCAGATTATAATTTTCTCCGTCTTCAAATATACTTCCTGTTAGGGTTGGGCGTGCATTTTAATAATTCTTGGTATCTATAGAATTTTGGTATATAATTTTGGGTGATAGGGAGTTTGTGGGATCCCACATCACGTAGAAAGAGTGTATAGAGAGATGGAGTTAGTTGGCGGTCCACGTCACGTGTTTGATGACCTGATGGGGTTAAATTTCCATTGAAGTTAACAAAAAGTTTATCGGTGGGTTGCTCAAGAAGGAATACAAGAAGCTTACTGAGGGAGTATAAATTAGATGGTGTCATCTTCAAACCTATTGTGTAGCTGACAAGATCTGTTTGTGTGATTATAAATTCATTTACTCTTTCCTAAAAGCACTTTGCAATGCTTACTCTTCTTTAAGATTGATAGAATCATACCTGGGTATTTTGTAGGCAGAGGAACTTGTTGCAAAGGAGCGAGAATTACAAGAAAGGTTAATTGCTAAACATTCAATTGTGGTAGATTGTTACGAAAAGAAGCTGAGCGGTCGGGAAATCGAAAATCGGATTGCTCCTTACCAGCAAAAGGTTACGACCTTGAGGCAGGATGTTGATGATCTTCTAGAGTATCTTGATGAAATCTAAGTAGTTTTGCTTCATAGTTTTTGTTTCTGCAAATGGTTAGCAAATGCTGTACACACATGGGATTTGGCTATCAGATTGCTGATCTTATGCTATATGCTATCAGATTTTGTACACTGTGAGGCTCTAATGTAGGAAGATTATCATTATACAGAAGGTTTGGGCCACGGATGAGTTATAATATTCTGAAATGGTATAAGAGTTCAGATTACATAACGAAATCATGCGTTAGTTTAGTATTTGTATGAACAGGCATAAATACTACTTCCTCAGTTTTAAAATTGATGTTTCATTTTCACTTTTGCATGAGAGTGAAAGATAGCCTAGTGGTTAGAGTTCTATTCCCGGTTCTAGGAGGTCTTGCGATTGGTTCTCACTCTTGACATGCTGAGATTCCTTTTATTCTTCTCAACTTGTCAAAATTTCTCCTTACCTTATTAAAAAAAATTAGTTTTGCATTATATTTGATCTATAGATAGACCAAATAGATGTGTGTGGAATAACGAAGATATTTTTCTATGTGGATCCTATAAATAAAATAAATAAGTTGATCACCAAGAATTCAAATAACACGTCCATGTCGAATTGTTTGAATAGTTTAAGCAATCGAACCACAAAGTAAACAAAACAGTAGTTTAAGCAATCGAATCACAAAGTAAACAAAACAAAAGTGAATTTATGAAAGCTTAAGATTAAGCCACAAAGTTTCAATGAAGAGATCAACAAATGAATAACACTCGGAGCATGTATAATCATTGTTTTTGAGCTCTAAGAAATAGAATTAATTATCGATTTCATTTCTTCTTATTTGGTTCAGTCTTCATCAATCTATTACTATTACTTGGTGGTAATGGACTCCTGCAATTTGTTACCAAATGACCACTTAAACTTTTGAATTTCATTGACTAATTCAACCGAATGAACAACACAATTATGCTAATTAAACTCTCCTAATGTACTTAGGAATAGTCCATAAGTCATAAACCAACTAGATGTAGAACTACTATTAACTAAGTCTTATCACCTCACACACTTTTAAGAGTTATGCTAGACATAGACTCTATCTAAATAACAACGAAAATAAAGAGTCCTAACTGTTTAAAACAAGAAAACCTATTACAAGTAGAATAGTAAAAACTTATAAGTCAAATCTAAAATATTTCTAAAATATGAAGAGTCGAAAAAAAAGCTCAATTATATACGGCTATACTAGAGCTTACTTGCCGCCCATGTTTTGGCTAATTAAATATGTTACTACCTTTGTAGTAGCTCATAATGATTGACATGCAAGGCCTCAATTACTTCAACATCTAGAAGGATATTTTTTTTGCATTAAAGCTAGTAAATCTTCCTCACTAACTCTCGGATAATATTCACATATGTGTGAAACACAATGTAGCATACAAGATATTGTTGAAGTTGTCTCAACATATATTTTCAAATAATAACGGATGATTAGAGATTTTACTGGTCATCTCCTAAAAAAAAGAGATATTAATAGTCAAAATTGTGCATTGGCAAGTATGCAAGTGAAATTGGAGCATCTGTTTAAAAATGGAGAGCGTATAAGTTTTAGCATTAGTGTGAGTTTTGGAAAGGGCTCACATTTGCTTTTATTAGTGAAAAATATTTGCTCGGTTGTGTTGATTACTATATTGACAATAATGTTCCGATTCAAATTAATCAACATTTGCGTTGTGGTTGCAAGTACAAGCCAAATGCACAATGCAATATAAGTACATTTGCGTTGAACCCTAATTAACGTGTGACACAAATGATGTTCTCTTTGGAAACTATTATAAAAAGGCATCACATTGCATCTTGATCAAAGCGCGATGCAAATGCTTAATTTTCAGTTTTTGAAAAGAAGTATCATTTGCCTTGCACTTAGAATATAGTGTGATGCAGATGACTGGAATCTTAGATTTTTGAAAACATTATTTGCATCACTCCTTATTGGTACGAGTTCGATGCAAATGTTTCTTTTGTCGCACTAATCAAATTACATGCCACTACTCCCTCATTTCTGGTGGGGTCAGAAGCAAGGTCAAAGAAAGATCCATTTGTTAGCTTGGAAAAAGATCAAGGGGTCTTAGGTTGTGAGATTTCAAGCTTTTTAATTGGGCATTGTTAGGTAAGTAAGCACAAAGACTCAATGGCGGATCCAGAATTTTTGTATTAGGTGGGCCATAAGTCCTTAACTAAAAATATTATTTTCTAAATAATAATTTGGGAAATTCTATATAGTGACCTTGTATTATTTTAAATTCTATTTGGTAGCCAAAAATAAACTTCTTTACGTATCGTGACCCTTAATTAGCTTGCAGTTAGGAAACGTGACATTACAAACTAAACAAACGTTAGTTGACTTAAAATTTTGATTTTAAAGTTTGACTTCTCTCTTTGCCATGTTTTTCTTCTGAACCAGAAACAACTGTGTCCCTGTTCAATTGCGATTGAGGCGTAAAAATTTTCCTCACCTGCGAATTTGGGGCATTTTTTGCGCGAGCTTCGAATGCGATTCAACCCTAAACCCTAATTTTTTGAGCGAGCTTCGAATGAAAGAGTGCAATTGAGGAGTAAGGTTGCAAAATCTCCTGGGTTTGTAAAGGTTCGATTATTGTCCAGGTATGTCGATTTTTTTCTGAATTTCGTTGGTTTTTTGTTCTTCTCTTCATTTTGTAGTTGTTGATACTATGTTTATGTGTTTTTCTTGCATGTATATTTTGCTCTTGAAGAATGTCTGAACCTGTGGTTTTGAAATTTCAATATAAGGGTTTTGATGTTGATTTGGTTGTAAGTGATATTGATCCCGTCAATTTAATTGACTTAGTTATAGAGTACGAAGATAAGGCCCGGGAAAACAAAATTCAAGTCCCAAAGAACCCTTTCTTTAATTATGTGTTTAAGATGAAACACATTGAATTACAAACTGACAGTGACTTAATGAAAATGTTTGCTAACTTACCTGGGTCTAAGTTAATCTACATTTGGGTTGGGGAACTTAGTGAACCATCTGAACTCATGAAGGTTGTGAAAAGCTTAAGGTCTGGGAAGAAAGTTGTGGAGAGTAATGATGGGTTGTCACAACCTATTGCACCCTCTTTGAAACCAACTGCCACTAGCACACCTAGGAGGAGCCAAAGGCATAGAGAAGTTTAGATATGTTCTGCTACTGAATTTCTTGACACAATTAATTCCTCTATCCCTTATTCACCAAATGACAATCCAGTTAACCTAGCAATAGAGGAAACATGGATTGATGTAATCAAGGAAGGTGTACCCACCAGTCCAGTCAGAGGAAGGGGAAGAGGTAGGGGGAGAGCTAGCCTTAAGGGAAGAGGTACAGGAAAGGGAAGAGGAAGGGGGAGGGCTCATGTAACTAGGGAAGAAAATGAACCTGTGAAACACATTCCATTGTTACATAGTCCTAGTACTAGCCCTAGCCATAGAATAATAGTGACTACTATTAGTACTACTGTGAATGACATTAATCTAGTTATGTTACACCCTAACACTGCTTCTAGTACAACTGAGGGTTCATCAAATGCATCCAAAACAACATCTGCTGGAGCAAAAAGAACTCCTAAAACCACTGCAGCTAGAAAAGGGTTGAATGTGAGGCCTACTAGTGGGAACAGTAGCAGCCATGGAACTGATCTTAACAATGCTGTAATTAGTTTGCACACAGATGAAGGGGGCATAACTTGGATGATGATGAAATGCACTCACCTACTGGAAATGGGACTAACACTGATGAGAGTTTGGTCTCTGAGGATGGCTTATCTGATGATGATGGTTTGGAAAACATTCATGATGAGTATGACCCATATGAGGGCCATGATTTTGAAGATGATGATGATGTCAAGATTGATGGAAAACATGAATCTAACTACTTGAAGAGGTTATACCAGAATGGTGAGGTATATGGTGATGATGAGTTTGGAAAGATAGTGCTTAGGCCTTGGATGTTATTTCTAGACAAGCATCATTTGAGAAGTGTGGTGAGAGACTACTGCATTCAATGTGGTTTCTCTGTGGTTGTTGACAAAGCTAGTAACACTAGGTATACTGCAGTATGTTCTGCCCAGGGTTGTATGTGGAGACTACATGCTTCAAGGCTACCAGATGGCACAGCTTGGGCTATCAAATCCATCCAAAACTCAGAACACACTTGTCTAGGGTTAGAAGTGAGCAACCCAATGGTAACCTGCAAGTGGGCAAAAGAGAAGCTACTGGATGATATCAGAGCAAACAATGACATTAGTGCAAAGTCTCTGAATGAGTTGTTATGGCAGAGATATGGAATGCAAATGAAACAGAGCACTATTTACAAGATGAGGGCAGAAGCATTGATAGAAATACATGGGGGGCATGATGTTTCTTATAGTTATTGCCTAGATATTGTGAAATTGTCAAAGAAACAAACCCTGAGTCTATTGCAATTTGTGCATGGACACCCCCAGATCATCCAGAAAGACCATTGTCTTTCTCTTCTATATTCATTGCTCTAAAAGGACCTCTGGAGGGGTTACTTGCTGGATGCAGAAGTTTGATAGGTGTGGATGGTGCACACCTTAAGGGTAACTATGAGGGCATTCTTTTGTCTACAATAGCCCTTGATGGCAATAATGAAATATATCCCCTTTGCTTGGGCTATTGTACACTACTACAAAAAAGACCTAGGAAACCGGTTGAAAATGGCCTATGAAACCGGACTACAACACATCTCCATCTCACAGGTGTCCTAGGTTAAGAGACCGGTTATTATGTCTGGTTTCTTTGTTTATTTAGGAGACCAGTTGACAGGTAAAACCAGTTTCTTAGATAACTATATATATAATATGTAAAGAGGTTAGGAGACCATTTAACATTAAAAACCAGTCTCCTTGCCTTACCCTTTGAAACCATTTATTGACCACAACCGGTTTATTAGGTTTATTATACGTTTTTTTTAAATTAAAATGATACAATATACATACATTATCCTGTATTTGCGGATTCTTATATATACGCTTTTTTTTTAATTAAAAATTTTTTTTGACAGGTTTGTATAACAATTTATAAATAGCTAGAATAATATTATTAAAAATAAATTTTTGCTTGCTTTATTCATCATGTCAAAAAAATATTTGCTAAATTTAATTTATATACAAAACCAATTTCATTCAAAGCATCAAATTCTTTGAATAATGTCTTAGAATAAAGTTTCTATAATCTAATGCTAGCTACTAAAACTAGAATTCTAAAATAATCAAATAATATGTACAAGAGCAAACTTGACCGTCGTCTTCAATCTCCATCGTATTGTGTTTGATTGTTTAAATAATTCACCCACATATCTCTTAGCTCGTCAATCAACTCTTGCGAATAACTGTTAGGATTCCCCGAAAAGTACTACAAAATAATTACAAAGAATTATAATTAGAACTAGTATATCTATATTTTATAACTTTCATATATACAAACTCGGCAAGAAGCAATGAAACAATTGGATAAGATTTTGATCAAGTGTCGTCTACATCGGAAGCACAAGCACAAAATTCAGTAGCTAATTGTCAGGTGGTAGAATAGATAAGCAGAGTAACCATTCATCGGCGAAATTGAGAATCATTTGATGTGGGTGATAGGTGCAAGCTTGCAGCATGATCATAGTCATCACGATCCATGCCACCATTATGCAAAACAGTAAGCAGTAACTCCAATTACTTGAGAGATAAAGTGGTCATAAGCCTTAACTTTAATGCTGAAAACAAGTTTCTTTTTAAATGAATGTAAGAAAACTCTTCTGAGGTGAAAATAAGGTCAGATACCTGTGGATATGAAAGCTACAAACTTGTTTTTTGACAAAAGTGGCATCTGAAAGTTGTGCTCAGTTCAAAAAAACTTAACTCCTACAAAGAGTGGTGATTCTTAAGGTAACAGTTCAGCGTTAAACTTGTCATACATCCTGATTGCAATGCCTTTGTGTATTATGTTGTACCAGTTGGATGTTTTTCCTAGTCCATGCACGAGGTCCAGCAAATGTCAGAATCTTCCCGTTAAGATTCTCATTACGCAAGGTAATGAAAGTTAATCGAGCTATATCCTGGAATATATAAGATCAATTATTTCAGATAGAGATACCCAAACAACCCTGTCAATAAGAGTCTTCAAGAGGAGAGATTCAAGAATTCAACTCTTGCGTAATGAACTGAGTGTCCATATAAGCTATCCTTGTCTGGGCATCTGTTCCACAAACAAACTTCTCTTCCAATATTGGCACGGCATACTGCCCAATTAGACCCTGAAGGTGAATTGAAACCATAGCAATGTCAGTACCGATAGCTACAACAACAGCCTGGTATAGACACTACCAAGGACAGTGATTAGGAAGATGTAGAAGTAGACACCCTTACACTTGACTGTTCAAGAATTTTACAAAAAAGTTACTAAAATACTTCTGTTTCTTTATATTAGCAACCAAGTTCATAGACAAACTGACAAAAATTAAGAAAGGAGAGAGAGAAAGTAAGTTGGTACATTTTTCTGAAACAAAAGGTACTACATATACGACTTGGTTGCAAGTACTATGAGTCTGACATTTCCATTTAAGAGGAGTGTTACAAGTATTATGAACCAAGGGGAAGTATCATTACCAGATTAGCTCAAGTAATAATAGTAGTCAATCAATCTTTCAAATTTAATACAGTAAGGAGGAGAGGATAGTCCCAAAGAAAGTCGAACATCCTTAGTGCTGAAGAAGTGATTGTTACCAATTACTATCATAAATATAGGTCCAAGTTAAACAAGGCTAGGGGTGAAAAAGGTTCTCAACCAAACTAGATTGCACGTAAATAATTCATAAAGTAACAAAGCCCTTTAGCTGATTATTAATATTGTAACTGATAATGTTAGAACAGGAGAGATTATCATCCTCTGAAGCTGGACATTTCCTAACTCTATGCCTTTACCTGCATGAAACCACATAGTCGTATTGTCATATGATTCAGTCCATAATCTTGAAGAAATTTCTCGGTGCAATACTTAATCTCCATCAAAGGTACTTGTGGATGCTTGTCACAATTGCGAATAGAAAAAAACACATACTTCTAGATTCCCATTGCTTTTGCACATTGTATGAGAGCAACTTTGCCTTCCTAATCTACCTGATTTGACTAGACTACGTAGTTAAGGTTAATAATCCAGAAATGCATGCCGTGAAAAAAATCGACTCCCAAGAAGTTGCAAAATGCAAATCAGGCTAGTATTCAAACTTGAGACTCCAGCATGATGGATTGGCAGCTCATGAAGCTAAGGTCAGACATCAAGGACTCGAAGTCCAATTCCAACATTTTGGATATCATATAGAAGCAATGAAAACAATTGGATAAAATGTTGATCAAGTGTCATCTATATCAAAAGCACAAGCATAGAGTTCAATAAGACCCACCTAACTCAATTATCTGATTGAATCTATTAAGACCCACTTCCCGAACTTTCTTCACTAATCACTCAATTGAACCAGCTCATCATTGAGTACACTACTTTGTTCTTCAACAAACATAGATAATCTCATTTCTATACCTTACCTACAATCTCATACGAAAGGTGATACATTTTATTTTACAGCTCATTAGTTGATAGTCACGCCACAGACTAGGATCCTACCATTTTTTAGCCACATCCAATTCACAACAATTCCAAAGATCATCACATCTTAACTAAAATAATATCTCATATCACTGGAAACACAAACAAAAGCAACTCCAACCAAAATCACACTTCATAAACCCTAATCAAGTTGAACAATTCCAACAATGAACCAAAAATTGAAAATCACAGTGCACAACTTGAAAAAAGCAATCAAATCAAACTCAATATTGAATAAAATTGAAAATCAAGAGGAGGGATAAACCTTAATAAGAGTAGCGAGAGCGGTGCATATCCTGAAGTGCAGATACAAATGAAATTTATAGTTGGAATCCGCCATAACTCCATCGAAATAACGTTGTTATGAATTTAACAGCGAAAACACCGCCTTCTAATCTTCGATGCTGATCATCTTCGAAGTTCTGGTTCGCTGGAAAGTACAGAGGAAAGAGAAAGAAAAGGTAGAGGAGAGAGAAAATGGATTATTGGTTCAAGTTTGAAGAAGGAGAAAGAATCGACGCCATTTTCATTTTCATGGTGTTAAAGCTTTTGGATTTTGGTCGAGGGTTCCATGATTTCTGGGCTTTAAGTTGGTGGGTTGTTGTTTTCCGTCATTTTTATACAGGTTTTGAAGCGGCGATGATAAGCGGGGAATCGAACAAGGGTTTTGAAGTTGGAGGAGCGAGAAAATGGTTATCTGATGCATATCGTCGGTTAGATAACTTTGATAAAGAGGGATCTATGGTGTGACAGTGTGTTTGAGTTTTGAAATTTCATAAACAAAAGGTGGGAAATTAATAGACCATTTTTGGCGCCCACCGTTGCCGTAGCTATTTTAAGCAACAACTTAAGATTATTAACAGGTGCATTTTTCAATTTAATGCAACTGCATTATAATTAGTATTAATTGAAAAGATATTAAATTTTAAAATTATTATTTTTAGGAAATCGGTTCAAGTTAGAAGTAGTCTCCTATATCTTTACAAGAAGAATATATATGTATAATAGTGTATTATGTTGAAAAAAAAAATTGAATTAAAAAAATAAAATATTTCAAGGAAACCGGTTTTACTTGGAAGCAGTCTCTTATTTCACAACAACTTTTTTTATTAGTCAAATAGTTAAACTTAAGAGACTGGTTTTAGATAATCAATGGTTTCCTACAATTAAGAAATGGGTTAGCAACCTCAACCGGTCTCCTATAGGTAGTCTCTTTGGCCATTTTTGTAGTAGTGGTACCTGGTGAGGATGGTGAAAGTTGGTCATTCTTTGTGTGGCATTTAAAGAATGCATTGAAGGATAGTGGTAGAGGTGACAACTGGTGCATTATATATGATAGGCAAAAGGTACATATATTTTGTAATTATTTTCTTTGCTTCTATTAATTATTGTATTGTATTATAACTGATGCAGAAGTTTGATGTTTTTTCTGTTCTTCACAAGGGCATTGACATGGCATTGACTGAGCATTGGCCAAAAGTTGGGAGAAGGTATTGCTGTAAACACTTAAGTAAAAACTGGAAGAGGGTCTTTGCAAGTCCTCTACTGTTTAGTTTATTTTGGAAGGCTTGTGGAGCCACATCTAAGTTCACTTTTAAGAAGGCAATGGAAGCTTTGGACAAAATAAATCCTAACACAAGAGTATGGCTTTCAAAGTTAGGAGATCAAAGTAGGTGGACAAAGTGGCAATTCAACCCTGATATTAAAAGTGATGTTAATAAGACAAACTTCGTGGAAAGCTTTATTGCTACACTTGGCATAGATAGATGCAGGCCTGTGTTGACACTTCTAGAAGGTATGATTGGTGTTTTTTTTTTTATTTCAAGTTAATAGGCCTGTGTTGACTTGTTTTTTTTCTTATTTGCAGGTATAAGAAGAGTAACAATGGTCAGGCTAGCATCCATAAGGCAGATTTGTGAGGGCTGGGAAAACACTGACATATGTCCCGATATTGTCAAGAGGGTAAAAACCCTATGCCAAGATTCAAGGACTTGCAAAGCTTATTTCTCTGGTCAAGGAGAGTTTGAAGTACATGATGGGAGGTCAGTTCTACCAGTGAGCTTGATTAACAGAACTTGTGCTTGTAATTTGTGGCAAATAAGTGGAATACCATGTAAACATGGTATGAGGGCCATTTTACATGCCAAGAGGATCCTCACAAGTATGTAAGCAGTTTGTATAGTGTGGAGGTGTACAAGAGAACCTACTCATCCAATATAAAGTCAATACCTGACCCTGAATAGTGGCCAGAGCCTGAGAATGTGCTACCTGAGATTGCACCCCCAGTGATGAAAAGAGGGGCAGGAAGACCATGCAGAAATAGGAGAAGGGAGGAGGATGAGCAGCAAAAGGGGAAGAGGTCCAAGACCATTAGGCGTGGCAACTGTAAAGAGTTTGGGCATAACTCTCTAGCTTGTAAGGGGGGTGCAACAGCAAAACAAAAGAAGCAACAAGACAATAGAGCAACCACATCTTCACAACCAGTGCTTCAGGTCCAACCAAGAAGAAGTGCAAGACTGACCATGTCACAACCTGTTTAGTTTATAAATTTGTTTTGGGGGGGGATTCTAATTAGTAACCATGTTTTGTTTTCACAGAAGGTTGTTAGGAATGTAAGCCTTCTTTTTGCACATTATGTGATTTGTGGAAATTAAACTTCATTTAGATATAATGAGATGAATTATTTTGGAGAAATTAAACTTCATTTCTTGATTTGCAAAAGTACAACTGGAAATACATATTACTCCTGCTTACAATACATCACTTCAGCCTAGTAAGTAACTATTTCAACATTACAAGAATAACCATAACTATGTACATAAACCATGTCATTTTAACAACCATCTCCATGAATTTGACAAATGAACCTAATTTCTCTTTGACATCAGCTATCCCATCTGCCATCTCCCTAACTGCCATCTCCCTAACTCCATAACCCACAGCAGCAACTTTGTTCTTCATATCTGCATCTGCAACCCAGCCAGATTTTCCACACGCTTTCACTTATAGTATAGCTTGTTAGGATTAGCAGTAGATCCAGAAATTTTAATCTCAAAATATGCATTAGATTGGCAAACACAGCGTCTCAATTTAACCCACACAAAAGGACCCTCATTAGTAGCACCCAAGCTTGAGAAAGAAGAAGCATTTGAAGACGAAGCCATTGAAGAGAAACAGAATTAAAGGAAGAAAAAAAATGGTGCTTTAGGTTCTTTGAGCACCTGTTTATATGGGGAAGGGGCTGATACATTTGGGAGGGAAACTAACAAAGTTTTTTGGAGGAATACAAGTTACCAAGCTAACCTAACGCATTATACAACGAAAAAAATGAAAACTTAACGTTAACATAACGTTTTAGGCTTAGTAATGTCACGAGTTAAAAAGGCAAACTAGTACAGGGTCACGATATGTAAAGAAGTTTATTTTTGGCTACCAAATAGAATTTAAAATAATACAAGGTCACCATATAGAATTTCCCTAATAATTTTCCAAATCTTACATGTACCAAGGAACAATGCAAAAAAAAAAAAATGGAGACAACGTCACAAAGATATTGTTGTGTGACAAGAAAAGTAAAGAAGGAAGAAAAACAAGAGAAAATTCCCAAAAAAGAAAGAGAGAAAAAAAAATAACGAGCATTAATTTTCACTATGATATTATCTTAAAAGGTCTACTAAAGATTGCGTTCTCTCCACCTTATTTTTCTTGAACTTATTGGAATTAAATAAAAGCTATCTAAACTAATCTGAGCTTATGAACTTATTGAAACTTATATTAGAAGATGTGAGAACCTACAAAAACTTATTGGAACCTATTTGAACTTATAATTGAACTTGAAAAGTATTTTTTTGAAAGGGAAGAATGAAGAGAATGCACCCTAAATTAAATAGTATTTGAATTTACAATATCAAGCAATTATATAAATAAAATTTGTAGTAAATAAATATAAAATAAACAACAATACTATATGAATTGTGATGATGATAATTTAGTAAAGTTCATTGAGTAGTTGAAACTGTTAGTTTTGTCTAGCATTGTAAAAGTAAAAGAAAAATAAAATGGGAAAGAATAGAAGGAAGTAAATGCAAGAGTTGTGGCAACTGGCAAGCAGAACCAGCATTAGAAAATTTTCTATATTAGGGATTCGAACATCGCACCAGCAGTCCAACACATGCATTAAAATCAGGTAAAGAACATCTAAGCTACAGATGTTTTTCATTATACTATTGGGAACTTAATACTTAGTCGTATTTTCAGTGTTGGGGTAGGCCAAGGCCCGGGGAGGCCCCCCCTTGATCTGCCCCTACGGAGACTTCAGCACAATACAAATTCTTTGGTGGCCCAAGTTCTTAAGGGTAGATATTTTCCTCATTAGTCTTTCTGAGGAGGCTTTGTTGGGTAATTGCACAAGTTACACCTAGAGAAGGATTTGTGAAGCTTGTTAGGTAGTTCGTAGAGGTAGTCATTGGCAAGTGGGGGATGAGTCGAGCATTAATGTTTGGTCGGATCCTTGTGTGTATGGTTCGGAAAATCTCAAAGTTTGTGATTTAATTAGTGATAATTAGTCTTCTTGGAAAATCTCAAAGTTTGTGACCTTTTCTTCTTTTGAGTGCGATAGTATTCTATCTATTTCCTTGATCATAAGAAAGCCTCTTGACGTTCTCTATTGGGACTTGGAGAAATATGGTTGTTATTCGGTTTGCTCGGCTTGTCGTACAATGCGCGCGCACCTAGTTCACGACATGTTGATAGAAGGATATGGAATTCCATTTGGCGCGCCAACATTCTTCCGAGGATCGAAGTTTTCTTCTTGCAGGCTTATCATAAGATTTGTCATCCCTATATTGAAGGAGGAGTGTGGGTTGTGTGGAGCTCCCTATGAATGCTACCAGCATGCTCTTATTGGGTTTGTTTCGGCTGCGAGTATATAAGGTGCTGCCGAGATGGCTTGGCTAGTAAAGCGTCGCTTCCCATCTTTTATGGCTTGGGTGATTGACGTGTTTCACAAGTTGGATGAAGATCCGCGAGTTCGTGTTATAGTTTTATGTTGGGTTATATAGGGGTGCTCGTAATCGAGTTTTTTAGAAGGAGGTGTCATCTCCCATTTCATGTGTGTTCTTATATTGGGAAATTGAATGGGGAAATAGTATGTGGTGAATCGTCGAGGTCTGTTGCCCCAATGGATCATTGGATCCCTCCTCCAACTGGTGTAGTGAAGATTACTATGGATGAGGGTCTGGTGCGAGGTGGGGTTCGTGTTATTTTGAGGTGTTTGGAGATCTCTTTATTGGGTTGTGCTATTTTGCAAACAACTCATCAGCTGGACACAAAATACATTGATGCTAGTGTTATTCTCTAGGTATGAAGATCGCATTGGAGTTTGGCTCCAGGAATGTGCTTATGGAAAATGATGAACGTGGTTCATGCAACCAACTGCAAAGAAGAAGACCTTAGTAGTTTTTATTTACTTGTTGATGAAATTTTGGATCTTGCTACTAATTTTACTTCTATTTGCTGGTCTTTTTTTTTGGTAGGATTGGTAATAAGGTGGCTCATGCTCTAGCAATCTTCCTCCTTGGTACTTATGTTGTAGAGTCTAGAGTTTTATTTCCCACCTTTTATTTTTTCTTTGTCAGCCTATGATTTGTAGGTTAATGATTATTTAGTTGGTCTTGTGAATCCCCTTTAAAAAAAACTTACATGTCACTACAAATGTCACTTGCCATCATCCTAAATAAAGAGGCAAAAGTGAAATTTAGAGAGCAAAACTATAAGTGAAATAATCAACTAATTTCGATAGAGTCTACTTTGTGTATTTTAGACCACCCAAGAAAATGGGACTAAAACCTCGATATGTACATAAGTTGTTGAAAATGCATGAGTCCAAACAACCAACTAACAATTAGCACAAACTCACCAATGGACAAGTAGAACCACAACTAAATGATAAGAACTAACAATCCCAGATTAAATGTATGTGAAATGCATATCATATTAAAATAAGAAAAAATTAACACTGGTGGTCCAAACTATAGCCCCTGTTCCATAAAAGATCCATACGATGAAAAATTTCATGGTTGATCCCAACTTTGACTCCAATATTCCACAAATGGTCCAAAATACCTAGTAACCTACAACAGTAGGTGAAACATGATTGTCTTTTAATTCTCGTTTTTTTTTTGTATTTTGGAAAACCTTTTTCATTTTAATATTTTCCTTTTAGCCTCTTCCTTCCTCTTTTCTTTCTCTCTCCTCTTTAGCCCCACCCACCATCATACCCTCATCTTCTCTCTCCTCTTCAACCCCGCCCACCATCACACCCTCATCCTCTCTCTCCTCCCTACATCAACCATCATCACCCTCATTCTCCTCCCTCCATCCACCAACAACCACCCATCACCGTGCATAACCACCCATAAACGTGCATCACTCCAGCACCACCCCATCACTACCCAATCATCATCATCAACATTCTTCTCGCTCTCATCGGAAGCCACCACCCTTATCCCCTCTCTCTCTCTCTCACACACACACACATACACACACACCGGAAGCGACCATCCTCATCTTCTCTCTCACCGGAAACCACCACCCTCATCTACTCCCTCTAACCACCCTAATCTTTTCTGTCACTGGAGACCGCCACTAACAGCCACCACAACCCATAATACCCCACCTCATCCCCCCCACTCTCTCTCTCCATAAACCGCCACTAACAGCCACCAAAACCTACAAATAAACCTCACCCTCGTATTTTATCTCTCTCTCTCAGAGTGGGTGGGGGTAGTTTCGAGGCTTTGGGTTTCCATGTGGGAGTTTTGGATGGTGGGTGTTTCGGGATTTGGGTATGTGGGTGTAAGGGGTAGGTTAGGGATGTTTTGGGTGGGTGGTAGGGGTGGGTAGGGTTGTTTCGGGGTGATTGATGGTGCTTTAGGGTGGGTGGGGGTGGTTTTGGGGTGGATGACGACGTTGGAGTTGTAGTGGTTGTGGGGGCGGTTGAACTGGTAGTAAGGAGGTTGGTGGTGGCTTTTATAGTGGATTGGGTGGTTGAGGAGTTATGAGGTGGGGTAAAAAGGGAGAAAGAAAGATAAGTGAGAAGAAGGAGAGGGAAAAGAATAGAAAAAGAGAAAAAATAAAAACAATAAGTCAAATAGAAAGTAAAAAAAAAAAGGAAAAAAAATTAAATTCATTAAAAGGTTACATGACCTCAAATTTAAAACAGGTTAATGGGACCATTTATGGAAGATTGGATAAAAAATTTGGACTGTTCATAAATTTTCAAAAGTATGGACCGTTTATGAAAGATGGTCAAAAGTTGAAATAACTAGTATTAATTTTTCCTTAAAATAATCTAAAATACATTAACTTACAATCGACTTAAGAGAAATTGATAGTCTAATAGGTGATGATGCATGCTTGATAAAATTTCTGTAATTCATGACAATCAACACATGGAACCTCAATGAGAGTAAGTGATGATTGATACTTCATAAATACTTTGAATACCTATTGGTGATAAGATGCATTATGTCAAGTATAATACTTATAATTTTTATGACATGTTAGGCCCTAAATTGCTTGTATACCCATAATAAAAGGCTTATATCACATATAATTTTCTTTTGAGGTACACAAAAATCGTTTTAGGTAAAATTCGTCTTATGTCAATAGTTGCAGATGTAGATTCAGAGCCAGTCTTGATGGACTTTTTGCTTGTTAAAATTGCATGATTTAAGCTAATTTTGGTAATTTTTCTAGTTTTTCACCCAAAAAAAGTTCTACAAGATGTATAATTGCATTTTTTTTCTTCTATAAAAACATCTTGTGCAATGAAAGTAGGGGAAAGGATGCAGTTAAAGTATGAGTTATACAATTATAATATTATTGTGCACTTCAATTCCCGAATACTACAATCCATTTTTATCTTTTATTCTTGATCTTTTACCTTTGTATTTTTGATCTTTGATAATGTACACGAAAGAGAAAAGATGTAGAATGACAAAGGGTAAGCCAAATACTACACTACACACTCTCGATTAAATGGGCCGGGCCGGGCTTAAAGGACCCTGATCTAGCCCGGCCCGTTTAATTTATGCAATGGGCCCTGCCCGATTAAGTTAGACCCGGCCCGTTGGGCACCTCTACCCACGGGCCACTCCCCAGCCCCAAGTTGGCCCAACCCAAAAGAAAAGGAAAGAGAAACCCTTATATCCATATCTGCACTAATTCTATCTATGAGACTCACTTTCTCTTCACTTGAGCACTCTTGAAAGGGGTACGGCAAGCATGGAGACATCTTTGAGGTACAGCAAAGACTCCAAATCTCTCAGACTTCATGCCAAGCAGAAGCTTATCATTGATTCCGACACTTTCTTGCAGGTTTTCTTTCTTCCACTTTTGTGGCTGCAAAATTTTATTCTGTTTAATTTATTTTTTTCAGCATTTTACCTGCATGTTATTGTTAGTTGTTAGCTTCATTTTCTGTTACATTTGGCTTACTACCAGGTCTTAGTGCTCTTAATTTTGTTAGTTAGAGATTGGCTAAATTTTAACACTCACTGCTGAAATTCTGTGTTAAAAAATTTGGATAGAATGTTCTGGCTTACAGTTTGGAGAAATTATTGAACTACTTACTTTTGTGGGTCAGGGAGTTCATCATGTTGTTGTTCAGAAATTGCTGACTCCCAGTTGTATAATATGTTCTTTGCAATAGGACGGGAAGGGGTAGAGAGAGAAATAGCTTGTTTTACATGAAAATCTCGGCCTTCCAAGCTGAATTGGAATCGGGTTTGGTTGATTTCATTTAATATTCTGAAAGTTTGAAGCTAACTCCGTTATCATATGCCTACTGTAGATGTAGTATGTGAAGGGTGAACTGTGTTGCGCATTGGTGACTATTTCACATCAGTTTTGGGCTCCTCTCTTAGGTTTTTGAAGTGTCGGCCGTACAACCTTTTCGTGGTTTCTTGAAAGGTTTTCTGTTCGTGGATTGCTTTATTGCTTTCTGTTTCTAGGTGCCTTGGCATTGCATCATTTAATTTGTAAACTGTATGTGTTTTGTGGTTTACCATTTGTGATGTTTGGAGAGGTCTTCTTATTTTCAGGTTCACGGAGAGCTAGATACAAAATATGGGTCACCAAACTACTTCTGTGCAATGTTGAGGCGCTTCCATAATGTATGCGCTTGTTTTAGTAAATAAGTTAATTCATTTTCAGGGGTCTCAATTTATAAGATTCTTATTCTTCTTCCTTTCTTTGTGCTACGTGTTCAACAATTCAATCTCTGTTCAAGGACGTATCTCTTGTTGCCCTTTTAAACTATGCAATTCTCTTAATTTAGCAAACCATATTGATCATTTGACTATTCGGATTTCTAAACTTCTTACTCTTCCTCTTTGCTCCCATGTAACTATTGAATTGACAGCAACCACAACTAGCATCCAGTCTTGGCTTGGGGGTTCAATATGATAAGCATGAGAAGCTTGGGTACACTGCTCGTGGTAAAATGGCTTTCCCTGTCACATCTGATGATTCCATTAGCTTTAAAGTCAAGGGGCGATATGATGCTGACAAAGAGTTTAAGCAGGTTAGTATTGGTTTACAATATAATCCATAGTTGTAGTTCACGTTTGGTGATATCCCCCCCCCCCTTCTCCATGTGTAACTCATAAAGTACTTGTAGAGGCACCCGTCATATGACTTGCGAGCTAAATCAATCCTTATTCCTTCACTTTTTTTTGCAATCATTTTAGGTGAAAAGCTTGATGGTCCACTTTGTGTTAGTTAATTATTTGCTTCCCTATTCTTTGTAGAGAAGGTCGATGGGAGGTGCTGAATTTAGCTGGAGCATTTTCAATTTTCAGAAGGAACAAGATTTGAGGGTCAAGGTTGGCTATGACGTTATTGAGAAGGTAGGCCTTATTATTGTTCATATATCTATACTGACGAGTTTGATATACTTTTCCGCATATGACTTTACTTGAAGTGTGACGTACAAATTTACCATAGCTAGTGGGGTTAGTGGTGTTGACATTTGGTTCTAAGTTAAATTTTCTGTATCTTGTCTTTATGAAAATGGGTATATGGGTAATAGTGGGAATTAGAATGAAGCTGAATGTAATCGACCTTTTTTCTGTACTGCTAAAGCTGTTATCTTCTCCTGATATTGGACATTGCTTGAAGTCTAGTTGCTGATACTCTACAAAATATTTTCTATCTAAATTGATCTGAAGTGATTTTAATGCTCTTGTACTTTTCAAGCAAATAATAGCGTTTTGGACCTTAATGAGGACAGTTTTTCTATAATAGTTTAGTTCATAGGACTTTGGAGAAGTAGGCAGATCCAAGAACATAAATTAGTTGAAAAACACTTGTCTATGTTGTGTTTTTGTTGCGCTTGGCAGCCCTAGATTATTATATAAATATTTTGTTTCCGTCGCATGTCTAGATGTATGTGATTTGAGATCAAAGTCATACGCACTGCCTCATGTTTGTGAATTGTCATACATTCTAAGTAGTATTTCATCGTTGACTCCAGTAATTGGTGTCTCAATCGTATTGATAGTGTCAACTGACTGTTTCTTGTTAATTACTCCCTCTGTTTTTATTAGTTTACCCGTTTTGACGTTTGAGACTATTCATATACATGACTTTGACCAACTCTTATGATTTGTACGTAAGGAAAAATATAGTCATATGAGATCTTGTTAGATTTGTCTCAATGTGTATTATCCAAATATCAACTTTTTGCAATTTTTGCAATTTTTGCTTATTAATAATTAGAGATATTAAGGTTCAAATTAGTGCCGTGACAAATGTACCCTAAAGAAATGTGTAAATTAATAAAAACCTGAGGGAGGTCAATCTTTTTTGTCTTATGAGCTGTTATGATAATTTTAGCTCTTTGCTGTTGTTGTATGCTTTGCAAATAACTGCCTCTATGACTGTCCTATTTGTCATTATACATTGAGAAACGTATAGGCCGGAGCTGCTATTGAAGCTCTCCATGCAGCACCTTACAGCTTGAAAGTGGAATTTTGGAAGAGTTGGGTGTATATCTGGCTGCTATGTAAGAAGATAAAATTTAAGAAGATATAAGCAGAGAATAGGACAGTTACACTGTAGCATAGTTGTCTATTACTCTCAATGTTTCTAAGTTAAAGTCACTATTTTTCATAAGGGATTTTATAGTTAATGTATGAAAGGCGATTATCTTCGAAGGTCAGCACAAAGGTTTCTTTTTTGATGTCATGACATTTTTTGGCAGGACCATGAAATCGAAAGAGTCGCTATCTGGTATTAAAGTTGACCAAAAAAGGGATTTGAGCAACTAATGTCTAACTATATCATCGAGGAGAGGAATCACTTCCATATGGTTTCTTTGATGTAGTGACGTTTTTGTCATGAGAGAGTCACTATCTGGTACTATAGTTAACAAATCTAAGGAATAATGTCTAATGTCTGCAATAACATCTGTTGGTGAATTCAGTTTGATGCACTTCTATTTGGGTTTCGACATGTGACAAAAATTAGATTTTCTTTTGAATCTTTATGTTTGCGAAGTAGTTACTTCCATATTG
Source organism: Beta vulgaris subsp. vulgaris (assembly GCF_026745355.1). Classification (NCBI taxonomy): domain Eukaryota; kingdom Viridiplantae; phylum Streptophyta; class Magnoliopsida; order Caryophyllales; family Amaranthaceae; genus Beta; species Beta vulgaris. The sequence goes on from NC_079202.1 coordinate 19,934,250, forward strand.
AGGGTAGTCTACTTTTGCCAGCAGCATCTATTTTTACAAATAACTAATGACTAAAGGGGCCTATTTGAGAAATAGTGCATCTTTATAACCTAGAAAAAGAAAGGCGGATTTCTTTGAACATTCTGAAATAGTACTTATAATAAGGTGTTTTGGGATGGAAGAAGTATGCACTGCGATTTGCTTGTTTAGTTCTAATATTTGCTCTCTTCAGCAAGGTTAGCTGAATTCTTTTAGTACAGCTAATAGAAATAAATAGGGGATCTCCGATGACATAGATGATAGATATTAAGTTCCAAAACAATAGACTGGAGTTGTCAGTTTCTAATAATTATACGTGCTTGGTTTTATGTAATCATGTCTATGATAAATGCATGACCTATAGATGTGAAGGGAAGGGGACAAGAATTATAGTGTTGTCTAACTCGACAAATGTTATCATGGATTCATCGAAAGAAAGACTGTCCGTGGAAACTCTCATTCTTCCAGAACAAACTTAATAGTCCTGCATGTTTTTAAAAATTCCATGACCAAAATTGGCAAGTAGGTGAAATAATACCTTTTTCTTATTTTTTTGTTATTCGCCTCCTGCTTTTGGGGAGTTACGAAGGATAAAATGGTGGGACCAAGGATTTCACAAGGGTAGTTTTTGTGAGACTGAGAGTAAAAGTGGAAAGGATTATTAAATTACACTTTGAAATGGAAAATGGGAAGAACCATAAAAAAAACCAAGGGAGTATAGTTGATATAGGGGCTAAGGAAGGAGCCTAAATGGTGAAAATTGGATTGTTGGGAAAGTAAACAAGAACTGGATAACTATTGCAATTGTGCATCAGTGTGCTACTGATTTTCATATGTATTTTAAGGGGTAATGGGTTGTGGTACTGAGTTTTATTACTTTACATTTGTAACCTGTCCTTGCTTCATGTTCAGTTTTTCAATAAATTATGGTATTGACTTGTTAATAGTAATGAGACCTAGATGTGAGTTCTAGTCTTTTAACGTGCAAAGTATGCCTTATTGACTTCTTCCAGTGATTTAGCTGCATCATTCATATCTTAGAATTTTTACTGGCTTTTGATTTGTCTATTAATCCTCTCATATCCATGATCTGAAAGGCACTGCAACTCTGGAATGTATATGTATAAGTGGAAATGTTTTCTTAGAACCTCAGCTACCTTCCAAATTCCAATCTCTGTTTCTAAGTGGAATTATTCTTTGCAGGAAGTTCCAACTTTTCAGTTTCCATATAACTACAGTTTTGCATCGAGTTACATACTAGCATGTGTTGTGTCTGTGGACTGTAGCCTACTGAACTTCTTGAAACTTTTTTGGAATGTCTGTGTACTAAATGGGATTTAGTCATTTCTTTGGGCAATTTTGATAACAGTTTCTTTTTTCCTCTCAATAGCAGGAAGTTATAGTTTCTGACTTAACTTTTCTGGCAAAGTGAGCTCTTGTTTTTCTGCTGCTTCTTAAAAGACACATATGATGTACTTTTTTTTTTTGTTTAATGGATGTTTGCTCACTCATGGCTTGTTTTTACATCTGCTCTCGTCACTGCTATCCTGCCACCACAGTTTATACCATCGTCTATCTTATTTCTTCCTTTTCCTGAATCCACTTTTTCCCTTGGATCATCGCAGGTTCCATACATGCAGCTCAGAGAAAATAACTGGACTGTTAATGCTGATGTGAAGGGCAAGTGGAATATAAGATATGATTTGTGAAAAAGGGTAGATCATCTAATATTAAAATTTTGGAGGTTAGGCCATCGATTAGACCCTAAAAAGCACGTTTTCATTTTTTAATTAGATGGACAGCCAATTAACTGACCATATTCATTGATGTTCTTTTGCCTAATGATGATAATGCTTTTTGCAAGTTATTCCCTCCGTCCCTCAATAGACTTCTCATTTCTCCTTTGCATGTTTGCCAATGCACGTTTTGTATCATCAACATCTTTAATTACATATTAGAAAAAAATATAAAAGTTAGATTTTCATAATGTAGTCAATGAGACGAATCAAACAAGACCCCACATGAATATATTTTTCTTAATATATTGGATTTTTTTTGGAAGATTTTCTTTACTCATGGATTCATGAATAATGCAAAAATTAGAAATGGAAAGTCTATTGTGGGACGAAGGGAATAGTTAATGTTAATGAATTGCTGCCCATGTGAATGTAATTGTCTCATCACCAAAACTTTTGTGCTGTAAGTGCATTATGTATAGTTTCCCTCATCAACACCAAAGTTTAGTGCACTGAAGTTGACCTGGTGCCAGGAAATGTGGGCCTTGAGAACTAGTGTTTCACAAACTGGAATAACTTGTGCCCACTACAGTACCTTTCCTTCCCATACCGTTGCAAAAAGTTCTTCCCTAAAGCTATTCTCGGGGCCTTACCGGAAAGTGACCCATTTTTTTCCAGATAACAGGAGAAATCGACATAAATTCCCTTAATGAACAAGTCTTTCTGCTCATCTCATTATGCCACCTTCGTATTTTCCCCACTTGTTATACAGATAACTGTTATGGATTTAGCCTCATTCTTCATACGCGTTCATTCGTGTCTGAAGGGGCTCTGATCCTCAACATATGCTGTTTCCAGTTCAATAATCAGAGATTTAAGGGTGGAATCTCAGTCTAACAACCAGCTTTAACAGATCCCTTTGTCAGCATATAGTAACTAACAAACAATTTCACAAACATGGGAATATGGCAGAAAGGAGTTTAATACCAAACGTCCGTTTTCTGTTAACGGGGGACCTGAGTTTAGGCCTAGCAGGTGGAAGTTGTTAGGAGTTCCTTTATGGAGAAGGGTTATTTGTTGGGTAAGAATTGGAAGTTTTTATGATAAGGTCTTTACAGCTTTTTGGTGGGAAAAGGGTGAACTTACTAGTATTACCTTAAACTTTAAACATTGTGGGATTCTTTTCTTTTCTTTTTTCTGAAAGTTGGTTTAAGATAAGAATATGAGCAAAGGTCACGTGGTGCTTTTGATTCTTATCACATGGTGGTTAGAGTTGGAGAAAGGGGATGATATAATTGTACATATCTATTACTAGGAGTACAAGAAATGAATTATATATTAAGGTGTTATGTACTACTTTTTGGTGCAATTGTGCAAATCTTGTTGACAGTAATCTGATGAAGGTGGCAATCCACTAAAATCGGAACGAGGCGTCTCTATGTTGTTTATGGGACATGGGATAGTTTATGGGACATATAGGCCAGGGTGTAGTTACTGATATTTTCTAGGTCCGGGGCGAAAACAAAAGTTCGGGGCCTTTTACATAGTGATGGAGTTAGAATTTTGCTACTAAGTTGTACTTTCTCTGTTTTTTAGTTGACAACTTGACCCATTTATTTAGGTACAATTGCCAATTCTATACAATGAATCTTAATATGTCTAATTGTTAATAAACAAAAATTACAAAAAGTTGTTATTTCGAAAATAACATTGAGTCGTAAAAGGTATATGTGATTACGAGGTAGTATAGTGATTATTTTATTTGGAGGAGAGAGATTGATGGATATTTGAAATACAAAATGATTAAAATATCAATGGGCTGTATTAAGAAAGTAAAAGTGTAAAGACTATGTAGGACAAAATTAAAATAGGAAATGTAAAAATTTAAAAGTATTGTGGGACAAAGAGTAGAAAAGAAAAAGTGTAAATAGGAAAAATGTGGAAAGAAAAGCTCAGTGCGAAAAAGTAAACTTGCCATAATATTACTTAATATTTTTTTTTGACAAGAAGAAAAAGGATTTCATTAATCATAAGGTCAAATGGCACTTACAAAATTTCTGACAAATTCAGAAAACTAACAGATATACATGAACCTTCGTAATTGACTACATCACAGATTGTAAAATTTAGCCTTAAATAATTTCCCTTCATATGAAGCAATACGATTCTGTGAGTTTGCTCTATTTCGGCATTCTATCTGTTGATGCATAGTTAATCTGGTGAACATACATTCGTAGTCTTCGCAACTCTGGCAAAAATCATGAAACCCTGGATATTCAACACACCAATTAATACCCATAAAAACAAGAAATTTTTTTTATGCAAATGGGTATTAAAATCACACACAAGCACACAAAAATAAAGGAACACACCAAAGCAATTAAATCCTCCATCTTAGAATAGACTACACAGACAAACACCTCGCAAAATGCAAGATTATATCCTTCACTGTCCGGACATGGATAACGGCACTGAAATCTAACCCTTAAGCCCAAAAATTGATAGAATCCAACCAAGGTTTCTTAGCCAAAATACCCAAGCCCAGAATACCCGGACCATGAGATCGATCTGCGGACTTCACGAAGGAGGTCGAACCCACGCAAAACGGACGCTGATCTTAGCCTATTAAGAAGGAGGAGAAGATTGGTGGCTCGTCGGCAAGCGATGGTTAGGGCCCGATCTCGACCGACGGGCCCCCCTTTCGGGCCAACCACCAAAAACACATAAAAGAAGAAGAGAAAGAAAAGGAGGAGAGAAAGGAGAGAGAGATGAGAGAAAGAGGCCCGATCTAGGGGCAAAACCTTCAAAAGAGAAGAAGAAAACCCTCCCAAGAGATGAACCCTAAAGGGAACAATAATACTTAATATCCTTGCTATCGCTTTAATTTATTACAGTTTTTTCAAAATCTGGGTGTGGTTGCCCCTCAAAAGAACTCTAGGGCCGGGCCTAATATAAGCATTTCTATATGGTTTTCCGAACCCTGTGAAAAACAAAACACTAATATTTTGGGAGAAAAAGAGCTATATTTCACTTATTGTACTCTCAAGGATATATATATATATATATATATATATATATATATATATATTATATATATATATATATATATATATATTATAATATATTATTAATATATATTATATATATATATATATATATATATAGGGTTAATTTTTTTAATCTAAAGCACTACTTAGAGTAAAAGTGGCATTTTTAAGTTAAGAGGTGACCACTTGTTTAAATGTGACTTTTTTTTAGAAGGAAAATAAAGTTTAGGCTAGGTTTTAGGATATGACCAACCTAAATTATCCTTATAAATGATGGAAAGGAAAATAGAATCATCAAGCTCAAACCAATGATAAAGAGAGCAACACGAGTGTACCTTATGACCTAGAAAATTCAATGCTTGATTGACCTTCCTAAAACATTGGGAAATAGAAACTTCGAAGTGATTAAAATCTTCCCTTGCATCACAAAAAAAAAAAAAAAAAACACTATCAATTTTACAAGGAGCTTTCAAAGTCTAGTGGAGAGTTGATGATATTACGAGTAGGGATGGCAATGGGTCCTGGACCCGCCCCAGACCCGCTTGGACCCGACCCATTTATAAGGGTCTGGGTCCAATTTTTTTAGACCCAATGGGTCTGGGTCGGGTCTGGGTCCCAGAGAGCATGGGTCGGGTCTGGGTCCGGGTCTAGAAATATCAGACCCAGACCCGGTCCAGACCCGACCCACAGACCCATATAAATTAATATATTAAAAAAATAAAAAATTCTAAAAGACTAAAACCCTAATAACCTAATACTCACCATCTGCCCTGCCCCCCTACCCAGATCTCTAAGACTCTAAGAGCCGTTTCTTTCTTTCTTTAACTCCATCAGTATCCAATATCCATGGCTCACTCCTTTGTTCCTTCCTTATTTCTACTCTCTAAGACTCTAACTGGTTCGTTCTCCTACGTTTCTTCATTATCATCACGCAAAGTTAATAAACGCATTTCTTTTTTTTTGTTTCTGATTGTGCGTTATTTTACCTCAAGTCGCAACTCGCAAGGTACTATAATCTGCAAGTCTAATATCTAATCTGCATCGCAAGGTATGATAGAAAATGTGTAGATCCTATGAGCTAAAATTGTAGTTTGGTTCGAAAATGTCATGGTAATTTGATAGAATAATTAGCTACTGTTATAGTGCTCTTGTGAAATTTATTGTAATTGTGAAATTACAGTGCTATTGTGAATAATGAGCTATTGTTCGAAAATGTCCTTGTAGTTTGATAGAAAATGTCACCCACAGTCACTGCCTACCTACTGTTATAGTCATTGAGATGCTTCACCAAATATCTTGAAATAATGTAGTGATCATAGCAACATGCACTACTAAAATAAGTATAATAATTTTAAAATAAGTATAATAATTTTAAAATAAGAAACTAAGAAGGACCCATTTAGGACCCATTTAGGACCCATGGACCCGCTAGACCCAGCGGGTCTGGGTCCGGGTCTGAAAATTCTAGACCCAGCGGGTCTGGGTCGGGTCTGGATCTTGAAAAAATAAACGGGTCTGGGTCTGGGTCTAGCTGGACCCGACCCAGACCCGGCCCATTGCCATCTCTAATTACGAGGTTATCTCCCTCAATGTAGATATTCTTAATGTCCACCAAGACAACAACTCTGATTCCTTCACGCAAGTCTCAAGTCTCAACACAATGTAGGAAAAGATTTTTCCAAGCCAATCTCTAATGATAGACCCAAAAGAGGCACTATCATCCTTACCCATCAAATCTAAAGATTAAAATGATGTGAGTGGGGGTTTTCTCTACCAAACCTCTTTAGGGAGTCTCAGAACTCCGGCTATTCACACTACAGACGTGATGGGAGCCTGATGTCCATTCTTTAACATAATTCTTAATATGTAGGATTAGCTCGACATCGAAGTCTCCGGCCTTGAATAAGAATTGTTGGGTCCGATCCTAAATGGTCTATTAAGTTAGTGGTCATAAATAGTGTTGATGATACTATAATTAAGGGTAATTTGTAAAAAAATTCTAATATCAATATTATGGTTATGAGAATTCATCACAAAACATACGAGTTTTTCTCTGTAAATTTTATTATCACCCATGAGATTTTAGAAAAAAAAATAGATATTCATGAATGAGATAGCCTTACACATGAGATTTTCTTTCCAAATTTATACTACAATGCATTATTAACATTTATCACCACTAATCAAACTAGCCGTATTTTGACTCTATCAAGCCGGCCTAATTAATATCGACCAACCCCACTTCCACTAGGAAATAATATCAATAACTAATGATCCCGTTTTCTCTAAAAAAAAAAACTAATGAGCCGGGAGCCCTAATATTTTATCGTATTTTCTTTGGTGCTAATGATGCTCTCATGAATTGGTCATCCATTTTTTAGTCAAAAGTGCTGTAATTTGTTCTTCCAATTTAAGTTTACGTATGCCTCTGAATTCTGAAATTCCCATATCTATATTCGTTTGAGGATTACCAATGTTTAGCTTAGTCAATGGAATCCATCCTCACATCAGCCATTTAAAGACATTAAAGTAGAACAACCATATCCACTTCCAAAAAAGAAGGTAGAACAAGAATAACCATATATATAGAAAATCAAATGAGATGCGGAAACGGGATGAAATCTAGCCTGTCTTATCCTTTAGTTTTTTGTTTTTTGCTTGTACTTTGATTCCAATGTCTCTTCAGATTCATCATATGAAAGACGATGAAACACTATCAGCTAGTGGCCAGCTTAACTACTAGCAGAGATAATCTTCATTAATACGCAAAAACATGTATTGATTTATAAATAAGTGTCTCAAACACATAAACAAAAGTTGATTTATAAACAATTAGTATATTGAACTCACAAATAGGTATTCTTATAAATATCCAGTAGCACTTTCTTGGGGAAAAGTGGTGGATACGCTAATCAATGCAACATTTAAGTTTTGTCAAAGATCATTAAAATTTAACACGCACAAATAATGGTTGATTTATAAATAAAAAGCGTCTTTAATACACAAATAGGAGTTTATAGATTAAATTATCGTTGATATTGACTATGTTGAACACTATCTGATAATGTTTTATCACTCCTTATCCGATCCTCTTTCCCTCCTCCCCTGCTCCCCTCATCCCACTTTCAACTTTTACGCTTTACGTTAATCGAACATATATAGCGTGTTTGGTATGATTTTTTTAAGGGTTGGAATCGGAAACAATAAACCTTGTCTATTACATGTTTAATGGGTGGAGTGATGAATTTCCTTCTCCTATAGCCTGAAGAAGATAGCTATTTCCACCAAGTTATTACCTTTTTTTTTTTTAATGTAGTCATAAATTTCGCCACCCTCTTGAATCCCACACTTATAAGTGGTATTACTCCTTTCTATTTGATTGTGTTTCCTTTTCATTCCACAAACTGAACAAACACATGTAATAAGAATTTATACAGCATAAATGTGGAATCGGTAACAATCTTTCTAAATTATCTCTGTAAGGGTTCAAATACCCAAATATGTAGCTTAGAGCATGACCAATGGTTAATCCAATTTATGGATCATGAGGAGAGAGACAATAGAAAACATTAAACAAATAGGAGAGTGAAAAAAGAGAGGAGAGAGGGACAATGCTTAGATCAAAAAGAGAGGAGAGAGGGGCAATGCTTAGATCGTTCCAACGATTTAAAACTCCTTTGGCAAAAGTGAGTGAATCGCCACATGGCACAAGGTGAGATGAAGCTAAAAATGAAGTGGGCCACATTTGTACTGCATGACAGACATCCAACCCTCCTTATTTCTCCAATCTAATGGTTAGGATTGCACAAAATTATTAACGTTGCAATTTTTTGCAACAGACATATTTCCTATTAATTATTGTTTTTTTAAAAACACCAACTATACTTTTTTTGGTCTATAAATAGACAAAGCGTGGATTATGCACTAGGGTGCACAATGCTCATCGTGCACCCAAAAAGAACGTACCATTTGTATAAAAGAACACGAACATTTTTCAACAACTTTTCTACTTTAAAAAAGAACACAAGACTTAAAATTAAAGAACGTGTAAATTTATATGTATAAAAGAACAAAGGTTATAATGAAAAGAAAATATAGTAAATGAACATATACACTTAAGGTAAAAGAACATATACCTTTTAAATTTAAATTTGAAAAAGGAAACTTTAGTTGCAAAATTTAAGGAAGCAAATAACAATAATTTTTAAAAATTATAGACTCTAAAAATAATAAAACGACGTAGTTTAGAAAAGGGTGCACCATACTCTATGTGCACTTGGGTGCATGTACTTATTTGCGATAAATAGAGACCAATATTGAGTTACTTCTACACATTTCATTTTTGAGCTCATTTTGTTATTTAAAGTCATATTTGTTTCCTTTCATAATTTATCCACCCCACAAAAATAAATTCGTAGAAAAAAAAACCCTCCAAAATCCAAAAGACCTCAACAACCTCACATTGATCCAAAATTTCAAACTAGTTTCCAAATTGATCTCAATTCTCAAACTGCAAATTTTCATATGCGATACAACTCACAAAATATGATTTATCCTACTCAACTTAACCAACAATTCCCCTAACAGAATATGAGTTTCTCAAATACACCTTCTTACTCCCAATTTGCTCCACATTTTGTACAATTCGAATGAGAATTATCGGATTCTCAAGATGAAACATCATTTCCTATGTCTTAACATTTCCGGTAGTCACAAGGTGCAAGGTTATTTCCGAATTTCAGTAGTTCATATCGATCTCGAGCTGCATCAGTTGAGCGTGATGATAACGAAGAAGAATATAAAGGGTCGAGGAAATTCTGGAGGTCATCTGAAGAAGAGGTTCTCGTGAAGGCTTGGCTAACGATAAGCCAAGATAAAGGTAGTAATACTAAACAAATAGCAATTATCTTCTGGACAAAAATCACTAAAATATTTAAGGAAGCTAAGTGTTATAGAGATCGATGTTGAAAGGAGTTGAAAGTTTCAAGGAGTCTGATATCTTACCATTTGACAGAGAGTTGGGTCAATTACAAAGTAAATGGAAAAAAAATACATGCAAAAGTATCCAAATTTGTTGGTGCATATGTTCATGTGGAAGCTCGTCGGAAAAGTGGTAAGTCTGATGACGACGTCATGAAAACTGCATTTGCAATGTACAAAAAGAATAATAAAACATACTTCAATAAGCTTCATTGTTGGGAAATTCTAAGGGCATAGTGTTGTCTGGAAGCCTATGGCAGATACAGGCAAAGCTTGCAAAAAGAAGACAGCTAATCAAGAAAGTGGCTTAAAGAGGTGGAGGATCAATGAAGCTAGCAACTACTCCACTTCAAGTGAGCCAAATACGCCAAGCAGTGGAGACCTAACTACTCCAGACGACGGATTGACGAAAAATAAAGGCAAGGGAAAGGTTTTGAACATGCCTGTAGAAGCCTTTCAAGAGTGGATGGATCAAGTCCAAATAATAAATTTGGAGAAGAACAATGAACTTGAAGTCGAGATCCAAAGGATTAATCATTAAAAGGAAAGCAACAGTGAGATGGTTCGACTAGGAAGGGAGAAAATTGCAGCTAAACTAGGAAGATTAACTTGGAGTTATTCAAGGTGCTTTCAGCAAAAAATAATTTAAATGAGGAAGAACAACAACTTAAGAGAGATCTAGTTAAGGTTTTATTTCCAATGTAATATTCTGATTTTCCTTTAGTAAGATTAATGTTATTTAATGTACTCCTACTTTCCAATGTATTTCCTACTGCAATAATGAAGGCATTGGTTTAACAATTCACTTCATATATCAGTCCACTATTATTGCAATAATAAATACATTGAAACCATGGGATGATTTGACAATGCTCAACTGATATAATAAACACACTAAAACCATGTAATGACTTGACAATTCACTCCAATATTAGTGTAATATTGCTGACAATTCAACTTCTCTATATATATACATTACAAGGTTAACTACTCAACCATTCACACAAAACCATTCTACCCTACAAATCTCATTCTTCCCCTACAAAAATATTAAAACCATGTCATCAGAATCAAGTTACAATAGCAATATTTCTTCTTCTAGTTCTTCGAATTTTGATGATCCAAATTCTTACACACAAATCATATAACGAGTACATGCGTCGTTCTGAAAGGCGCAGAGAGACAACTCATTTGATGGATCAAATGATGCAAAAAGGTTTGTGATGGCCAGTTCTGCTGAATTGTATGCATTGGTAACTCAAATCCCAAGAGCACCAAGAACTGTAGTGCCAAGGGATCGTGATGAGGGGCATAACCAGTTATGGAATGACTACTTTGCTGAAAATTCCGTTTATCCCCCACAAATGTTTCGTCGGAGATTTCGCATGCAAAATCATGTCTTCCTCTGCATAGTAGAAGTTTTGTCTTTCCGAAATTCATTCTTCCAACAAAGGCAAGATGCCACAGGTAAACTTGGTGCATCATCATTATTAAAATGCACTGCCGCTATAAGATTGTTAGTGTACGGGGGAGCGACAGATTCTATGGATGATTATCTAAACAATAGTGCATCTCTTGCTAGAGATTCACTACGAATTTTTTTAGAAGGGTGATCGCCCACTTTGGGGACGAATATTTAAGAAAGCCCAATGAAGTAGATCTAAGAAGATTGTTGTACGCAGCTGAAGAACGAGGATTCCCTGGATAGGTTCTGTCGACTGCATGCACTAGAGATGGAAAAATTGTCCACTTCAATTTAAAGGACTCTATTCGGGAAGATCGGGTATGCCAACATTGGTTTTAGAAGCTGTTGCTTCTTATGATCTATGGATCCAGCATGCTTTCTTTGGAACGTCAGGTAGGTGTAATGATATTAATGTTCTTGATAGATTTCCATTAGTTAATGATGCTTTTTGGGGTCGTGCACCCGCAGTTAACTATGTTGTTAACAGACACCAATACAATATGGGATATTACCTAGCAAATGATATGTATCCTCAATGTGCTACATTTATTCCAACATTAAGTCTTTCGCAAAATAAATAAGAAAGTCTATTTGCCCAAAACCAAGAGAGCAAACGAAAAGACGCGGAACATGCATTTGGAGTATTGCATTTGCTATAATTCGATAACCAGCTCTAGCGCGTGATAAAGAAATGTTGGGGAAAATAATAATCGCGTGCATTATATCCATAATATGGTAGTTGAAGATAAACAAAATTCATGATCCTAATGATTATGACCAACCTCCACGCCCTACTACTTCAACGCAAAGGAATGTAGGGACATCTGATGAGCCTTTCGCATACGACACTAGCGAGAATCGCATAACAAGTCTAGAAATATATATAAACAATAGGGGTCGAGTTCGTGACCAAGTTGTGCATAGACGTCTCAATGAAGACCTCGTAGAAAATATTTGGCTTAAATTCGGGCTACATGGGAGTTAATTCAGCTGCTACGTTCTTTTTGTTATATGTAATGTAATTCTATATACATGTGTGATTTCTTTTGTTTAA